>NC_066372.1:3913863-4227954 GCF_013377495.2 Cygnus atratus | reverse complement strand
CCTCTTAACTACTCTAGTTTGTCAAAAGCTTCTTTCTCATCTTCTGCATAGGTGGTACATATAGCACTAACTCATGTTACTGATTTGGTTTGGCACATTTTATCTAGAATCTGTCATATTTTGTAGGGCAAAGAAAGTGGGACTGCTATCCACGTGTAAAGAATTAAAGACTCGAAATAGGAGAAAGCTTGTATAAAACTGTAGTTAAAAGTTCTTCCTTTAAAGTCCTTCCTTCCAGAATGGCTCTTTGCTTTTACTGTATTTATTTTCCCTTTGCAGTTAAAAACACTTTTTTTCCCTGTAACTCCTGTAACTGTATAAACAAAGCTATTTGGATGCAGAGTTTCCTTTGTATATAAGAACCTGAATGTGCTTCAGAGTATATAACTCTGCTCTGGAAAACCAGTACTTTAACACCCATTATAAAGGAGCATATTATGACAGTGGACACGCACCCTCGGCTGCATCCATCTGTGCCAGCAAAGAGGTTACCACCTCCAGCTTTTTATCACCTCCCACCAGACAGAGATTACCACCACCCTTACTGTTCTGTTGCCAGTGCTTCAATGTTGGACCACTGCCTAGTTGCTGCAAACAAAATAAGCTGGACTACCTCAGATCACCTTTTCTAACTGTTTAAACTAACCTAATTTATTTTGCTTGAAACAAACGAGGGCATGCTTACATGAAGTGATCTACCGCATGAGTTACATAAAATGGTAGCTTTCAGGAAATGATGAATAGCTGGGGGAATGCTGCAGGCAGTTACCCTTGACGTGAAAAAGGATGTTTGTTCACAGCCTGAGACACGTGCATACAATGATTCAGTAACTTCCTGAAGATCACTTTATTGAATTTCTTAATTCCTTAGGATTTTGAAATGTAGATCAGATAAATTGGCTTGCGTAAAATGCTCACTCGGTCCTACTGTGGACATTATAGTCTTTTCACTGTAGTATAGATATGTAAAATAAGTATAAATAGACAGGACCTATGCATTTTATCATATTCTCAGCAAGCAACATTATAAACTTATAAAATTTCTGTGGCCAGAAGTAATTTTGAATTGTTCCCTGTTGTTAAACTACAGAAAGCTCTATAATGATCCCAATGTGCTCTTTCGTCTCTGTAAACCATCATGTGATTCATCTCTAGTGACCAACTTGGTAGCATAGTCAAAAGGTTACACAGATAAACAGAATTATTTGCTTCTGACTGTCATGCCTGGAACACAAAGTAAGTGAATTTACCCACTTTGTTATTCACCATTATACCTGAGTTCAACCTAGAATCCTCAGAGCTGAAGTCTTACATTTAAAAAAAAAAAAAAAAAAAAGCAAGCTATAATATACTGTAGTTTATGTAGATAGGCCACAGAAGGTGATGATATAATGCACACTGAACAAAACATCTTGTTTTCTCTGTTCAATTCAGTGCATAATTTCCTTTTCCCTTTGGTCCATCTCTTCAGAGCTATGATCATATCCAGTAAACATTCATATCAGTTTACTCGTTATTTGAAAAACAAACACCATTGTGTTTAATATTTATTTTATAAAATGCTGCAGCCTCCTATTGTATTGTGTTGTTTTATATGGACTCAGCAAATCCACATCCTCAGATATGCAATTGAACTCTTCCCTCTCCTATACCAAAGCAACCAAACATTAGACCAGTACCATACGTTTTATCCAAAAAGATGCTGTGCATGCTGCTGCATGTAGGAAACATCCTGTCACTGAAGCAAGTTCTAGAGACTCCAGTCTCCCTGCATGTCCCCATCTATTAAAAATAAAATAAAATTTTTAAAGTCGCCTCTCCTGTCTTGGTCATTATAGTTGTGCATGGTAAGAGAAGTGATTTCTGGCTGGGGACTGCTTTTCAGGCTGGAATGATGTCAATGTTTCAATGTCAGCTGCACCTTGACATTGAAACAGCCAAAAGATGCTGATATCAGTTCCCAGATGAAGCAGAGAGGCTGCACTGCCAGCATGGCTTCTGTCCACTGCAGAACCAGCTTCAGCCAAGTTTGTTCTCATTCCTGTCTGCCTTTTGGCTGAAAATGGCATTTCTGATCTGGTAAAAAAAAATAGAAAATAAGCTGAACATCTTCAGCATACTAATGGCACCCAAATTTCCTTACAGCTGGTGGCAGACTAGTCAATGCTGCTGAAAGAATCCCACAGTACTTTGGAAGGGGGACACCTACTGAGACCTATTCACCATCCAGTTCTTCTCAGGTTCTCCTTGGAGACCACTGTGGAAAACCACAGAAAAAAAAGAAGGAAAAACCTTTCTATTCTAGTAGTGTGCCAGTTGGCTTGGGTTTATCAAAAGTTCCTAAATTTAACAAAAACAGTATGGACATTTGGACATTTTGTCTGCCATATAATTATTTGCTAAAGAAATCATCAAACACTGTATTCTGCCCTTTACTGACAGGGAATGATGGTAGCAGAAATATTCCCTAACAGTCCTTCACTGTTCTAGTGATCTTTATATTGTTATGGGAAGAGGGATATGTATAAAGTGCATTCACACTGATATGTTGTACAGTGTGAGAGTTAATGGTGTATTAGCAGAGAAACAAAGGTCTAAGCGTTCACATTCCCTAGCTCAGCATGTTGGACACTTCTGTGTGCTGCTGGATTTTCTTCCTTCTGCAGTACCCACTATGCATCTCAATTGTGATAACCATTTTCTTTCTATTCTCTAATAACAGAAGAAACAAACGCAGGATGGTTTTCAGTCCGGGAGTTGTGCGTGCTGTTTTGTTTTCTTAAAAAGCTAGCATCAGATTTTATTTCAGGAGTTTCAGTATTGCTAGAGAAAATGTTCATCAAGATTGGTAGAATCCTTTAATAAAATTGAAAAATATTTTTAGCAATAATTGTTATACTGTGTGACCAGGCAGTAGAACAATTTATTTTTCTCCATGCAGAGTCTAAGGAAAAAAAGGATATGTTTAAAACTGATTCATCACTGAAATAGTTCTTACTAGACTGAAACTATTGGGCAATAGATTTGGAGGAAGCTAGGGGGAAATCTTGGTTAGTCAGTCACTTTGTATTAAGTGAACAGGTGGGTTCAGCCATAGATCATAGCAGAAATGAAATCTAACTTTGGAAGGCTGCTGCTGCGTTCCCTTTCACTAAGCACCGGTTTGCCTGTCCTGTCCAGTTTTAACTGTGCATCCTCCTTAGTGATGGCTTTTACAAGGCAGAATTCTCTAGTGGCATGTCATGCCTCTGGTTTTTGGAAATTTAAAAAATTGAACTTTGTCATAATAGAATATTCTGATAGCTTCAGCTGTAATAAACTTTAGCAGAAGTTGAGTGTTGTGTGTACTCATAAGTATATTGATTTTGATGGAATAAGTATGTGAAGAAAATAAGGAAGGTAAGCCTGACTTAAACATTAGGGACATACAATTATCTAGCCGGACACCTAGGTAGTAACTCTCACTGTTGATGATAACATTTGGGAACAAGAGCTGCTACTTCCCAGCAAGAAGTTCAGATTAATAAAAGGCAACGAACTGATTTGACTTGACAAATTTAAGAAATGTAAATTTTACAAGAAAATAGGAGGTAAGCTAAGTCGTTGCACAATAAGTTCAGTTATTTTTCTTGGTGGATTTTTTTATTTCTTTGTTTTGTTGTTGTTTTTGAAAAAGTGTGTACCTGATAATAGATATTCCGCATACACGTGTGCTGGGCACTGGTGGGTATTGCTTGCTTCTCAGGCTCCTGTAGCCAGCAGCTGGAGATATATCAAACCTTTTCCGGGGGGTGTGGGGGGGGTCAGTTGTGGGAAAAGAAAGTGAAGCAATTTGTCCTCTTACATTGCATTTTGCAGCAGCGTCATGGATTTTGTTCAGATTTATGGGAGACTGCCTAAATTAAACAACTGGCAGTGCAAGCAGGAAAAGTCACTCTCTACTTGGTCCCTTTTGAATTAGGTCCATCTATTACCCCTCTGCAGTGAGTTTAATAACTCCCGGAATTCTCTCTATGGATTCACATAGAGAGCGTGATGTTTTTAAAACAGAAAATACCATCTCTTCTACCTAGACCTAACAAACCTATTAGCAAAACCTTCCATTAGCTGAAGGAAGAGTTTCCTTTATTTTGCAGAAGTTCTTTCCTAAGCTTTCAGGTAATTAAATGCAATTATGCTGTTATGTAATTACAGTGTTCTGAATTCTAAATTTATACAGCAGTTATTCTAGCTTTTCAACAAATGTTTCCTCAGTAGTGCTGTGCAGTCCTGAGTTGATGCTCTGTGTCTGTAGCCATCCTTTGGGAAAAGTTTGCTGAAATGTAGTTAGAATCATTCCTTAAAATGAATGTTCATTTTGTATTAAGCATACTTCCTTCACGATCTTTTTTTGTAAAACCATCCTAGGAGATGTTCACCCACCTTTGCCAGCTGAACTTTGCTAGTCTGCCACACTGAACTGATCTGGAAATTTCACATCACGTTTTTGTGTGCATGTCCCAGTACATCAGGCCGTGAACTTTGGAACACACTGGAAGCTTCCCAGAAATCAGACAAGAGGTATCACAAGGGCTGCATTTCTCATGGTGCTTCAGCATGTTTGCAGTTCTAGCTAAAATCAAGTGGAGATGAAGTAACAAAATTGTCCAAAGTTCTCAACATTCCAGTTTCATTTTGGTAGCTTTTTATCTGTTAGATTCTTTTGTCATCCACAGGACAGCTGCCGGTGGAACTGATTCATAAGTTTGCTTCACGTGTGCTGAAGAATTTCTATGTCCCTAATATAGTTCTCCCAGCTCAGCATTTCCTGATGCATTTCAGATACTGAAAAGTTATTTATCTGAAATGTATACCTGAAATATTCATGGAAGAGGAACAATACTACTTAAATATTTTCCTCCCAATTCTAGATGGAATTAAAATAGCCTCTTTTATTGCATGAGAAGTGGAGAATAAAAGTATGCAATTAGAAAACAAAATTCTAGTTCACATTCACCTATCTCTTTTGTCCCTGGCACAAAGGTGAAAGAAGTTAGTCTTTTTGTAGGCTAGAAGTTTTCAGTTGGTGTCTGTCAAACTGTGAGTTTCTGCCATCCTGAAGTCCAGGTGGAAACAGCATAGTCCATGGTTCGTTCCTAGACCTTTAAAGGGCTACTGCTATCTACTGTGATTAAGAACAGTTCCCAGGACAGTCTGTGCTGGGACTGGAATGTATGAAAAGTGGGAAAAGGATAAAAAATCTTCAGAGATTCCTCATTCTCTTTCTCCAATGCCTCATAAATAAAACATAAAATCTAAGTAATAACCTTGCTATAGTCAGTTCTGTTTGGCCCATATATTCCTCTGGACAGGAACCATACCAAGTAGTGTGTCTGCAGCACAAAATCATCCCAGCGGGGTAGAGCCTAGGACTAGGTGCGGGACAGAAAGGTACAGTGAGCAGCAGCCACACTTCAAAATAGCTTCTAATTAAGTTCCTTGATTCCTCCAATCAAATAACCGTTATGTTCTGTTGAATGTAGTTTGGCAGTAAAACAGATAAGTTTACTGTAGCATTTCAGCCTAGGGTAGAAAGTTGTTCTCTGGCACTGAAGTATCTGAGATCTCCTAGGCAACAGATTACAATTGAGTGAGTTTTCGTAATCTTGTCCTTGGCTCTGCAAGGTGTGAACGTTTCAGCAAGCAAAACGTTTGGCCAGCATGCAGGGAACGTGCTTGGACAATCCAGCACAGTTCCACGTGTCATAAGTGTGGTGCCGGTGCAAAGACAGTATTGATGTGGGAAACCAGGACAACTGGAATCCATTACAGCAGCAGTCCTGGGCCCTCTGGGCCCTCCCACGTCTACAGGGCTTTTGGCTTTGTAGAGTTGTGCTTTTTTCTGCTCTGTGCCACTCCGAAAGATAACATTGTCCAGAGGCATAAATTAAAAGCCAATGTAGTCTTGGAATATGTGTAATTTCCCTTATAAGTTTAAATCCTGTTACTGCTGTGTTGGTTTTGGCCCAGACATGCCCAAGGCATGTTCACCGAACATCGTCCATTTAACAAATTGCTGTAGTGGTTGTGCACGTGGTACTGGAAGTGGGAGCTAGACCTGGCTGATAAAAGCTGTATTCAGAGAGGACATGGTAGCTGGTCTGTTTGCCAACTTGAAAGCAAAGTTACCTTTCAGCAGGACTGCAGACTGAATATATTTCCTAAAAATGAAGGCAGGGTGTCTTGTAGGGAAAGAAATATGGAGCTTTCAAGTCTGGAGACACAGGAAAGCTTCAAGTTACTTATGGCATCTCAGATAAAGTATTGCTCAACAAAATAAGGGCTTCATTAGGAGAACCCTCTGTTGTATTTTTCTGTTTGTGATTAACTTTAGCTGTAAATCCTACCAACTGTTTGACATGTGTCACAGGATCTGTTACCTGAGGCCAGTCACCTCTGGATTTTCTCTGCATTGGAGAAAATAGGGCATGGGCCACAGAAACAAGAGAACTGCAATCTGAACCGATGGTAGAGCTGGAATGAGAGAATAAACATCTCTTCAAATACCAAATTTTATGCAGAATGCCGAAAATTTGCCTGCTGGGTTGAGCTTTCCACTAAAAACTATCTTACAACAGATTAATTAACGCAGACAAACTTCTAGGTATCTTTCTCCTTATTGCTATGGCAACAAATCAGTTTCTTTATAACAGCTTCTGATGTTCCAGACAGCCAAAGATTATGACAGGATGAAATACTTCTTGTATTTAATTATCATGTTTTTAATTTGAATTTATCAGAGACTGGTTGAGTAGAATCTGCAAAATTGTCAGGCAAAGGAGTCTTCTAAAAATAAAATGTAGCTAGCAAGATATTCAGCATGCATAATGTGAAGGAGTTCCAATTTATAAATAGGTTTAGGAAGAATTGAACTCATTAAAAAATAAATCAAAGATGGATTTTTAGGGATATGGCCCTGTTTCAAAGATATTTTAAATGAGCCTAAATCCTGGCTGTCAAGACTTGGTCTTGCTCTTCCTACGGTTTCAGGTATTCTCCAGAGCCCCGCAATGAAAGGGAATTATGTTAGGAAGCATGTCGGGTGGAAAGCAGGCAGAGGGCTGTCTGCCAGCAGGAATCAAGTGGTTTCATCCACTCTCCATTAATGTGCAGCTTTTGTCTTCCCATTTGTCATCAGCAGTGTCAAGCCTAGCCTGCCTAGAAAGACAAGTGCATGTTCTTCAGTGGGGGTGAGTTCAGGGCGGGGGGTTTGCAACGCGAGCTGCAGTCGGGCTGTGCCTGGCAGAGGGAGGTTGTGGGAACGAGGAGGAGCTGGCAAAGGGAGGTACGAGACGGATTCGGTGTGAAACAACTCAGGTTTGAGACAGTTGTGTTTCTAAGGTAATGGGAAACTTTCCCAAACAAAGATGTACCTTCCAGGAGGTGGAAAGGACTCTGTATAAATATTTTTCTAGGCACATCATGAAGAGGGGGTAAAAAAGAGAGAGAAAATTTGCACATTTATGTTGTTACTAGAACAAAGTGTTTTTCTGACAATGATATTTTGTCAACAAAATTTCATACAGTCTCACAGTACTAAAAGTAAAAATATAATAATGCATTGTATCTAATTTCTTGCCACTTGTTTTAAGTGTGTCAGCCATCAGAATATAAAATTTGTTTACACGTTGTAAATATAATCTTAAAAAGGAACATTATCATATAGATTTGATATAGCATAGTTTAAAAAATGTGGAGGCCTGACTGTAAACCATTCACTTTAATTATGAGACCTTATAAAGTTGCTTGTGAATTATAAGAATCTTCAAATACAATGATTATGTGCGTGGTTTTTTTGTACCATTTCAATTTCTTCAATTTCAATTTCTTACCAAGACCCATTGTTATATTCCTCATAATTCACAAAGTAAGCCTTACTCACTAACAATCTATAAAATAAGGGGCTTTTTGTTAAACCCAGTTTCAAAGTAAAGTTTTGAATGCTGTGTGAGTGCCTGTTTTCTACACCTCTTTATTTGATTTAAAAAATCTTGCAAATTTTTAATAAGCAAAAAGTAATCTCCTGATCCTTCCGAGAAGTGTTAATGAAGTGGCTTACTGTGACCTGCTGAACATGTAGGATGTGTGAACAGAATGGAAGTTGTATTGAGGGCAAGCTTATAATATGGCTGTCTTACTTTATTGAAAATGATTTAGAGATAAGGTAAATAACCATTAATAAGTGAAATTGTGAGTGAAACACTTATCAATTCTCATATTCAATCTAGCTGAGCCTTTTTTGCTTGTAAATATGCATTATAAATTTGATTATTTTCATTTTAAAGTTGTCCAGTGAACACAGTAGGACACATGCTTTCTAGTCCTGAGATACCAGAACCATGATCTCTCAGTACAGAATAGTGGCATTAACAAACAAAATAAAACAAAACAAAACAAAACAAAAGAGAGAGATTTAGAGATTTCTGAAAGAATATCTGTATTTGCATTCAGTTCTCAAATTTTGCTCAGTTGGAAACCATCTTTATGTCTCCTACAACACCATCCTCATTCTTTGAATGTGTCTAGCTTCTATTTATCTGGTAAAATGACTCGCTAAACGCAGAGCCCCGGCATCCCAGAGTCCTATTACACCATCAGTGCTTGGCAATCTTCACTTAACTTTGTAATGACTTCAATGAGCCAGTTGTGTTAGGATCATTACTATCAGTTATCTCTCTATATTTTTTTTTTCCTTTCTGAGAGTTGATTCTGAGTCAGCAATGCTCGTTCCTGTAGACGAGTTTGTCTTATTGCATCAAGGAAGGAAAGGGCTCCTGATGCATTTGATGATAATTTCTATCATGGTGTTTAAAAGCCAAGATTTTAGTTAGATGTCTGGGGAATTAGTTCCACGATTCCCATTATACTAATTAGTTTAGCAACACTCAATGCACTTGCTGGCAATTATTTCACCCTTCAGCTGGTGGCATAATACTGAAGGAAGAAACTCATTTGAGCACGTTCCCAAAAATATACCTTATAGCTTTGCCCTGGTGTCAGAAAATCAAGTATCTAGCTAATGAAAGCAGTACAAATACATGTTGTCTCACATTAATGAAAATGGCAGTGAGATTAGTGAAAATTAGTGAGATTTCTTTGGCAGCTACTCACATGCTTCAGTTTCTGGCAGTTTCTATTCAAAAAGTAGTATCCTACATCAACACTGGCCTTGATTCATCTTCCTAATGGTAATGTTACTGGGGGATAAGGCCAGTATTTGACGTTATCTGTATATTAGTTTTAGAGGAAATACATTGCTGTCTGTAGAGTAACAAAGAAAATGGCAAGTAGGGGCTTCAAGAATGGGCCTGTGAGGTTAAAGGTATGGATTCCACTCCTGGCACCGAGTACTTACTGCCTGACAGTAGCTAAAGCTTGATTTAGTTTTGTTTTGTTTTGTTTTCTTTTGGTGTCTCTTTTGAAGCAGAGATAATAATACTGATCACTGTAAAACTCTGGCCATTAATATTACAGGTGCTTTGGAGTTATGTTACTGTTCTCTAAAATTTTGGGGTGGCATGTTTAGGATGGCATAAAGTCGAAAGGGGCTGACTGACCACTGCAGCCCCAAAGCCTGGTGTACTGCATCGTGCAGGAGTGATTGCTGTGTATCCTCGGGTCCTTGTTCCCAGCTGTCTGATTTGACATTGGCGGTATGAAAATGAACATGAAAGCACAATGGCAAGTGAAGCTTGTGGTGGAGTTGTGGCCTTGGCTCTTTTGCAAATATGGCAGCATTCGGTCTGTTTTTCGCTCTCTGCTTTTTACTTTTGCAAGTAACAGTAATTAGAGATAGGTCTCGTCTGTCTCTTTTCAGACTTCCCTCTTGCTCTAGAGAATAGTGATGTATTTTTTTTGGAGATTAATCCTTTCTGTGCCAGGTTCCTACATATTAGGTAGGAATATATTAGGTGAGAAAAAATATTATAGTCTGATTTTTCATTATATGTTGCTTTTCCTGTTAGAATTTTGCCTATTCTTTGTAGAAAATTTATCTCTAGACTGTAGATCATACTGTGGATTATCTTGTAGACCCAAAATGGCTGATTTTAACCCATTTTCTTTCTCCCCTCTTTCAAATAAATCCTTCTAGTGTTCTGTCTTTAAAGTAGCAGTGCTTCTTACTAATGAGCGCAATTGCCAGGCTTCCCTGTTATAGTACTTTGTTAGAAATGTGCCTAACATACAGAAGTGATGGCTTACTGAGCTTTCATCAGTTCTCAACCGATTTCACAATTAGGATCAGCATTTTCTTTGGAGCCCTGTGATTCAGTTCAGATCTGTGCAATTCTCAGGGGGAGTGGGGACTGGTCACAAGAGGAAAGAACTCAGTTTTTATACAGACTTGTCTTCAATTTGCTACATAAATCACTAACTTGAAAGAACAGTATTGTAACTGAGATGGAGGTATGAATTATTTGTCTGTAACCTGCTTCTAGCGTATACTTTGTAAGTATAAAATATAGCATAACTATAATTAGTAAGGCCACACATCTTCCTTTTCCCATTAAGATTCTGTTTAGACATTTGTAGTGTTCTTTTATTTTGGAATAGTTTCATCGTATCTCTGCTTCTGTAGATCACTTGGTACACAGATCAGATATCATTTAACCAAAAGCTTATTCACATGTAATAGACCCGTGTTTCTAAAGAGGAGCTATTTCTCTGATTCTTTCAAAGACCTTCGCAAATTCTGCACCATATTGAATGCCCTTTGGCAGCAGGTAAAGAATTCAACAGCTTGTGGGAGTGCTAATTAGAGCTAATAATAACTTCAATGACCTGCCTTGGCTTTAAAATGCCTAGCAGAATTTACTCTGTCCTTGAAGGGTAGAGATTTTGTTTCTGCGCACATGGCTAGCTGAGGAGGCTCATGTCTTCATGTTTCTGTGTTTAGTGATCACACACAATTAACTAAATGGGTGCTCATGTGTGGACAAAAGAGAAGTGGGTCATGTTGAGGAAGCAAAGAGGAAGAAAAGGCAAAGAGATTTCTCAAAAATACTACACCAGAACACCATTATTAGAGGGATTTGCACTGTTAGCTAAATAGTCTTCTTAAAACTAGAAATAATAATAAGAAAGCAATTAGAATAGGATTTGAATTATTCATAGTTAACCCTTTTCTCTCTAGTTTTGGTATATTTTTCATGGTTAGTTTGCTGAATTATGTACAAAGAGTTTGAGTGAAATCAAAGCTTTAAGTTGAGCAAGTACCCAAAAATCTCTGAGCTATGAGATTTTTATTTTATCTAACTAATGGGTTGTGGATGGTGCAGAAAACAAACGTGTTTTCAAGGAGATTGCCCTAGACCTTTCCAATGTAAATATTATTAACACCAGCCAGAAAAAGAAATTTACTTTCTTTTATGAGCTATTATTGGAATGACAAATTAGGCTTGTTTTCTGATTTTTCTTTCTTCTCCTGAAGGAAAACTTAAAATAGAAGGGCTCCATGATGAGGGTCTTCAGTTCCTGATTAGACATTTGGTTTCAGTGCTGCTAGAGCAACCCTAAGCAGATCCCCATCCTGCTGCCACCCACTCACTCCTGACCTCCTGTGTGTCCCATCATTGTCCCCCCATAGCTGTTTGCTTAGTTGCGCAGTGAACAAAATCAGGGAACTAATCCAGCTAAAAAGTAGGATAACCAGAGAAAAATAGGATAGTTTTTCACCTGGATCAGTTTCCAGGCCGTTTTGCTGCAAGCAGCTATACTGGCACAATGGAGAGGCTTATGAATTAACTGCAACCAGTGGCCTGAGGCAAGGGTTGATAAGTTGTTAATGTCACTAAATGTATAATGAACTACAGCCTTTCCCTTTGACTTTGAAAGGTGCTGAAGATTCATCTGCCATCTCTGAACACAGGTTACACAAAAAACACAAAATCAAGTATCTGAGGCTTTGGGTTTCTTTAGAGGTGGACAGTTTTGGAATGACAGCTCTTCTTCACTATTTATATATATTGATTAGTTTAATATATTTGTTAGGTTCTTAATGTGGCATAACTGATATCCTTAGCCACATTTTGATTTTACTGTTGAAGGGCATTCCAAGACCCAAGACTCATTTGTTCAGATCTGTCTGGAGTTGGTCCAGAATGACTAAAGAGGGTATCAGTAGCAATGACCTGCTGGGGTTGCAGAGCACTAAATGCTAATCTGATGCATACATCGTGAGAAGACCTCCCGAGTACCCTGTCCCTGAGCAGTGTTACCCTCAGATGTCTGAGAATTCTTGTTCCTTTCTTCACATCAGGATTATTATACTCAGAGTATTCAAAGCTGGAAAAGTTTTCTAATTTCAGCCAGTTTAAGAAGAAACATTGATCTTTCACAGATCGAAAGTAATCAATAACTTCAATAGTTCTGGTATGGCCATAAATATCAGCTATTTGATGGTATTCAGAAAAGTAACATTTCCTTTAAGTGAATGACTTGATATATCTTAAGGCTATGCATATTCCTCAGCAGAATTCATTCACTTGCACTTCTTAATGTTATGTTAAAGTGAATGTGTTTTTTTTCTGGTTTTTGTGTGTTTTTTTTTTTGTTGTTTTTTTTTTTGACTGATATATACAGTCTTCATAAACTGGACTAGAAAAATAGAAAAGGACACAGAATCACAAGAGAAAAAGCAAACAAATCCAAAGTGCAACTCCTATGAATTTACTAAAATTCCAGAAGTAGGTTTGGAAGAATGGCAGTGCAAAGATTTCTCTTGGATGGAATAATATGTCGTACTCTGTTTTGTTTTGTTTTCCTTTCTATGTAACTGAAGCTCTGCAGTAATTGTATTCATTTCTGCTACTAAAGTTGCAGATGTCAAGGTCTCTATCCTCAGCAAATTGAGTGAAAGCATTGCCAGTATAATATCATTCCAAATATTTGGTTTATGTTGAATAAAAAAATGCCAAAACAACAATTCCCCCTTAAAACAAATCAGAATTTCTCCTATGTTCCTCTTCTTCCCCTTGCCACATTGCCAGCCCCTAAAAAAGGAACCCTGAATGCACTGGCACAGTTATCTACAGTTAAAAGTGCAAGTGGCATAAATGTGAAAACTAACAATTCTACATCACCACAACACAGAAAATAATCAACTAGAAATAGAACTAACCAAAATACTACCCTCGTACATCATAGCAAGTGTTCATTAACATGTTTTTTTTTTCTTTTTTTTTCCTGAAAGTCTGTAAAATGTAATTATTAGTATTTTTATCAGGTCACATGAAATTCCAATCAAAAATCAGTTCTGGACAGCTTTTAGTCTGAAGTCATGACAACTAATTGTTTGGACAATAAATAATTACTTAGAGAATTAGGCAATGATTTGCCTAGTAAATAAATCAGAATGTATTTTATTAGTTTTTCAGTATAGTTTTTTAATGAACATAACTAAGGAAACCCAGATTTGACAGGATCCCTAATTTGAGTGGATTCTGGATATGAAGCTTTGCAAACATGGAGTTAATGGATGTCCATCAACACCCCTTATTGACTCATTGTGGCTGAAAGGGATAATAGTGGCACTTGAAATACTGAATAAAATCTTTCAATTGGGTACTACAGATTATTTTTAGACAGAGCTACATAAAGTAGAGCTACGGGTGATTTAATATACACAAGATTTTAAAATGAAAAATTTCATCTCAGCAGTGTTTCTCTATGTTTGTTTATAAAGTTGTGTAAAAATGTGGGAAAGTATGCCACAGTAGCAGAATGTTATTGGAGTTTGTCAATTCCAGAGGCAAAGTAAGATCAAACATATGAGTATATTCTTCTTTTTGTCCTTGGACCTGCTCTGTCATCATTATGCCCACTGCTCAGTACTTTCTCCTGTAAGTAGCCTCCATCAGTTTCACTTATTGGGGGAAGTAATATGCAAAATTGGAAAAATGATGTTTGGATCAAATAGAAGAAGTTTTGAGGGTTTCTCTGATAAAAATTGATCTTTCAGACAGGGCATGCTGGCTTTATTCCAGAGGGCTACATGTAATAAAATACTTTCTTTACTCATACTCTGTATATCTGGATTTCGGTTTTGTGCCTTCCTTTCAGTTATTTTTCTGGTAACTATTTGTTGCACTTGGAGCAACACCATGACGTCTGGAGGCTGTATAGGAGCCTAAATATAAACATTACTGTTGATAAAAGACAGGTTCAAATGGAATTTACTGGACAGAGCATGAGTGCGTACAAGCATGCAGTCCTGTGCAGTTAATGCTTCCCAAGAATATCAGCAATTGTAACAATTTTAAAAAATAAATGAAAGGAACTAACGAGAATGATGTGGCAGTAATATAACTTTTTATTTTTTTTTCTAGAAGAAAGGCTACTGAGCATGAACATGGTAATTTTTTTACTTGGAACATAGACATTAACATTTTTTTAGAAATTTTTAATTCCTGTTTGGCCTATTGCCAAAGCAGCAAACTTTATCACCCAATATTGGCATGTGCAGATAGATGGCCCCTTCTGTCTCTTTTGCCAGTTATTGCTTATGTTGCCAGGAAATCTTAATCATGCTGCTTAGAAGTGGCTGCTGGCCTATCCACCTGCTGCCAAGCTATTCCACTCTGTGAGTCCGACTTAGCTCCAGTGAAGTCTCTTAGCTCTAGGTAACATATAGGAAAAACAGTCACTGTGCTGAGGCCACCTTAGGTTACCATATGGTCTTAAGAACGACATCAGCAGTCATGTACTGTCGTTGATGCAACCCTATTACTAGCCCTAAAGCTCCACACGGATTAGGCATAACCAAGTTTTCAAAATGAAACGTGCAGTATACACCTGGAGTGTACAACAAAGTAAGGAAATAAAAATGATTAATAATGAATGTTTTATTGGCTTGTTTTCTGATAAAACTATATATAAGTACATATATAGAATTGTAACCTTCTCTAACTTGACAGAGAAAGGAAGAAACTGACTTAGACAATTAAATTGCACTGCCACATTATCAAGAAATGATTTTTATGTACAAGTTTCTCAAGTGTCATAGGAGTTCAGCCACTATTCATACAGGAGTATTCAGAAGAATGTAATGCCAAAGTCAAGTGAATTACAGACCTCTGGTGAATGTAAGCTCCTCATTAAGATGTTCAGTCACTTGCATTAGTAGAAATATTGAAACTTGCTTTATGCATGGATAGTTCCTTTGTTGATCTAGTTTCTATGATTGTATCTTTTCATGGGCAAAAGCAAAGGGTCTGTAATTAGTTAGACTACAGTTATAGTTTGGACTCCATGGTGGAAACTTATTGCTGAAATTATATTTGTAAATTTGTATAGCTATAAAAATATATTTGTAGATAAGGGCCTGAAAGGCAGAATAACTGTTTTAGGTTATAGAAATTTTGGTAGAATCCCAAGACTCCTGAGAACACTGCAAATGCTGTGTGCACAGATAGCATTTCTGAAATACAGCCACTCAGAAAATGGCAGCAAAGGAATTTGTAGCACTTTTTCTAATAACAGCATAACACAGATCATTACTGTAACTGGTTAGTACCCTAACATTGGGACTTTCAACTTCCATAAGGAAAGCAGCCTGAATTCTTGGACCAATATTTCTGTATGCGATAAAATGTAGTTCCTGAATCCATGCTTAAATAATCTAGATAGAAGTGACCTGGTCAAGGTCATTGGTGATGCACAAACTCTATTGAGGTAAATTAGAAATATTACTGGTTTTTAGTCTTGTTTCCATAGGCGGTAATCATGGAGTATTCAAGCATGTGAAGAGAGAATCAATCTCTTCAGCGATTTTTGGATGTTTGAGCCAATTTAAATCCAATTTTATGTAGAGAAAGAGGTCTCAAGTTTTCAGTTCCTACTTGTTTTCTCAAAATCAACATCTGGATAGAGAAGAGGGACCCTTGTAGCAACACATTTGCTATTGCATTAACTCGGGATTCAGATATACATGTAGTGCTAGCACCTTGATTATCCGTAAAGCTTACCTGTGACCTTCTACTCTGGCTGTTATTTGGAGACAACCAACTGCTCATCGGACAGGGAAACTCAGAGAGGACCGGCTTATACTCGAGTTCAACTCATGCAGACATTGTGAGTGCAATTAGCTCAAAACATTTTGACCCTGGAATCTGATCTTGTTTAGCACCAGTACCAAACACAGGAGAACACCAGCTGCCCACGTGGTGCGGGGAGCAGCCCTGGGCCAGTTACTAGCTCGTTCACGGACACAAGCACACCCCTGAAACAGTCACAACATGTATCCAGAGCAAGCCAAAAAAAAAGTAGGTAGCAGACATGAGAAGCAGGTGACAGTAGGGCAGGGTTTGGGAGGGGGACCATGGGGTGGGTCTCAGACTGAGGAGGGTCCTAGCAAGGGCTGTGATGGTATGTGATGGAGACTGTGTGTTGGGGCCTGTGGGTACCACGGGAGTGTCGTGGGGCAATTCAGGAATATGGATGTGCTGTAGAAATGTAGAGAAGGAACTGAGAACATTGGGATAGGAATGTCATGGAAACAGCTGGAGATGAGGACATGAGTTTAGGGTACATAGGATCGACATGACTGGAATTAAAATAATTATTTGATCTGTTGGTCATGAAAGTTCTCGTCTTGAATTCAGCCGTCCATCAAACCGTGGTCTGTAGGTACTGCACACTTAATTTGTCTGCGTGAGGAGGGAGGAAGACCAAGCCTGTTCCAGTTGAGTGTGAAATTATTGCATTGAATATGCTTCAAGGAAGTAATTATTTCTCTATGTTTTCAGTAGAAAACTGAAAGACCTGTAAGACAGTGAAAGTGATAATCACCTTCAATGTTAAAGGTTACCATCTCATTGTCTTAGAAGACTTTAGATCTCTCTCTCTGCAGCTTAACTAGCTTTTTAATCTTCTCTAAGTCTCTTATATTGCCAGTATTTCTTAAGCTTCATGTAAAAACTATCATCTTGGGAATTTTTCAGATGTGATAAATACTCCAAGTACACTGCACTTTATTGAGGATTTTTTTATAGGCTTTGGAGAATTTGATATCCCTAACACACCTTTTATGTCTCTAACTATAATATGATTGGAAAATAAAGAAAAAGTAACAGCTATTCCAGTTTCAGCATAATCCATTTCCATGGTCTACGTTATAAACCTAAAGATGTTACCTTCACTTCTGGATGTCAAAGTCCAGCTGAACTGCCGGCTGTGACTCTCTCAAGTAAAAAGCAGTAGCTTAACAATAGGCATTTCTGTGTCAGTTACTGAATTCTTCTAGTTTATATAAAGAACTGGAATGTGTTTATACCTAGTGACTTAATTTTATATTTCTAGGAGAAGAATCAAAGTAAATGAGAGCTTATGTTAAAATATATTTTGTGTACTTCTAGAAAGAATCACCGTGGCTCAAATTCAGGGATATTATTTTTAGGTGGTTATTTCTAGTCTTTTATGGGATTCTACGTTTAGATAATGAACGTATGCCAAAAAATTTGAAACTTTTTTCCTGCTATGTAAATATACAAGAAAACCATGGCATTTCTGAAGCATTCTACGGGTTTTTAATAATAACCTTTCTGTGTGTTTTAAATATGATGTTATGTATGCTTGGTAACCCAGTCCATCTTGTTCTACATAATTATAAAATAAAACCCTGTAATATATGTATATATGTCTAAACATAACTCACTTAGTCTGAATAGAAAGATTTGCATATACCTACCTACAGTTTCAGCTGCTGCAGTCTAATTCATATAAATTATCTTTTGTAATATAATTTCTTTCACTATGTAGGTGGATAGACTGATACGGAGAAAATTGAAGCAGAGTTGTTTATTTTCTGAGTACAAATAAATGAGAAGAACTTGACACACTATTTGTGCTTTCAGAGGATGGTTCCCTTGTAGGCAATTGCTCATGCTAAAATTACATACCAGGCTCAGCTTTGAGAAGGCCTTGTAGTTCCTTATAGTTACACAGTTCATTGCTGCAGTTCTTGCTAAAGCAGGAACAAGCAAGCTCCGAGGTAGAAGGGGTATTTAGGTACAACATGTACTACGCTCACAGAAAGCTGTCTTCACTTCAAAGTATTAAAACGCCTCCCACGCAGGGCTAAAAACTTCTCAGCCCTTCCTCAGTGAGGATTAATGCTTTATTACCATTTGTATCAGCCACTGTGGCAAACAGATTTGCCTCACTGAGGAGTGGAATGAGGAAGAAGACTCCTCGAGGTCTTGCCACCACAGCAGCGCTGGTTTGGTCAGAGAACTAGCTGAGTTGTGCTTACGGATCAATTGGTAACAGAAACGAGGCAAAGCTTTGAGAACAGAGCACCGCGTTATCTTCGGCACAAAGCTGGTGTGGCTATGGTTGGATTGGGGAAGGACAATGAGGGAGTACCAGTTGCAGAAATATACATTAATGTATAGTTGGAGTTAGAGTTGTACTGCTTCAAAACTCAGAGGAGCGCAAGTTCAGTGTAATGGAATATCAGGGCTTTAACCTTGGAGCTACTCTCTGTAGCAAAGGTACTTAAGCTTTGGATAGTCTCTAGAAGAAAAAACAGCGGACTTTTTTTTTTTCCCCCTCTCCTTTAAGTTTTCCAAATGCACCTGAACTGCTTCTTAAACCACAGTCTCTTGTCTCAACGTGCTATGAGCTAGGTGTATCTGCTAGCGCTACGTTGGCATGTGACCTATCTTTTGCAGCCCACAAGCAGGGGTTTAATCTGCAGAAGCAATGAGCAAACAAGTGAAGTCCATTGACATAGGAGTACTAGGTCATGAGGGGAAAGGGGGATGGAGAGAGTGAAGTGAGTGACCTTGCTATAAAAGGTGCCACAGATAGTGATGGCAGGAGAACGTGAGCTGGCATAAGATGAGAGCTGCAGCTGGAAAAGAACAGTGGTGCAGCCTCTGCCCTGTGTTTGTGTCTAAGGTGGACTAAACTTGGAGTCTGAAAGGGTCTTGGCAAAGCTGGGACAGTTGAGGCTGTGAAAAGCGTTAAAGTAAAGTTCTGATTTTTGGTTCTCCTAAAAATATAGAACCTGTTGAAAGTTTATAAATAGCTTGCTGAGATTTAGCAACTTAAAAGGGTGCGCAGGCCTTGCTGCCTGGTAAGCCAAGCTATTACGATGTTAATTGAAATTTATAGTTCTCGTTGTGTTTTACCTCAAGATTTTATCTTGCTCAAAATGAAACACAAGGTGAAGTTTAATGTGCAGAATCAAAGAAAGGTGGTCTGCGCCTATTATGCACAAAGCATTTTTATAGCAAATTCCTTGTAAAACCAGCAATATGAATTAACATAAGTGCAAAACACAGCTACTAAAAGAGGCCATACTTCTGTGAATATGCTTATCTTGCTTTACTTCCAGCTAAGGTAAAATTTACATTTATCCCCTCCAGACTTAGAGTATTAGAAATGCAGTCAGATAAGGAGGAAAACTAATGTTCACTATGTATGGCTTAGCCACGAGGGCAAAAATGAAATTGACTTTTTCAGTCACATTAGAGGTTTAAGAAATGCAGTTTTGTGATGCACTGTCATACTCCAACAATCACACGAATACAGACTTAATGTGTAGTGTCACAAATGCAGGGAAAATGGTTGTATCCCCATGTAAATGATAAAGATCCTCCACAGTACTTCTCTCACAAAACACACTGCAGAGTTATCTCTTTCACTCAACGATATTCATCACGCTTGAGGTGAAAGGCAACCTGCACTAGGCAACTCAGAAAATGAAAGCTTCACCACTGTCAGATAGCTAGAAATTTTTGTTCTTAGTAGGAGACTGAAAAGAATACTTCCACCCCAAGAAGATTGGAACTGCTACCAGTTCAGTGTGTATTTTCAAACTAATACATTTTTAATTTAGCCTTCAGTGGAAGTTTTGTTAAAGGTCAGACTACCTTAAGCCTATAGTCTCCAAATGTATAGATTTCCACTGAGAAATGTTTGTTTTCATTGCAAATAACTACATTTTCCAATAACCACAGACAGTTGTAAATATCACATTTTAAGGGAACATAACAAGCAAACAAAAAAACACAAGCCCCAATATACGGATTGCCAGACATTCCATACTACTGATTTTTTTTATAACATAAACATTTCAAAAAAAGTATATCTTTTTTTTTTTTTAGGATATTTACCTTTTTTCTTTCCTCCATATGTATCTGCTGGGATGATGATACAAGAAAGCAACAAAAAAGAGAGAAGTTGCAAACTTTTCATTTCTTCTTTCTCTGAACGAGATTTAGGAAATTCACTGCTAAATTCTGCCAAGAGATGGGAAGAAAGGACAGAATGATCAATGCTTTGCAAGAATTCCTTTGCCCATTAATCATTAACCTTGAAATCTTCTGTTCACTGCTCCATTCTTTCCTTTTATAGAAAAGGAAACAGAATTTGCCTATTTCCAGCCTCTTCCTTTTTGTTTTATGCCATTTGCAATGGAAATAATTTGGAACTGGATCTTCTTACCTTGCTCAACAGTGTTCAGCTTTGAACACAGCAGACTTGAGGGTGTTTGTGCTCAGAAATCCTGCTAAAGGCCATGGGTAGCTAACTCAAATGTGGTTGGTCAGCAGCTCAGTCTGAACACATTGCAAAATAACCATGAGAGCTGAAGGTTAATCTAAATATTTCATTAACGTAGACAAATCCCAGTATGGGAAACATCTAAAATTCTCTGTTTAAGAAGAGCTTCTCTATCAGTGGTAAAGTTAGTACCAGATTTTGGATAATTGCAAAACGTTTCAAATTAAGTGAACAAATTTTTATCACATAAAAAAATGACAAGTGGAGCACAACTAGCCAACATCTCTCTCCACTGCCAGTTAAACAATCATGTGCAAGTGTGTGTAATAACTATAGGAGTTTCAGAGAAACGGTGCCTACGAATACAGAAAGTATTATACTGGAAATCAAAGCAGAATTTTAATTAAAGCAGTGTCTTTAAATGCCACAGTGACCAGGTGTGAAACGCAAAGTGGGATGGGGAAAAAATTCTCTCAGGTAGTCAGCAAGTGTTACCGTGAAGTGGGACCCCGCATGAGCAGGACAAAGTCCTCTCCTGAGGGCCCAGTCAGCGTCAGACTGGAGCATCCCAGTATTCCCAGGTAGGTCGGGGTTCCTGAGACATACCTGCACTCATTTTAAACCAATGACCTGCCAATAATGATGTAGCTGTGGCAGCACAGGCCTTAGCATAGATTGCAAATCAACCTGCATTTCCACTAATTGTTGAGTTACCAGCCCACAGGGGTTAATGTTGCCAACTTCCACTGCTACCTGCATACCTTTCCTAGTATATAATTAGCCAGAGAGGTCTATACTATACCTTGCTGCCATGCTTTACAGCATTGCAAAATTTTCGTTAGAAAGAGGCCTCTGACATTTTCTCATAGGTTCTGAAATTATTCCCTATGCCAAAAATGTTGTTTTCTAAATACAGTGATACAAAGTTAAGAAAAACTTTTTTTCAGAACTTTCTAACCTCCTGAAAGTTGAAGTGCCTTAGAAAAATAAAGTTTGAAGAATAGAAATCTCTGTTGTTAGGCTGCCTGATCCAGAGTACTTTGTTTACATACGTTTGAAAGAGTTTTGCTAGGGCTCTGTTTTAATCTTTTATAAGTACTCCTCTTACAAACAGGAATAGGTCATTCAGTTTGTTCTTTCTTGGTGTCACTGGAGGTCTAAATATATTCTTTCCTAAATAAGGCATTTGCTTTTAAGCTAGGTTCTTGCCATATGGATGGTGGAAGTGCAGCTGTTTCTTTGGCACTACGTTCCTGAAGCTGGCATGGAAATTGAGTTTTGCAGGCTGAGTGTGTGCATGTGTTGGGGTTCAGGGCTGCCCAGCCCTGAGATTTTTCTCTACGGAAAAATCTATATCTTCTTTCCTGCAGACCTTCTTGAATGTACCAACATCAGCAAAACTAGGGAGAGTCTCTAGAAGTATTTCAGGAGAGCTAAATGATGCAAAAGAACAAGCAATCATTGGTTATTAGGGAAGACAAAAGGCCTGGGAAAATGCCTCCTGGAGCATGGAACCTGGAGCTGGAACTCCTGTTCCAGCTGGAGCTGGAACAGCTGGAGCTGGAACAAGGAATTGCCATTGGTCTTGGAAAGATAGCCCTTTTGATTTGGATTTGAGAGGGAAGGGGAAGAGATGTTCTGGATGCCATCAGGGAATCTGCGACAAGAATTCAGGCTGTGATGTTGGACAGGAAATGTGTATTTCAGTAAAGTTAGCATTGGTGGAAATTACTGGTATGATTTAGTACAACCTTGCAGTGAACAACAGGAATCAAGAAAGTAGGGGAGTACCGAGGGGAGAAAGCTTAGGAGCTCGTTTTTTCTGCAGACAGGAATTGTTCAGGAACAGGGTGATAGATGTGTCAGGTACTGACCAACTGTTGGATCTTTGTGAGGAGCTTGCCTGGGAAGAGACTGTTGGGATCCGTCCTTAGATTTACTTCTCGTTACAGCACCCATCTGAGAAACCAAAATGGCACTACAAGCATCTTGTGAAGAATTGGGTTTCATCAGCTGGTGGTTGGACTTCATGATCTTGAAGATTTTTTCCAACCTAGATGATCTAAGATTGCTTAAAGTGGTAAGAGGAAAACTGGGACAAGGAGGAGTCACAAAAGGAGGGGGAACCAGGAACCTGCCTTTCCCCCTGCTATCTGCAGCAATCCTACGTCAGTCGTTGCTAGTATTCATTTATTGTTTCAGGTTTGACAGAATATCAGCAATAACAATAAGAGAGCTAGGCAGTGCTGCAGGAATATTGTACAGTATTTGAATGAGAGATTCCACAATGTATATTCAAGATGAGTTTATGTAGCACAAAATTGCATGCTATGGCACATTAATCCACAGAGAACAGATGTGATTGTGTTCTGGAGGAAGGAGCTGCTCATGATGGCCTCTATAGTGCTGTTACACTGGGTGCTTTCCTAGTGCCTGTTTCTTTTCCCTAGATCTATTCTCTATTTGATTTGCATGAGTAGTTCCAATTACTATCTAGTCATAAAGAAAGGAATGCATCTCCTGCAATGTAATGACCATTAGAGGTAGAAGACTCCTGATAAATAATTTTTCTGTGAATCCAAATATTGAAATCATAACCTTCACCAACTTCAACATGTTTATCTGGTCACTTGAGGAAGGTACCTACTTTGCCTGAGCTGCTGTCTCTCCTCTTGGTTAATGGTTATGTTTGTATAGTATATATAATATTCTACACACATATAACCTAAGCTGGCTTTAGGAATTAGTTTCCTGTATAAAAAGTATATATAGAAACTATAAAGAAAGATGGAAGAGTGATGTAGGAAAAAGACACGGTGAACATGCAAGTCACACTGTGTCCTAGCCTGTCCTAAGAGCGAGGGGACGATTTATTCTTTTGAGTGGGCATTTGTTGCTAGCGCTCTGGGTAAGGCAGTGGCATATTTTTGTATTTGCAAAAATCTTGTTTCTTAAAAACAGTCTGAAATTAAATTCCTAAATTTAAGGTTTAAATATGTTAACCATAAAATGTAAAGGATCCATTTAAGAAAAAATAATATCCTTCTACCAAATTAGTAGATCTGATCTCTTTTTTTCTGTAACACTCAGCATTTGCATATTACTTCATTTCCCATGGTGAAGTCACTCATACCTACTGCAGTGTTCTGGATTTTTATTTATTTATTTTTTAATACTAAATTCAAAAACAGATCATCCAAATTGTTCTTCTTTTCAACACATTTCTTCTGTGGAACAGATAAAACATATTTTGTGTTGTGTGGATGCAAATGCTTGTCTACTTTACATGAAATAGAACTTTTTCTTAAACACACAGCTTCCAAAAATAAACTTCAAGCTTATGTTACTGTGTTTGTATCTGGTTTGCATATATATATTGTAAAAGGGCTTGATAACCTTCTCTCTTCTGCTAGAGATGCTGCTTGTACAACATACACCCAGGAGGTATGCTCTTAATCAGAATCCCCATCTGCTTCTTGGCTCCTGTTCCAATTATAGTCAGACATCTTGCACTTATTCACATCTATAATAAAATTGATGGTTTCACTATTGAGAAGCAGCACGTGACTAATGGTGCATTGTACCAGGCAAGCTTTTTACTTAAATATATCTTCTTAATCCAATTAAATAAAGGAACACAGAGCAGAAGTTTGACAGACGTACAATTTTTTTTTTTCCTGAGATCAAACTGTTCATCAGGATGGCTTTCAATCACCTGAAGACCAATAACATTGTAGTACAAGATGTTCTTTCAGGTTTAGAAGAGATTTTATGGGCCAGAACTTCAGCTGGCATAAATTGGCTTCTGTGAAGCTATAACAGTTTTCACAAGTTCAGGATCCACCCTCTGTTCCTATAATTACCCACAGACATCTGAAAAAAGATTCATGTGAATGGTTATACTAATATATCTGAGGTTATAGAGCAGGAAGATTTTTATGTGGTTGAATTTTTAATGCAATTTTTAAATCCAGAATTTATCCTGCCAGTTTCATCATTCCTAAGATTTTTTAATATCAAATAACTCTGAAGAGACATTTTTAGATGGAATTCTGTGTGGATTCATGGCCTATGTCAAATGTAGAACAGGTTCTGCGCATCTGAAACTTCCTTTCCAGCAATACCTATTGAGGAATCAGACTTTTCGGTATTAAATTCACAATTAAATAATTGATAAGCTAACCTTGTTTTCTGATATGGAAGAAAACCACTTGTTTTCATAAACACAGCCCCGTGAAATAAGGATTCCTTTTATGAGATGGATTCCATACTCTGTAGCCCCTGATAAAGTAGCTTTCTTCCAGGACTTATCACCCAGAATATTGTCTGACTTTCCCTGAAAGCATGGTTGGGACTAACAATTATGTTCATGCATTTTTCAGTTTTCTTGCAAGTTTAACACATTCTATATAAGTGTGTCTTTTCATAATTTTTAAAATATGCTTCACTGAATACCTTTTATTAGAAATAGCTGTAAACAGAGAACCAAACTGCATCTGCCAAGCAAAAAGAGAACTGTGGGGTAAATGGGTCATGTGCTCCTACTTTCAACTAAAGGATAAAAAAAAAAGTTTATTTCCTTCCTTGTTGGTATAGTACTTTTTGTAACAATGCATGGCTTGTTTAGTTGCCTTAGAGGAATGCTATTTCTTGGCTTATGTGGCTGCCTTTCTCCCTCATGGCTACACTGTTCACTTGGGGCATGTCTGAAAGCTTCACAAGTCAGCAAAACACAGATTAGATGAACAAAGGGGACAACAACTCCCAATAAATGTGGGCTGCCCACACTTTAGTGTTATGCGTGGAATATTCTGTGCCCGCTCCTGCCTTAAAACAGGTAAGGAGCTGAACGACTCCCTGCCTTTCTTTACAAGTAGTTCTTCTCTTCACAAATACTGGGCTAAATTTCTGCATAGTTATGCATTACTGGATAGGGTTGTCCAGCCAGGCTGCAAAATGTTTCTCCACCTGCATTCAATCTAATTTGGGTTTTCACTGCTGTCAGTTCCCTATCTCAGAGGTGATTGTGTGGCCTCTAAAATTTTGTATTGAATTTATTATTGTTAAAGCAAAATTTTCATAGAGCTGTGATCTCTAACATGTAGGAAAGCTTCCATGATTCAGCACTGCAGTGTCATGCTGTAAAGAATAGATGTGGTTTTGGTAACCATGGCATGCCTGCTGCTGATACTGTTTCTTCTGTTTATGGCAAAGTGCTGTAAGCCTGTATGTAGAAGTGTGTAGACAGGACATTTCTCTTCATTGGACTGTGTATGAAATGGCTAAACATGTGCAACAAATCTCATTGGAAGACTGAGACCCAATCCAACCTCCTCTATTTCATTCCTTTTTTTTTGTTTCCCCCCCCCCCCCCCCCCCCGGGAATTGAGCTTTATGGTTTTAAGGAAAAACAACACAAGTGCAATGCCTTTTGAAGCTGCCTTGCTTGTTCACCTCCCTCACATCAAAGAGCATCACATCTGAATGAGATGAATACATGGTAAAAATAACAATGCGCTCCCCCTTCCCTTTCCACTACGGTGCATAGAAGGAGGGAGGCTTTTTGATAACAGATATAAAGCAGACTTGTTTCACAAATTGATTGATGGCTCTTATGAATAAAGAGGACAGCAAGAACGAGACAACTAGGGGTTATTGTAGGCAACATATTTGAAGAGAATACACTTGAAAACACTTAAAATAAAAGGCAGAGAACCATGCCAAAGTGAAAGAACTTGAAAGACATTAAACATTCAAGTACTGATTGATGATGACTCTTAGGAGTTAACACACTTACAAGAGCAAAACCTGGATTTGTCTGTGGAGTTGCTGTCACTGAAATTGAGTCTTTATGAAAAGGGAAGAGCAAACAAACAACAAAGGTGAATGAAGAAGAATTGGAATTACATACACAGAGTAGATATGAACAAATAAATCTGAATGCTGAAAGAAAAATCCCTTTGGAAAAAAGGAAAAACAGTGAGAAGAAAAAAAATGATATCTGAATGGATACAAGTCTTAATAGCATAGGCAGACTAATCAGTAGTAAAAAAACATTTCCAGGCAATCATTTCTCCTGTACCCACTGACTGCATCATTTTCAACACGTCTCTGTAACAAGTGGCTCTGGCCACCACGGCAAGGGGGCAGCTCCAAGGACAACACCGAAGGTCAAAATCAGGAAAAAAAAAAAAAAGAAAAAGGGGGGGGGCCTTTCCTTGAGACATCCTTCATCACCCTCCCTCACTCTGAAGAGCTTCCATTCTCTCCTCACCCTACTGTTTCCTTGCTCTAACTCAGTGCAGCTAGCATCACTTTGGCTTTCTATTAGCAAGTGTAAAGAACTGGGAGGATGAGAAAGTATGGGCAGTAAGCAGACTGAGATGGTTAATTCCAAATGCTTGCATTGCTCTGGGGCCTGAAACAGCTCTTGCTAGTCTTCTACCAGAAGTCAGATACTGGACTGGATAGACCCTTAGACCTGATGTATTGTGGCAGTTCCTACATTTCTACAAAATTAGAGATTACAGAATAGAAAATTGGCTTACCTAAGGGATGGCAAAGCCTTAAATACTTCAAGCATCAGTTAGGATAAACATACATTTAAAAGCTTCTCCAAATTTTCTGAAAATCTGGTCTGAAAAACTGCCTGAAAATATTTTCAGGAGCTTTTCCTTTCTAAAATGTCTGGAGCTAGACAGAAGAATGAAGCAGTAAAGCAATATTGGAAGTATTTAACCTTTTTGAGCCTTAACATTTCAGCTCAGTTTCATGTTCTGTTTGGCATATATTTTTGAATCAGTTTGACCAGTCTTAATTGATTTGGGACAAGCAATGTGATATTTTTAATGGGATTTCTGTCAGAAGATTGTATCGTCAGCTGTTTGCTTTTTTTTTTTTTCTCCCCTTGGTAATTCTGTAGGTGTAACAAGGGAATTTGACACAACCTTGTGGTTTTTCAGTCTGCTTTCTGCTGTGGCAATGGGAGATGTGGTCCACGGGGTTGGATTTTATAAAGGTTATGCTTGTTTGCAAGTTCTTCTGGAAAAGGCACAAGCTTGTGCTTATTTCTTATAGTAAGATGAACATATCTAAAAATTTCTGTTGTCTTATTTCTAAAGGTGCAGCTATAAGACTGGCATCCCAAGTGACCAGAAGTCTTCAGCAAATGAACACCATTAAAGAATATGACTGTTAGATTGTAGCTTGTAATAAGCAGAGCGATAACTGTAGATTATGTTTTTGATACTTAAGGGAAAGTGTAGGAAAAGCTTTTGCCAGGCATAAGCTATGGATCACTCATTATTCTCTCACACTGACAAATCTCAGACTCTTTCATGAGCAACAAAATTATTTTAAATTTAAAAAATATATACACCCCAACCACTTAAAGTACAAGTTGACATCTTAAAATGAAAAGACCAAATATATGTCTAGATAGTAATGGTTAACTATCATTTGCGTGGCTGGCGGAGTAATACATATGCTCAATATACAAGAGTGAGCACAATGTCAAAAATGAAGAGCCAGTCAAGCTGGAGGAGGGTGGACTGGTGGTTTCTGCCCACATACGTCTTGTCAGAATAATTCCAGTTCAGTTCACAACAAAACAGCTAAAAAGGCAGAGAAGTCCAAAGACAAAACCCTTCAGACAATGAAAAATGCTCCTAGCTAGTTTCTAGCCTAGCTAGTTTCTAGTTCCTAGCTAGTTTCTAGTTTCATGCAGTCAGTTTGCTTCCTGCATTCTCCTTCCCTCCCTGTTGGATGGAGAATGCTGCTGCTCCCTTCAGTCCCACAAAAGCTTGCTTTTTTTACTGGAACCAGACCTCACCTAACAAGGGAAAGGACAATGTACACAAAACATGTACCTCATTCTTCTTCTTGTCAAGGCAAAAGATGGTAAGTAGTGGTTATGTGGGGAGGTATGGTAGATATTTTAGTGAGTTCATATGAGAAACAAGTTTCCTAGAAGCAGCTATCCCTTTTTGAAAATTTCTGCCTGTATTTTGTAATAAATAAAATTCAGTGCTCAATGATCTCTTGTTCACTTCAGTGACAAATGTAGGCTGGCAATCAGCTTGCTAAAGGGACTGATTACAGCGATTGGGAAGTTTAGTGTTACTGAATGGTAAAAAGCATTGATAACTTTGTTCACTGAAGTGCAAATGAAAATAGCCTACCAGCAAGAATTGAAATTCTTGTTTCTCTGTTATTTCTGAAGCTGCAAATCTTTGTCTCCTGGATTAACCACAGGATAATTGATTAAATGTATTGATATTCCAAAGTCCATACTTGTTGAAGTGATTCACGGCAACAAATCAGTGTTATACCTGAAGGGACTGTGGCTATGAATTCAAACGAGTTTTGGTAGCATCCTGTGCCGATGTTCCACAACTGAGATGAGAAATATGAAGAGCTATTAAACACTGAATTTAGCACAGATGTTTCCTGTTAAAACATATTAGTAAAATTCTGGTATTCAGTAGGCCGTTAGTATCCACCCTCCATCTGTGGTATTAATTTCTAGGATTTCAGAATAGAACAAAAAAGCAGATATATAATATAAAAGAAGACCCACTGGGGTGTTTTCTCTCCCTCCACTTTCCATTTTTCTAACGATGTTGCTTGTTCTGTATATGGAATCCTTTTATGGGGGCAACATGGATAAGACAAAGCTAGTTCTCCATCTGGGAGTCACACATTGCAGCCAGTGCACCACAAACAAGCTTTTGAGCATATGCTACATACATAAGTGATGATGGAGGAAGGCTGATTGTGCCCTTTGCATAACCATAGTATTGTTTGCCAAATGACCAGTCTGTGCTTGCGGCTTTTAAGTAGCTTTTGTTTAACAAACTGCTTAGGAAGTGCTTTTGCTTGAAGAGGAAGCTGAGTAAAGGGCTGAAGGCAAACTGCTGAGTGATTGGGTGAGTGCTGTAGGAACACCACAGGTCAATAACCAAGGCGGTTGCCACAGACCCACTCAAATGAAATGGTGGCAAAGCTCATCTTTCTGTAACTTGGTGGGAAGATAAAAGAGAAAGCACCAAGCATAACAATAGTTTTGTCCAGAACATGCATTGCAAACAGAGACACAATTTATTGTGTAAACCATCTTTTCAAGGCTCTTTCAGGCATTTTTATTCAGTGTTGAATGTCAGCTTTCCTTTCTCGCCCGCATAGATATAGGCATTGGATATATGACTTTAAAGGCTTAGGGATCTGGGGATTACTTATATTTTAACTTCTGTTTTCTTCTACCCTTCGGTGTTAAGTTTGCACCAGAAAAGTGAATTCCATTTGCAGAAGTCCATAATGCCTTCTGAGACAGAACAACAAGATCCAATGTAATATTAAAAGACAGGGGTACAGCATCCTGTAAAAGTGACTTAAGATCTCAGAAACTTTCTTCAAAGTAAAAGAGATGCTTGTGAAGGTTCGCCCTAAAACATAGTTTTAGTTTTTGAAAATAGCTTTAATGCCTTGATCAAGAATTACAAGTACCAAGGAAAGAAGTAGATTCCTGATGCTAAAATTGCACATTTTTTACTGTGAGGGGAATACCAGGATCCTGCCATCCACTGGGGGAAGAACCTCACTAGCCCTGAGCACATCCACCTTGGTTCAAGTGAGGACTCTGCAGCAGTCAGACAAGGCTGTTATAATGGTTCCTCTCATCTTGAGCACATCAACCAGCGTTCAGAGACATAAAGAAATTGAATCCCTCATGTAAGCTGCAGTTCACTGATCCTCCTCCCATTCTTCCAAGTGTTAAAATTATGTAAATACAATTTATTTTCTATTCTCGAAGGCTGAGAAATAAAGCTCTAGGACATGATTTAATCGCAAAATGTTCATCACCATTGAACTGTGATTTTGGTTTTTGTTTTTCTACTAGTTTGGCATTTTAGATGTTTACTTTCCAAACACTAAGAACGTGTCCCTGAGTATGACCATGGCAGTATCACTGTGGCTGATGCTAGAGAAATGATAGGGTTGGAGACATTTCGTTTTCAGTCTTTTTTTGGTCTTTAGGGACTTGAGTCATCCAAATACTTTAATTATATAGCAATTTCTATAAAGTTCAATTAAATTACTTAAGAGTAGGCACATACTTAAAATCTGGTTTAGGATTTCTCAGTAAAGGTCCATTTATGTGATACAGATTCTGCTTTCAGTTACCCTAGTGTAATTCAGTTGTTTCACCAGGGCGGATGGATTTGTATTCACAATGCTGACAGCAGAGATTGCCCCAGATTGTGATGTAGTACCAAGAGGATTTCCTTCATTCCTTTTTGCCTAGTCACTTTGCATGCTGTTGTCATTAAGCTGTTGTGGCTAGCCATGGATGTGTTTTCCTGGTATGGGGTGATTTGGTGCTGGTACAGTCACTGGTGCAAGGTGCTGAAAGTCTCTGCTATTGTACCTTTCTAGTAAATAGCAAGGGAAAGAGGAATCTGATTTGATCTCCAGAAAGACCATTAAAAGTTTCAGCCCAGCTACAGCAGATCATCAAGGACTGTTTCTATGCATTTTTAAAAAATATTTATTAATGATAAAATCTAATAGCATGACAGTGAGTATTGTCGTTTCCAGCTATTTTGTCTTTGCTTTTGTTCTGTCTCCCGTACTCTGCCACTGAGAACTATTTCTCTCTTTCTGTCTGCATCTTATCTCTTGGCAGTTCTCTCCCTTATTCTTTACTTCTTCCTTGGCACAGGTGAGACACATTTCAAGCTCTCCTGAGAAGGAGGTTACCAAGCCATCTGTATATGTCTCCCACTCACTGTAGCATTGTTTAAAGGTTAAAAGGAATTGACTGATAAAAATATTGTATGATGTCCTCTGCAGCATCAGGAAAAGCTGGTAAAAAGTGTGCCCAAGGCAGATGTGTTTAATGCCACCATTAATATTGTTTACAGACTGGAAAGAAAAAAGCAAGGAAAAATAGCTTTTTGGCTTCTCAAGCTGTTTTTTTTCTAAACTGTTCTGTTGCCTGTTAAGAGATGTCTTTAAACAGTTCTGCAACATTCAGCTTAAAAACATGAACAATAACATCATATCTAGTCTTTAAAATCCATTAGGAAACAGGTGTTTGGATCTGGGTTCTTTCTGTCTCCCAGTTTCCTGTTAGCTCATAGGTAATGCACTCAACTTTCTTTTGGCTTGGATGTCCCATTGAAAAGAGGAGTTTAGTAGTATTTATTTTTCTAGAATGTGGTGAGGTTGAATGAATCCTCTGTAAATGACAATGTATTTTCTGGAGAAAAGGTGCTATATAAGTCAAAGCAATAGTTCTGTATCTAAATGAATGCTTCAATCTAGCAGATGGGAGTAACGCTTAAGAAAAACGTGGAACATTTTTTCCCTTGCATATTTCTGCTATTTTTGTATTTCAGAACTCACTTTGAAGTGAATGCCTGTTAAACGAACATAAATGTTAACAGAATACATTTTCCCACACAGTTATATGTTCCCACATCAAAAACTTTAAAGTTACTGGGTTTAGACTGCACACATTACCAGGGCAGGCTCTCAGTGCAGAGGCAAACAGCCACGCCACACTCTATTTGCTCAGCTTTGCTCCTCTGCAGCGGGGTCTTGCTCCCTCCCACCACCTACCTATATCTGTTGGGATCCTGCACATTTCTTCCTGAGGAAGATAATAGCTCTAGAAATGTGATGACTATCTTTTGCAGTCTAGTGGGCTGATTGACTTTCTGTGGGCTTTGAATAAAGACTGGTTGTTGGCAGTGAAGGGTGAGGTGTGCTGTGGCTCTGTTCACAGCAAAACAATGACACCCACAAGGAGGGTCTGCGTCCCTATCGCCCGCTGCAGATAACCTGTGGCTTTTGCTCTTACAACCAATGACAAACCCAAACTGCTTCACACACAGGCTCCCTGCATCTGCTCTGATTCCTGATTCTTTTTGTAGGGCTTCTTACTGAGGAACATGATAGTTGTCTTTCTCAAAACCATAAGAAGTAGCATGTTATTTGTTGAGTAAGTTGGGAGAAAAAGCACAGGTGTTGATCTGGTAAATGATCAAGCCGCCCGATGGACTTATGGTGATCGGGAAATAGGTAAGCAGTCTGAAATGCATTTACCTTGGAGAAAAAGAAGAGGCCCATGAGCAAAGACCTCATCCATGGAATGCAAACCTTTCTAACCCCATACTTGCTGTGGCAATGTGGACCCGTACCCCTATGTCTGCATATTCCTTCACTCTACTCCATGGCGTGAAGCTCAGAGCAGCTACTGCTGGCTTGCAGTGCCCTCCCACCACCTTTAGGACCAGCACAGAACTACATAGCTATCCTCTTCCTCCCAAGATTTGTCTAGCTTAGCTCAAGCAGGGCTCAGTGTCCTGTTGTGTGTTCCATTCTTTTCTCTGTTCTAATTATAACTTCAAAATTATTATTATTATTATTTTAATTTCCAGATTCCATTTGGCATCTTGTACCAAAATTTCCTGCAGAGAAAGAACTCAGACTATTGGATAGAAACCTTTCTTGGCACATTCCCTCACAGATGGTCCAATCTGCTCTGCAGTGTATGCCTGACAGCTAGTTAATCTGGCAGTGCAGGAACATGCATTTGAAAATGCAAGTTCTAGATCAGCTTCAGGTAAGCACCTCAGCTATGTTCTATAACCTGAAATTGTAGGCATGCAATGGCACACAAACCACATTTAAAGAGAATGATCCTTCTACCATCACTTACGGAGACAATTTACAAAATGTTACAAAAGGTTACTGAGAAAAATAAGCTCATTCACTTGCTATTCAAGGACTTTCACCTTATCTACAAAATAAGACAGGGGAGTCTAAGTTAAAGATTGAAAACCATTGCGCTAAATAAAACATTTTCAAAACTTTGGCAATGTATTGGATAAATGCTTTGCATTGTAGATTTGTTAGGTCAGACTCTACTGAATTTAGTTAAACCATCCTACTTCAATATACTGTTCCTAAAATATCATTGAATTACATATATATGTCTCATGTAATGAACTCTGGGAAACTGCATCATGAAAAGTGCAATAAAACTGCATAATATGTCGTGGTTTTGTGTTACTGGTGCATTACACAGGTGCATACTTTATTATATTTATGGTAATTTCATTTTGATACAGAAGGCCTAATAAAGATGCAACATTGCTCGGTACCAAAAATCTGATATCTGAAACATATTTAAAACTCCATTTGTAACTAAAAATTTGGGAGTTTTTTCTTTATACAACTACAGGACCATTTTTATTCTCTCTCGCCCTCTCTCTCTCTTTTAGAGGAAGAAGTTGCTGTGTTTCTAATTACAAGATAGCATACTGATTCTTAAAAAATTCTGTCCTCCACTCTGTTTATTCCACATTAGTGAAATTACCATGTGAAATCCTACAAAATTTATTACACTTTAAATGCATCAGTTTTTGTAAATGCAAACAGATAAAAACTCAGTTCCACTTGTTCTGAAATCACAGTCTCCAAATGGCAGCAGCAAATTCCTCAGAATGGTACCTCAATTTTTGCCTGCCCATGTAGTATGTATGAAGAGATAAGTTAACACAAGGAATTAAATGAGTCATTTACTCAAAGTTTAAGGCTGAGCACTGATCAGAATATTTGATATAATATTTTCCCACTCCTTTTTCCTGCAGAAATAAGAAATTCAAATCAAGAAATTGGGATGCCATTATGTCTTTATAGACCATATATCAAAGTAAAACTTTGAATGGGTGCAGAATTTCTCTATAATTCTTTTTAGAGAAAAAATATGTCTGCATAAAAGTCATTAGAAGTGTCCCTAGGGATTCCAGCTAGATTATGATAATTTTTGTTATGAATTAATCCTAGAATATTTCACAGCAGCAAAAACCCTGAACATTTTTAAAAAATCACAATTTTATGAATAGTTCTTTAATATTAAAGCATGCCCACAGTTCTGGCTTTCAAAGGTTCTGAGTATTCCCAATTTCAATGCAGTTCCAGTCCCTTTCCTCTAACCAATTTCAAAATTAGTGGACACAATAATTTGGGCAATAGGGTAATTTCGAGACTAATCGCTCTTCTTGGGAGGATTAAAGGTTATGTTTAAACATACACCATTACATATAGTTTTGTTTTCCATTTAGAATTAGGCAAAGTTGGTCCACCTTTAAGAACTGGTGTCATTTCCAGATTCTTTTTTGATGTAGATACAGTTTCTTTTCAAATTTTTCACTTTTTCAAGACTCTGTTTCATGCATTGTAATATTTATTCCCTTTGAGAGGAACAAAATACATGATGAAATTAAGTTCTTACTTGGAATTACAGGATATACGTATATTCATCTTAGATCTCAGAACAAAGCATGTCTAGGCTATATCACTGGCAGATGACTACTGCTGTTGTCCTTAGAGAGCTATCAGTGCGCTTATCAAGTGTTTCGCATACAGACAGTCTTCATTCGGAATTTTGACCTAAGGTTTGGACACAGAGTATTTGGTTTGCATTGGCTTACATTTTGAGCCATGTATCCCTCTATTTTGCTGACACATTGTTGGGGAGCTATTACTGGAGCTGTCTGGATTATGTGGGGATGGTTTTATTTTATAAAACAATACAAAACAAAATAGAAGGCAAAAGGAATTGCTTTTGGGAGAAGATGATCCCATTGCTTTGAAGAAAAAAATTACCTGATGTTAAATTAAACACTTACCAAAATGAATACAACAGAATATGACAAAAAAGAATTTAGGTAATAACTTGAAAAAAAGGATTTAAACAATAACTTGAAAATAAGTATTTAGACAATGTTTCCTCATTCTTCCAGTGCATGTGATAAGCTAAATCAAAGTTGCACAAGCAATTTTACATTAAGCACTTGGCTTTCTAGTGATAGCTACTAGTGATGAATTACATGGCCTAGTTACTATGGTCATGATAACAGCTGACATTGTACAATGTGGACAGTTTCCTAATGTACCAAGGAAAGTTGAAGTGTAAAATGACCACGTATGCTACCATTTCTGGAAGAAAGTGGTTCCCTAAAAGGCTGCTCAGTTTTGCTGTTGCCAATGAATAGGACTGGTGTTAAGAAAGATGTTTGTGGATTTCACCCAGGCAAAATGGGTGCGCTGAGACTAGTGCACCCAGCTAGAGACTTGAGCTGTAATGGCATACAGCCAGATGGAGCAGTACCTCAGTGCTCACTGGCTCCGAGCTGGTGGCACCTCCGGGGCAGGTCCTGAGGATGCAGCTCATAACATAGGTATTGCGTGGAGATCCAGTCACCTCCTTTTAAAGCAACACCAAAATGCCATTATGATCCTTTTCTGGAACAGAAAGAATCATGAGGAAAATAATTTTCAGTCCCAGAATCAGGTGAATAAAATTCCTTAAAAATTTGGGCTGCCAAGGGAGGAACTACTGCAATACATATAGTCCATAAATATATTTAAAATATCTGAGCTACAGTGGTCAGTATGATGCCTTCTGGGAAATAGGTATATTTTTCCATTTCTTTCAAGATTTGTTGTGCTGTTTTGAGTGACAGAAACTCAGATCTATGAAAAATGGAAAAATTCAGAAGTGAGTGTATTTATTTTCTCTGGGCAGGCACTCTAGTTCACCTGAAGAAATACTGATCCTTTTCCTTTGCTGATGCAAACTAGATGGCCTTTTTAAAATTCCACAAATAATGTTTTCATTACACAGTTATTAGGGATTTTATATGGTGAGCTTTCTGGGTTACTATGGTATAACAATATTAAGTTTAGGCAACACACACATCATATCTGTTAGCTTCAACTGCTAACTTTAAATGAAAAAATAGCACCCTTTGACTACAGTTCTTGGACTTCAGTCAGTCAACCTTTGAAGAAACAGAATGTGTTTTCCATATAAATCAGGACCAGACTTAAACAAATGGGTCAATTTGCATGCTGAATTTGAAGCTAAAATTAGGTATACAAAGGATATTACAAGAAACTGTGGTAAAATTTTTAAAATATCAGTACAAAGCTAAAGTTTATTGCCAGTACTGTTCTTGCCGATCAAAGCTATGCTAATGTGATCTAGGGTTACTTTAATATTTTGCAGCCTCTCATTCCCTCAGCGCGTGTTTTAAGCATGCATATCACTCACTCGCTTTTATAATAAAATGACTTGAAAAAGCCTTATGCTTTGTATTGGCCTCCTGAGGTAGAAAGTCACAGAGATTTTAAGTCTCGCATTGCTTGCACCAGCTTCATTATGTTTGATGAAAGAAATATCTTGGTCATATCTCATAACATTCAGTATTTCCTCAATAACCAGATTGCTTTAAGGAAGGACATTTTTCACCTGGATAATGAAATCATATTGTAGTTATCTCCCTGGTCTTCTGTGTATGATACGTATAGGATGTTGGCTACGTAATAACTACTGCACAACCTGATGGAAAGCTTTGAAAAGTGATTTTGTCTTTAGAGATGGATGTGTGGAGTCTCTATGGTCTTCCTGAAAGATGTACTGTGCAGCTTTTTATTCTCTGGGCAGGAAGAGATGTGTGTATAGTCTAAATATAATTATGGGTCAGAGTGTAAATGGTAGGCTCTGTGAAATCCATGACTAAGACCAGACCTATCAATTATGTCAGTGGGAGATTACTGCCAAGATCAAATGTAGATTATAGGCCTGGCTACATCTGCAGTCATGAAGCTTTGCTGGTGCACCAATCTTGGTGTGCTACCCTTAGCAAAGAGCATGTTGCAAATGTGGATGCAGCACATTCCTGTTTACTGTGGGTGAGATGCTCTTCCCCCGCCCTCCCCGCCTTCCCAGAAAAAACAACCTCCACACCACTGTGTCTGCACTAGGGCTTTTGCTTATGTAAATAACTGTATGTCAGTTTGGTTCATGCTCATATCAAGAGTATTTATTTACCAGCTCTGACTCAGAAGCTTCTTACACACATTAGATAACAGCTGCCCAATAAAGGTGTGCTGGCACAAAACGATCTGAAGCCTAGCCTTCAGTTCATGGCCTAGCAGGGCTAAGCTGAGCCCTTGCCCTATACCCTGGTGAAGGGGTTGAGCAGTGACAGGGGAGGCCCAGGATTTCCTGTTGTCTGTATGACTGAGAAGCACAAAAGGGGGAATAGCTGGCATGCTACCATCACCATACTGTGCGTAGTCAGGCTGGGATTCTGCATTATTCTGCATTACATAAGCAGGTAGAGTCCTGTGCATGGGTATCAGAAACTATAGTAAGGACCTTTAAATAAGTGATCCAGCCTGTTGGATTTCCTGCTCTTTTTCCTTTTCCAAGGCTCACTGCCCACCAGTATTCAAGCATATCTTTCCAGCTGTATGCCTACAGCTGAAAAGTAGCTATGTCCCTGAAGCTCCAGACTTCATCTTTATTGCATCTTTTAGTCTTTGAGAAAGATCTTGGCCATTCTGGACCAGCTTGGGGGGTTCATATTATCTTTAAATTGGTAGAAAGTATATGCTAACTTTTACCAAGATCTATCTAAACAACTATGAAGAAAACACGTGGTCCTCCTGTGAAAATTCCTTCCTAATCTCTATGAATATACGTGACTTACTTTCTCTCAAGAGCATAAACTCCTTGCTGACTACATTGCATTCCGGTGGGTTGGTGGGTGAACACCTTCATCCAATACTCCTGAAGGCAGGACAGTAAATCCTCGTAGTTGCCAATTCCTTTCCTTCTATTGGATCTTGATGGACATTTTCATAAGACTCTTGATTCCACATGAGGCAGGAATAGAAATAATGCCTCACCTGGGATAACCCCAAATCATCTTAGAGCATCCAGAACCCCAGTCAGTCATCAAATTAATATTGCAAAGGATGCTTTTCTTTCTAATCTTTGTCTTGGTAAGCAAGTAGAAGTAAAAGCTCCTAGCAGAAGCCTAATTTGCCCTGAAACAATTCAATAGAAAACTGTTGGTCTTCTTCTTGGGCATAAGACAAGATAATTATATTAAAACAAATTAAGGTTATTCAGTGTACGCAGTACAATATGACTGTTTTTTTTTTCATTTTTGCCATACAATTTTGCATGGGTTTTATAACTGAGGGATTGCAAGGCATTTAATATAGAAGGAAAAGAGATGTTGAGTGCAGAATCTTTGTTAAACAAAGAAGTAGAAAGAACTTATCTTAAAAGGCTCAGAGGCAAACCAGTTACAGACCCATTGGCAGCAAAATGACCTGCTCATTCATCTCTCAAATTAAATGTAAAACTTAGGTCCATGTAATTTGTGGCCATTTTAAACACTTGCATACTTTCTACTAAAGTCTGGATGCTGTTAATTTTGGTCTCCTGGCCAAACTCCAAACACAGTAATTATTCTGCTTACTCCTTTCCTAAATTACAGCGACAGCTTCATAGGGAACAAATGTGTTCATAATTTGCTGACCTAAACTGCTCTTATATTGCTATGCACTATTAACAGTTGCTGTATTTCAAGCTATGGGTGGCTGCATTGCCATGGTGGATTAAATGACCTCTGGGCAAAGCATGCATATCTTTCCTTTGTTTAAAGTGCTTTGGGACAAAAGGTGCTGTATATATAAATACTATCATAAAAATCATTTTAGACCCAAAATGTGTGGGAGCTGAAATGTGTTCTATGAACAGGAGAAACTTGGCATTCAGTGATGCAGCTGGATAAAGGAAAGAGACTATTACTATTTGGGAACAGAGAATGTATGCCCATGGGCTGGGAAGCTGATGGCCACTGATTGTCATGGAAAGGTGCTTTCACTGAGAAGCATTGCAAAATTATGGAGCAATATGGGAAACAAAAGGAGAATGGAGATTTACGTGACATAGGAGGCTCAGTGCTTTGGGGATACCTGCTCCTGTAAAATGAGGCTAGCTGGCAGGCTGCATTTTGTTTGTTTCCAGAAGTAGAGGAAAAAAAAAGTTGAGAAACCTGATAAACGTTTTCAGAGATTCAATGCATTGTTTCTTAAGGTTCTATATTTTCTTCTGATTGTGTTGCAGCTTCTTTAAAAAAGATCCATACTCTGCCTGGAAGGTGAGGGAAAGACTGAGACAGTGTAAGATATGAACAAGAGGCTTTTACCCGCTTTTTCTTCATACTACACTGAAAAACAGAATAGTCTATACACAGACAGTGAAGTGAAAAAATGATTTATGTAAACCTGTTCAAATTGTGGGAGAGCCACGTAACAAAGAAAGCATTCCTGGTAATTCACAGAATGGTTATAGTGGCAGCAAGGAACAGATTTTCACCTAAAGACCTTGCTTTTATTAACTTTTGTCTCTGTGTTGGGAGTAGAAGCACTGGCTGCACTGGCTGATCTTCTCATATAGCCTGAAAGTAGAGATTGTGCTGGAGAGGTTTTTTTCTTGAGTAACTGGAGTTAAACAAGTAGAAAGCAGGGCTGGGTTCCCATTCTTCCATTCTGCTAAGTGTAAGCAGCTCCTTTCTCCTTCACTGAGTAGCAGGCTTATGGTCAGGAAAAATCAGAAATTTATTCCAGCACCAAAGCTGCCACTGAAATATATTTTTAAATGGATAAAAGTCAGTTTAGTACTTAGCAAAACGAAGAAGATAGGACCTTCTCCAGAAAGCTGGTGAGGTCTTGACGCAGTGCTGTAATCCAGTGGCACTGCCAGTACAGGGTCCTGGAACTGCAATGAACAAAAAATCACAGAATCACAGAATCACAGAATCATCTAGGTTGGAAGAGACCTCCAAGATCATCTAGTCCAACCTCTGACCTAACACTAACAAGACCTCCACTAAACCATATCACTAAGGGCTACATCTAAACGTCTTTTAAAGACCTCCAGGGATGGTGACTCAACCACTTCCCTGGGCAGCCTATTCCAATGCCTAACAACCCTTTCAGTAAAGAAGTTCTTCCTAATATCCAACCTAAACCTCCTCTGGTGCAACTTTAGCCCATTCCCCCTCGTCCTGTCAGCAGGCACGTGGGAGAACAGACCAACCCCCACCTCTCTACAGCCTCCTTTAAGGTACCTATAGAGTGCGATAAGGTTGCCCCTGAGCCTCCTCTTCTCCAGGCTGAACAATCCCAGCTCCCCCAGCCGCTCCTCGTAAGACTTGTTCTCCAGACCCCTCACCAGCTTCGTTGCCCTTCTCCGGACTCTCTCGAGCACCTCCATGTCCTTCTTGTAGCGAGGGGCCCAAAACTGAACACAGTACTCGAGGTGCGGCCTCACCAGAGCCGAGTACAGGGGGACAATCACTTCCCTAGCCCTGCTGGCCACACTGCTTCTTATACAAGCCAGGATGCTGTCGGCCTTCTTGGCCGCCTGAGCACACTGCTGGCTCATATTCAGCTGCCTATCAACCAGTACTCCCAGGTCCTTCTCTGCCAGGCAGCTTTCCAACCACTCATCTCCCAGCCTGTAGCTCTGCTTGGGGTTGTTGCGCCCCAGGTGCAGGACCCGGCACTTGGCCTTGTTGAACTTCATACAGTTGGCCTCAGCCCATCGGTCCAGCCTATCCAGATCCTCCTGCAGAGCCTTCCTTCCCTCGAGCAGAGCGACACACGCACCTAACTTGGTGTCGTCTGCAAACTTACTGTTGTGGTTTAGCCCGGCTGGCAGCCAAACACCACACAGCCGTTCGCTCACCCTCCCCCCTCCCTCTCTGGGATGGGGGAGAGAAACGGGAAAGTGAAGTCTGTGAGTTGAGATAAAGACAGTTTATTAAGACAGGGAAAAGAATAACAACAACAACAACAATAATAATAATAATAATAATAATAATAATAATAATAATGATAATAATAATAATAGTAATAATGTGTACGAAATAAGTGATGCACAATGCAATTGCTCACCAGCCACTGACCGATGCCCAGCCTATCCCCGAGCAGCCAGCCCCCCACCCCAGCTAGCCACCCCTATATATTGTTCAGCATGACGTCAGATGGTATGGAATACCCCTTTGGCCAGTTTGGGTCAGCTGTCCTGGGTCTGTCGCCTCCCAGCTCCTGCTGCATCCCTAGCCTGCTCGCTAGCAGGACAGAGCGAGAAGCTGAAAAGTCCTTGGCTTGGTGTAAGCACTGCTCTACAACAATTAAAACATCAGCATGTTATCAGCGCTCTTCTCATTCTAATCCAAAACATAGCACCCTGCCAGCTACTAGGAGGAAAATTAACTCTGTCCTACCTGAAACCAGGACACTTACTGAGGGTGCACTCGATCCCCTCATCCAGATCATCGATAAAGATATTAAAGAGGACTGGCCCCAGCACTGAGCCCTGGGGGACTCCACTAGTAACCAGCCTCCAACTGTATTTGACTCCATTCACCACAACTCTTTGGGCCCGGCCATCCAGCCAGTTTTTAACCCAACGAAGCGTACGCCAGTCCAAGCCACGAGCAGCCAGTTTCTTGAGGAGAATGTTGTGGGAAACGGTGTCAAAAGCCTGACTGAAGTCAAGGTAGATCACATCCACAGCCTTTCCCTCATCCACCAAGTGCATCACTTTGTCATAGAAGGAGATCAGGTTCGTCAAGCAGGACCTGCCTTTCATAAACCCATGCTGACTGGGCCTAGTCGTCTGGTTGCCCTGCAAGTGCCGTGTGATGACATTCAAGATAATCTGCTCCATGAGCTTCCCTGGCACTGAGGTCAAATTAACAGGCCTATCGTTCCCCGGGTCTACCCTCTGGCCCTTCTTGTAGATGGGCGTCATATTTGCTAGCCGCCAGTCGACTGGGACCTCTCCTGATAGCCAGGACTGCTGATAAATGATGGAAAGCGGCTTGGCCAGCTCCTCCGCCAGTTCACTCAGTACCCTCGGATGGATCCCATCCGGTCCCATCGACTTGCGTACATCCAAGTGCTGTAGCAGGTCGCCAACCATTTCCTCGTGGATAGTGAGGGCCACATCCTGTTCCCCACCCCCTTCCACCAGCAAAATCACACATACTGTGCATTTTAGCAGTCAGAGAGACTGCAGACCATTGTGGATGGTCTCCTAATCCTTACCAGAACAAAAAGTGTGTTTAGAGAAATAGAAATCATCTTTGAATAGTCTGCTATGGGTAAAAGGGGTTCACTTTTCAGCAGACTTTATTTGCTAGGGATAATTTGACTAGCTTTGTTTAATTGGCAGACACAGCATTAACCAATCATATTACATTTCCCACAGGCTCTGAATCATGTTAGAAGCCTTTTGCACTGTTAAATGATCACTGGTTTTCCTGTTTCAACAATTATTTTAGTCAATCTTGCCAAGTATCCATCCATTGATGGCAGAACACAATGTTAAATATTTTAAATCACAAAATATCTTTAGGATGGTGCCTGAACAGCATTTACCTCTCTCTCATTTTGGACTTTATTACTTTATCTATCAGGAAAGAACCTTAAAAGAAAATACAGAAAACTCTTAGTAAACGCAGTGAGTACATTACTAACAATTTCAACAGAATTACAGATTCTTGTTTTGATTTTCAATAGAATATAGACATCTTAATTGCATAGGAAAATGAGCAAACCCTGCAATATTTGGGTCTGAGAGTGAGTCAATTGTTGATTGTTAACTTGAAGGACTGAACCTGGAAACTAAAACTAACAGTAGATTCCTAAACCTCTCATATGAATCAATTTGTGTTTTCACAAATATTCTCAGTCATATGTGACAAGGAATCTTATAACAAGAAATCTAATTTTAAGCCTTCATTTCTAATATCTCTGTAAAAAAAAGCAGCTCGGTAAACCAACAAGTCTGAAAAGAATGCAGACCACCAGGTATTTCTCATTACATTAAAAAAAAAAAAGAAAAAGTGCTTACCTTGTGCCTTACTTGGTGATATGTTCCACTTTAACATAAGCTTTTTTTGTAAGATGAAAGTTGAAAAAGGACTTTAATGAAGATTCACTCCTCAGGAACAGTGAATAGATATCACAAGCTAACATTCCTCAGTTGTATGTCCTCTTCAACAGAAGGCACTACTCTGTCACATACTTGAGTGCTTGGTTTTGCAAAACTGGCATGTTCTTAAAAATGTTGCTAAATAAGATCATTGTGTACTACATTCATGTGCCAAAATACACATCCCCTATATAAGTAAGACACTTATGCATTTAGGCATCCAGAACAGGGTCTCAGAATTGGCTTTTAACTTTAAAAATACAGGCCTCTATTATGAGCTAAATGCTATTCTCTCTATAAGAAAGCCATAACATTTGTGTACCCAAAATCAGCAGAACTGGTACTCTCAAATTATAGCAAACTATCAGAGACAGGAGACAGAAAAGATTAGGCCCAAATCCTGGCCATTTATAAGTCAAAGGCTGATTTGTCATTCCCTTAAAAGAGACTGGTATTTTGCCTGTAACAAACAGTTACTTTGAAGCTGACTTTAGAGCAGAGTACAGGAACTGTGTATGAGATAGATCAGACTTCCTGTTATGACCACAGATGCATTAGCTGGTATGCAGAACAAATATGCACAGTAGTCTTCTATATACTGGAACTCATACAGTAAAACAGGTCCGTGTAAACAGGTAGGGATTTTGAAGGATGCAAAAATAAAAATGAAGTCCTAACATGGGATTTAATTGATTGGATACAGGGATAGGTACAAAACCACTGCTCAAGGAAAGGCTTATACAATATGCAGAAACAGTTGGAGTGGTCTTTGTTGCCTTAGCATCGATTGTGACTGCGAATATTGTAAGGTTATTTTGCAGGATCTCATTAAGGAATACCCTGAAAAGCATAATTCTGTGGAAGCCAATCAGTCTAGATTTAAAGACAGAAATGTTCTACCACATTAATTTTCTTGCTTTCTTAGAGGATACTGTGTCACAGCTGTGGCTAACGTGGATGATACAGGGGATGTAATGCAGAGCATGTTGAAATAAAAGAATATGATTCTCTGCTTTAGTAAGAATTGCACAGCAGGAGAAAAAGCATGTAATGGATAAAAATCCATCTTTGAACAGGATGCTGAGTGTGATGATTAGAAAATGGGACATTTCCTTAAGGATCTGAGAGAGACCTCTTCCATTTATCACTGCATCTAATTATATGTGATGGCAATATCAATTTTAAAATAATCAATTGCTTATGAAACCAACATTGAATATAAAGAAATTGCGGAGTATTGCAAATATATCCTAGGAGATCAATCTTTTGAAGATGATAGTGGAGCAAGATGATCAGTGAATTCCAATACACACAAACTTAAATTAGTACTCCTGAGTTAGTATAAATACATACTGCATGTATTAAGAACATGTTCATAGTAAAACCAAACTAGAGGATTTTAAGAATTGTGGCTGCTTTCATCTTAAAAAAAGTACTTGAACAGCTATCCCAGTGAATTAGAGGAATGAACCCTATTGAGGGTTTGAGGGGGAAAAGGGCTTAGCTGAGAGGTACTGAAAAATACGTTTCGTAGTCTAGAGAAATAATGCAAAAATGATGCTTGGCTAACAAAAGGTCATTGCTCTTGTTTGCTTTCTGAGGGGATTTTGCATTTTTGGTTTATATGATGGAAACCATGAGTATTTAACCACAGTCCTGGAGACTTTGCTCCAGCACAAAATGTTCACCCCTCCAAACTGCAGGCGTGGCATATCACTTTCCACATCTCATACGGTTTTTCTCCTGTTAGGAGCCCAATCACTGTGTATTTGCAAAGCAAAGTGCACCAAAGTCTTGATCTCTAAAGCGCTTCACAGCTACAGCTCTAGCAGAGAGAATATTCACGCAGGTGAGAAGGAAATAAAAAGTAAGGAGGGAGAAAAGACAGAGAAAAAGAGAGGAGGCTGAACGGAAATATTTATCTGGAGTTAGTGGGATAAATGCAGGCCACTCTACTAAGCAGACACTGTTCTACCTCTCCAGATTTCATGACAAGACAGGAAACTCAGGTTTATTGTTAAATTCCGATCTGTGGATTTTATTTCCCCCCTGTACTGCCCTCGTGTGGCCTTAGTTCCAGATCAGAAGCGTAAAAAATGACACTAAGGGTTTTGGAGCAGGGTGAAGTCAGTGGCGTCAGATTTTGGACATTTGGATTCAGATGCTTAATTTGGGGTATTTTAACCAATGCTACTCTTCTGTGCTAAAATCTCTTGCTGAAGATTAGAATCTGTTGTAGTTTGATCCAAACAGTAAGCCTGATCCTTAGCCCGCATGCTCTGCCAGCAGGCCTTGCTGTTAGCTAAACACCAGTGTGTTGCCCTGCTTTAGCCTGTGGATTTGTACCCTGGTTACTCTTGTGCGGCTTGTGTGAAATGAGTTGGTGGCTCCTGTCCTGTGCATAGGAGCCGGACGTTTGTGTCACTGAGATCAGTAACTCCAAGCAAATGGCATGACTGGCACAATTAGATGGCTGTCAAACAGCGAGCGGAGATCTGAGGACTTTGGGGGTACTGCGACTGCAGCGCTTTCAGTCATGACTCCTACAACGTGGTGAAGGTAAAACCCCCCTAATTACAGACAGTGCTGAATACATTTCACTGACCTAGAGAAGATTTTTTGTCCCCAACACTCACCTCCTTGCACAGCTCTAAACTTTCAAGAAGCATAAAAAAAATCCCACGCTACTGGCAGGAGCCAACTGTTTATTTTACCATTGTTGGTCACCACGGGGTGATTTTGTGCCCACGCCCTGGGCTGTGTCTGAACATGGTCTGACTACAGCCACTTGGAGCCAACTGGTTGTGGCTGTGTGTGGTGTTGCAGACCATCTTCCTCTCTTGAACAGACAGGGTTACGTGACTCTCAAAGTCACCTCTCCTTCCTGCCTCGTGCTCTTCACTGTACTGCACCAGACCGCTGCCAAGGTACGGACCTCGCTTTCCAAGAATAATAGCTTGGGGTATAAGCAAATGTCACTCTAATAAAGTCGATGGCAATGTACTGGCTTACGCTGAATTGTGCCCCATAAATATTTCTACATCAGTGATTTGCTGGGCAGTGTTTTATTTTAACCGCTGCCTTAACTAATACCAAAATGCAGCATGGAGAGGGCAAACAGCCAGAGCTCTGGGTTCTCTTCATGGCTCAGCCATGGTGACACTCTGTCTGTTTTGCTGTCTGTGACATGGGAATAATAATACTAAAATTGCCTCATAAAGTGCTTATATAGCTACAATGCACTATATAAGAATTAACTGTTATTACTGTAGACTTCGGGAGCCAGATTTTGAACTTTCCATGCACTGATGGGTCATCAAATTACCATAAGCCTATCTGGAGAAATAATTTTAGAAGCGGACTGTAGCAGAGCATGGACTTCCAGAAAAACCTTACATTGCATGTCAAATTGAAGGCTGTTCTCCCACCATCAAAACATAACAGGAGGGAACAGATCCAGACCACAGCAGGTCAGAGCAGCCATTTCATACCGACCTCTGCTAGGAGAAGTGAACTGGTGAGAGTTCATCTGCATATGGTCTGAAGAAAAACCTCAGGAGAAACAATGGATAAAAGAAATAAGTGTTGTGAAACTGAAATAGGATGACGCCAGTCAGGCCACATGACCTTGGATGCTTCCTTGTGTCCTTTCCTGCTTGTTTGTGAATGCCTTTTTCCTCCAGTTCAGGCACTCTTCTGTTTCGGCAAACACAAATAACAGCCTTCTACTTTGGTCTAAGGGAACAACAAAGAAAGCAGAAAGAACAAATGTAACTTTCTGTGAGCAACCAGTCTGATCTTTAACAGGCTCTGATCTTTAACAGCAACTCGGAACAAAATGGCTAATGCCTCTGTGAACAGGCTGAGTGCTTCCAGCTTTCCAGGAAGGAAAAGGCACGGTAAGTTTGTGGCAACACACCCCATGCTTTGACTTCCAGATTCTTCTTAAGAAAAGGCAAAAGGTGCTGGTAGAATTTCCCTAGAAATTAGTAACAGAACGTGAAAAAATAGATATCCCTTTTATCTAAGAGTCATGATTTTTCAACAGTGCATCCATTCTAGAATAAAATACTACCCAGCATGCCCTGATTACAGTATGCAGGCCTAATTAATCACTGAGGAAACATTTTCACAGTCATAAAAATGAATCTGCAATTATTTGATTGTGATCTGATAACAACTGGTTTGTGGAAGGAAGCTTGGATTTTGGCACCTCCCTCCCAGAAGATTTCCAACCTGGAAAAAAATATGATTTGCAAATAACAATGAGCTGTACTTTCCAAATGTATCAGAATAGAAGACATCTGACATGCCTGGCTATAAAAGCAGAGATTTTACAGCTCTTCTTCTCCTTGTTCTCTCTAATTTTTGCAAATTTCTCATTTCCTATATTAGAAGCAGTGCTTTCCATTGTTAGCCCCCGTCCCCTTTTCCACTAGTGCTTTCAGATGTTCTATATAGTCTCCTGTGCTAAATTTTATGCGGATTGCCTTAGGTGCTTCTAACATCCTTGATCACAGTGATTATGAGCAAATAAGAAAGCGGACTAGCAAAGGTTAACAATTAACTGGACACAGAAACATATGGAGAGAGCTGGTTAAAGAATATCTGCCCTGCACAGTAAAAGAAGGTATATGGACAGATTCATGAGCTTTTGCAGAGATAAAAGTATGCAATGAATAAGTTATCATTGTAGAAGGTACAATTCATTCATCACTTGTGGCAATAATCTGGTGGCAGGATGATGAAAAGTCTGCCATACATTTTTGTGTTACCTAGAATTTGTAGATACTTGTGGATTCTTTTTGCTTTATGTTGTAGCTTCTTAGGGAAGGCATGTAAGTGTGTATGTACTCCTTAGAGATGGCCATTATTCTCACTCCTCTCCTCCTTCCAACAAGCCACAATCAACAAAAATAGTCAGTTCTAATGAAGGAACTCAACTATGGTGTATGAATTTTAGATGGAACCTTAGATACATGGGCAAGTTAAATCTTGATCCAGTGTGCATATTAACATTGTGCTAAAGCCCGTCTTCAGTGTATCTGGATACTGTTTCATGCTATAAGAAATCTGCCAGCAAAATTTTGACTAAATCCACAGCAAAGCTCAGTTTAGCTCTCAACGATCTGATCTCCAATATCTGGTTGGACTGTTCCTTTGGGTTGTGCTAAGTTTTACTTGGTCCTAAATTAAAGGTCAGAATGGAAATGAGAATTTAAGAAAAGAAGTGCAAAGAAAGATTAGTATTTTTATTCATAACAGAAGGCATTTAACTGTGTGCTCAGAAAGGGAAGAGCCCAATTTTAAATCCATCCTTTCAAGACACAGCTTTCCATGCTATTTTAAATTTGGATCATACTTCGGTGCATGCCTATGACAGGCCATCCCCTGTATCTGAAGGAATGGTAAATTGCTGCATCACATTCGGGCTCTGCAGGAGAAAGCTCTTCTGATTCTCTGTCCCAGTCCTTCAGCAAATTACAAGCTAAGGAACAAAGTCACCCTAAGCTGCTGACTGCTACAGTCCCTTTTGCTGTCCTCCAAAGCAGACTATTGTGGGCTGGGATTTAGTGAACATGTAGCCTCACTAACTCATTTTGCACCAGCTACATGATGATTTTACAGGACAGAAAATGTCCCCAGACAATTTTACCTTTTGGACTTCGGGCCAGATGCTGCTTCATTTCCCTGGTGTGAGTCAGAAATGGCTCAGTTACAACAGGATAAATTGGATAAGCCCATTGGCCTCAGTGGGACAACTTAATTTGGCCCATTGGATTAGGCCCCTCACCTTATTAAAACAGTCAGTCTTCTGGCTGCAAGGAATAATATTTAAAAAAAATAAAATTGAAATTCACATAAGTTGGGATGTGCTCTGGATGGGGTTGTAACAGGATAGAATATCAGATTTAATCCTGTTTTGTTCTACAGTACTGAACATATGTGTGGCAGTACTGGAGAAAAAAGCATCCTCTCATTATTCTCGGTGCGTTCTGCAGCACACCAGGGCATCTGGGCAAGGAGACTCTCAGAACCATGGCAGGGCTGGAAAAAATTGCCTGAAATGAGGTGTAAAGATGAATAAAGAATGATTTCCTTGTTTTAGTTTGAAGATTTTATTTTTTTTCAAAAAGCAGTAAGATAAATTAGGAAGATTTGCATTTAATGTGAATGGTCTGTGTATCTCCAATTAACAGAAAAAAACTACATAAAAATGTATGATGAATGATGCATCTGCTTGGTCCTTTTCTCATTATATATACATCTGAAGTGGAACCAATGCCATTTGCGAATAATTTAATTAAAATAATGGCGAGTAATATTTTTGTAGCATACAAAACAGTAAACATTAATTTAATAAGGCTGAGAATCATGAAATGCAATCTTAATTACTAGAAACTGGAATAATCAGCTGAACTGAGGCACGCAAGACAATTAACTTTTTAGAACAGAGTTTACAGCTGCTAGGGTGGAACTAACATACTAAGAGAGTTAGCAGTCATTACTTTGAAGTGCATAATGTTTTGGAATAAACCATAAAAGCAACATAAGATCTCTTCATTCTGCATGTCTTTTAAATATTCTATAGCCCTTGGAATTTCTCACGATATATTATGTTTCTGTTGTCTGCCAGCCCCAGGGCTTAATACCAATCTCTGCGCCAACTCTCCTGCATAGGCATGGCTAAGCTGTCATCCAGTGAGAGTACAGACTAGAGGGGATACCCCTGGGTCAGCACAGACATTCGTGTTGTGTTATCCCTGTCCTATCTATACCTATTGTATCAGTCTGCCTTATAATGAGTTAAGTTTCTTGCATCTTGCACTCTCCCGGGAGGCTGATACAGATTTTCACTGTATCATTTAAAAACCTTCTGATTTCCAGCTCTTTTTTGCTGGGAACATTTTATAGCTTATTCTCTGCTCAGTTTTTTACTGTTCACCCTGATATATTTATAGAAAGCTAGCATTCTAGCTGGACAAGCAAGGAAGCTGTTAGAGGCTCCTCTTGTAAATGGACTCACGCTTCCGCTGATTATTATTTCTGGTTGGATAGCAGCTTTCCTTAATACTGGTACCAAAACTGCAAAGCTTTCCATTTGGCTGTACAGGAGAACCATTTTCAAACTGGGTCACACTCAGCAGTGGTGAACTTTTAGTCCAAGTTTAAAGTCAAAAGCATCAGAAAGCTGAGAGTTATCACCTTCAGGATAAAATACATGGAGCTTTTAAGCCATAAACACTGTGCCTGACAGCCTCTTTGTTACTTGCAGTAGGCCAAATTATACCATCTGCTCTGCAAGTGACACTGCTTTTTTTTCTCAGTGTGTTCATTTCTCTGCTTTTCATTCTCCACTGCATCATTTCTGACTCATCGTATGAACTGAGCAAGAGAAAAATGGGAACCGGTAGCTCAGGCTTCATATTTTTCATTCAAAGTCACCACACAATCGCAATCTGTCAGTGCTGCCTGCCCATGCCAAGGGCCCAGTGTTTTCCAGTCCTGTAATTTTCTAAGTTGCCACAGAATTACAAAACAAAGCAAAAGTGATTTTGTAGGGCTAAAATACTGGTCCCAAACTGCAAATGTGGTAGCCAAATTTAGATGACATTTACACTTTTCTGAATAAGGGGAATGATATCACTTTTTTTTTTCCCCTTCAATTTGCCACTGTGTTTTGAGAGCTCAGATTTGGGAATATGGAATAATAATCACTATTAAATTAGATAAAATATTCATCAGCATTACCGGTTCATTTAAAAAGGAAAAAGATTTAAAAAGGGAATGAAATTAAGAGGTTTTGTGCTATAACGAATAAAGCCCACAGACCTGAAAAATAATCTTAATAAAGTGACACCTAGTGGCTACAAAGAGACATGGCTAAAACCCTGGGAGAAGTTTGCGTGAGATCAGACTGTGTACAGCCTTGAAGAGAACCTAGATTCACAGAGGGAAAATAGCCACAATTTATAACAAGGAGAAGCTGTTTTCGTTGTTGGGTTGGGTTGCATTGGTTGTTTTGTGCCTTCTGATTGTTTTGGCTGAGCTTTCTGAGAAATCATTGATAAACCCTTTACATGAGCCTTAGCCTAGACCTCTTCCTCTACAGATTTACTGCAGCATTAAAACATCAGTGCTTCTCGTTCTCTTCACCATCACTTCAAAGTCACCAGTCAATGATTTCAACTTCCCAAGAAGTTCATTGTGACTTGCTCTGTGAGCATTGAAGTAGCCAGCATAACTGTGGGTCAAACTGTTTTGATTTGTATTTCCAGTTACACTACAACTGAATGTACAGAAGAGGTATAGTTGCACTTTTTTGTGTTCATTTTTAGTATTTTGTGCAGTTCCTCTGCCTTGTCTGTGCATTCTTCCTTTTGTCTTGCATCCTTTTAACAAGATGGGTAAACATCTACTAGAAAAAAGCCTTTGGCCATAACATCTGTACTTTGCATCTAAGCCAGTCTGGGACCGAGGAGTTGCAGTTATGTTGCTGTGTTTGCCCCTATGCACTAGTACTGATCTGTAGGAATACTTCATAGAAAGGATCCTGGGTCTGTAGTTCTTGTGATATTTGATATTTGATGTTATTATTTGTCAGTTCAAGCCAATACAGGTACAGAAAATATGTAATTTTGAAAGAAAGATACCTGAACATGGCTTTTTAAAAGCTCTGCTGTTTTTAAACACTTCTCTCTTAGAGCATAATGCATCCTTGGAGCACAGGGCAAATCCTGTTTTAATATGCTAAGTGGGTCCTTTTGCAGTCAGTGAAATATTAAAATTGACTTCAATGGGCAAGGATTTTTGACCCCAGATTTTAATTCCAGATTTAACACTGCCCAGTTGTGTGATCTAACTCCTCTTGGGTTCTGTTTATCTGCAAACTAGAGACAACACAGGGAAAAAAACTGTTTCAGCATGGCTTTCTGGCAGTGTTTTATTGGGTCTGTTCTTACCAAATGTTTTGCCACTTTCAGATGGAGAATTCTACTAAAGAGTTTAATATTGTAATGCTTTTTGAAAAGTGTTTTCTAATGACAGGTAATTGAATTGACCATGCACAGGAAATGGAGAAGCTTGTATGCTGCTCTGATTAAAGGGGAAGAAAATGAAGAAAGGTATTATAACAGTCTCATTTCTTCTTTCTCTCTCAGAAGTGATGGATTTGGAAAATTTTAGGGGGGATAATTTTAATTTCACCACTGTCCCATGTGCACAAAGGGTATTGGTCAGCCAACACATCTCACCTTTAAAAGTTGACACACTTGTGTTGTGTAGCCTTTTTTCTAAATCAGAATAGCCAGATATCTTGCTCCATAACTTTACTGAAATGACCAGCATGCAGGAGTGAAAGCATTTAATGCACCGTGTACCAGTACAATAGAGCTATCCTATGCTGCAGACAGCAACTATTGCCAAAGTCCAGTTTGCACAAGTTCCATGGTTATACACATTAGGAACAGCACCCAGCAGATCTGATCAGTCAGGACCACGTCAACTGTACACATCAACTGACACAGCTATTCTGAAAGACACGTGGGATGATAGTGCTTCTTCTCTCACCAAATGTGCAGAACAGTTTGATGCTGCCAGGAAGGGGAAGATTTCCCATTTGTGTGTTCTGCTGAAAACATTTTCTCCTAGGTTTATTGAAAATCTATAATTTGGTTTGGTTTTAGCATAAATTTTGCTACTCGTGACATTTGTTGTGTGTATCAAAGTTTCCTTCCCTTTTTCACTTTGTATTTTTGTAAATTTTGTATTTTTGTAACTATTAATAGTGGTTTGTTTTTTTTTTTAATGCATGTCCAACTGGAGGGAATATAACAGCAAGTAAAATTTGGGTGGTATGATGTGCTGAAATAGTACAAATTTCAACAATATCTGAAAAGTCTGTTGCTCCTTAGTTGGATGTACAGTGTCTTTAATCAGTTTTATGTCTTTCTGTGTACATTCATCAGCTTTGTGTGTCTTCAGAAATGGCATCTTATTACTAGTAAGTCGTATTTGCCAGGAATACTGAAATTTGTGTTGCTAAGAGCAGTTTTATGCAGGGCTCTTAAATATAGTCAACTAAAAATATGACTCTAGCTTACTAAATTTGCCAAACATATATAACAGAACTATTTTTGTCTTGAAAATTTTTTGAGGTACTTTCTATAAGAAAACCCATATATTTTTTTCCTAGACAGCACAATATTTTTAAACAAGCTTGCACACTAAGGATTAGATCTTTATTTCTGCTGGCTTCGTGCATCTCTTACTTTAAAAACTTTAAAGACTTTACTTACTTTAAATAGTAAGTTTCAATGAGAATCGGTAAGATTTGGTAATAAGTAAGCTCTAATGGTAGAAAATGGAATTGTGTCTTTATATAGACAGACAACTGGTTTCCTGATAGGCAAAAAAAAAAAAAAAAAAAGCTGATGACACTTCAGAACTGGCTGATGGGGCTGTGTTTATACAGGATTAATCTATGTTGAATTACATAATTAAATTCAGACTTTGACTGAGGTTGAAGTGTTTTGTGCAGCTGTGAATCCATGGGGTTTTAGAGAGAACACTGTAGGAATCAGGAAATTTAGCAGGGCAGGAAGCATCCACTTTACAGCAATGAGAATCCAAGCTGCTTTGAATTTGTCTTCAAGTGTGAGTCTAAGACACACATTGGTTTTCATCTTCCCCAGCCCCTCCTCTTTCATTCAGTGCAGATTGTAAACAGAAACAAAGGCTTCATGTTGGGCCTATGGAGATGCGTCCCATTCTTCAAGTCTGGGTCAGGATTATGCCTTGGTTCTGGCCCAGTGCTTGATACGTTGGGGTGTTAGCTGAGTCATTCCCTTTTAATCAGTGTTATGAGAATAGGGCAGGGAAATCAGTTTGTACGGCTTACATACAGAATATGCTGTAGTGGTGGCCAGGGAATTACTTAATGCTGGAAAACACAGAAGAGTAAGATTTAAAAGACTTGTGGTAAACTAAGAACTTTCTATAAACCAGAAGACCAATGACTTCTGGGTTAAGAACTCCAGGCAAACTGAGAAATTGCCAGACAGGATAAATAAGGACATCGCACAATCCAGTCTTTACTATCCTTCATAAACAAGAACAACCAATTTATTGCATTCGGTCTTTAGACAAATGTTCAGTTCTCAAATGTAACAGTACTGAGTATTTTACTGAAATTTGTAGACATCAGTCGGCACTCTCCTTATGTTCAGGGTTTTACAAGCTGTTTCCATTACCAAAAGAAATCAGTGCTGAAGCCAGATAGTTGGTTAAATCCTTTTAATTGACCAAAAAAAATGTAGGCAAAACACAGTTCCCCTCAATACAGCAGGGAGATCCCTTGTTTATGCTTCTAAACCTGCTTTTCCAGACACCACTCTGTTTATAAAGCTTTCTCTGAGGAATATGATTCTCTCAGTCTCTCTTTATTTTTTATCTTTCTCTGTTGTTTTTTTTTTTTAGTTGCACTTCATTCATTATGACATGAGTGTTTCTCAGCCATTCTGAACTTCTAAATCTATCCCTTTAAAAGACCTGTTCATTTCTGCTGTCTTCTGTGAGAAATTTCTTCAGTAATCTATACTTTGCATGGAATACTAGTTATTGCTGCTTATCATGGATCAGTAGAAAGCATAACATCCACTCTTTGTATAATTAATGCAAGAGTTTGAAAGTTGCTGTAAATAGAAGAATATGGTCACGCTTTTCTTTCTTCAGGATGAGTAAGACTGGGCAAAACACTTATCCATCCACAGACAAAACGGTAAGATAGAACATGCTTCACAAAGTGATAGGTGTTATCAATGAATTTTATAGCAGGAAAAGCTGTCTGGAATGAAAGGTTCAGGACACTAGTTGGCCCAGCTGTGAACTCTTCAGCCAGAAATTGCCCCAAGAATTATTCAGGTTTTCACATCAGTCATAGGTCCACTGAAAGAGATTAAATTTTAGGTACACAAATAAACTATACACAGTTGAATTTACGTTAACTGGTACTGAAAGTCAATGTTCAAGTTATTTTCATGGGTTTTGGTGGCATCAGCTCACCTAAATGGAAGCTGAACCAGTGGAAGAGAACTGGGAGCTTGCAGGGATCTTCCCAACATCTCATTCTGGACTGTGATGATAGTAATGTGCAGCACAAATGATTGGCTACATTGCAGGTAGGAGCTTTGACTACAGCACACACAAGCTTTCTGCACGGCAAACTCAGGAATCGTGAGGCTTTTACACAGGTTAGCCACTTGAGTTGCTGGGTTCCCAAAAGGCTTACAGGGCCCGTGCCACTCTTACTATCAGCATCCAAGACAACTGATTTAACAGCTAGATGGCAAGTGCTTCAGTCACTCCCCTTGTTGGCACTGTGTAGGTACCCAGATGGAACAGCTGCTGCTTACCTACCCTTCCCAAACACTGAGTGCTGCATCACAGAGTGCTTATTAGCAACTGCTGGAAGAGAGGAACAGGGGGTCCAGCAAATTAACCGTGATTTTAAGTGTGCTATGTCTATTGTAATTCTTTCCCCTGCCCTAAAATTAGAACAGCTTTACGTGTGAAAAGCCACCTCTGTGGGAACAAACTGATGGGCTTCACCCTTCCCACTACTGCTTACTTTCCCTAACATCCTTTCTTAAGAGAGGTCATATGTTTCCTGTTTGAAAAATGAAGAAACAAGAGAAATTGTAAATGGCTGAGCATTTCTTGTGAGGCAAATCCAAACATAAAACACCTCATTAATGATCACAGGGGTGTAATTGCTATTGTGGATAAGTTAATTTTAGTCCTAAAAGAAAAAAAGTATGTCCATCTTGTTTGACTTTTCAGGGTTTTATAGCCAGCAGAGTTTGAAATGACTAGTAATTTCTTTGCTTGTACTTTTGTTCTCCAAAGCGCAGATCGGAGCCTGCTCTGTAAAGTGGGACAGGCCGAAGCCACGCTGCCAGCAACGTTCCTTTCTCAAGCCCTTTTTATAAAGAACTCTCTGAACACTTTCTTATCTTTTCAGCATACATGGTAAACCCTTTCTATGAAATACAAAGCATGTATTTCCCATTCTGGTGAGCAGTGTCTCCTCTCCTTAAGATTACCTGGGAAGGTCAGCTCTGTGAGTTTTGCAGCTGTAACTCTGCCTTGCAAAATCTGACAAAATAAGTACTACGGTGCTCTTAACCATTCTGGCAATAGGGCTTTGTTTTATTTCTTAAAGCAGTACCTGATGCTCAAGGTAATCTAGGTTCTATATATAATACATTTAGCTAATTAAAAATAGACTGTGTGATTTCCCTAGCTTGCTGTTAAGAAATCCATTTATCAGGGTAAAATGGTTGCACAAGTGTCTTAAAATTTAGGGACAGCAGAATGCATTTCAGTAAACAGAATTTCAAGTAATTCTTTAAAAGAAAAAAGGCAATTCAGAGGGTACAGTCATTCCTTTAACTTCTCCTGGAAAGTTTTTTGCATCACCATTCGTCTGATTGATGCTGTGTGGGAGGAAGGGTTTTATTTAGAAAGGTGCAGCTGAAGGCTCAGCTCCCTTGCTGTTAGGTGTGTGCAATTTTATTTAAGTGAATGGAGTGCTGTGCAGGGAGCAAGCCCTTAGAGAACTGTAGCTTATGACATTTCCCAGTGCCTACAGAAACCCCTCCATCTTCCGGCCTCTGTGTGAATTACAGAACAAACAGGGAGAGCAAACAAAAGGTACCTTTGACTCTCCAAATACAGCCAGCACTTGTTTGCAATAGGAGATGGCCTGCTCCAAGTCACATAGGCAAAAATAAGTAGCACCCAGTCCTTCAGAGATCTGCCACTGGCTGGGCTGCACTCATAATCCACAGAAGCCATACTGAATCAGATTTTCTTACTCCATTTGTGTAATTTAAATGGAAAACTTTTTTTTTTGTAATGGGATTGAGTGTTTTGATTCTTCTTGATTTCAATGGTCTTTAAATCAGGATCTCATTGTGTAATCAAACGTGGAGGGAGGATGAGAAGATACATGTTGAATACAATGATTTGGGCTATAACACAAAGAATGAATTATATTTAAAAAGAGAATCTGTTTGGCAGTTATGTTATATTATTTTATGATGGTTGCTTCTGAATTGGGAACAGAGGAGAGCTTGGCAAGGAAATGTTTCTTTCCGAACCCTGGCAAGCATGGGCATACACCAAAAATATCGTTTTGTTTGCTTCTCTTTTTTTCTGAATTCTGCAGACATCAGAAAATACCCACATGTGTTTGTGGAAGTTTATTCTGTTGTAAGAATGTAGATTGATTGTGTGGAGATGAAATCAGAGAATTAAAAAACTAAGTATCACAGATATTCCACACATACATAGCGCATACTTAAAGCTTTCTCAGTAAGTAATCAGAAGAGAAAAATACCAAATTCAGTAGAAATCTTGCCTTGATTTTCCATTCATTTACATTAGTTTTATACTAGTGCAACCTTAATGCCTTCATTGAGCTTACCCTGGTTTACCACATCGCAAATGAAAACAAAATCAGGTCTATATGCTTTTGTGGACTTTCACTATTTTTGGTAGGTCAGTGATTTAGTTGGAGAGCCATAATCTCAGCAAAATAGGAAATGATCACTATGAAAACATCTCAACTTCCTGCAGACATTTTTCATAACTTATTTGGCACCTTGACTGATTTCAGTATATCTGGGTTTCTGTCTGCTAGTACAACTGATCTATAAAGAGCTGGAACTGAGGTTTTATTAGAAACTTGAAATTGTATTTACTAAAGGCAATTTTCTTAATTGTCCTTGCAAATGCAGAAAAAGCTGGTAATAGTAAAAGTTTTCAATGCCATCGTTTTCTAGAGGGCCATAAGGATGTACTGAATTGGAGGGATTTTGTCTCTCTTTTTTTTTTCTTTCTTTGAGCACCTGAAGCAAAAATTAGTGAGAATGCCCCATGATCCATGTTTACATAAACATCTTTAAACACCTTTCTATTGCTCCCTGTGTGAAAAAACTGGCTCCAAGAATATAGCATTAAAATGATCAAAATAGGTATTTTAAAGTAGCAGCACTTTCTGTGCACTACATTTACATGTTTATGTTTTCCTATGTATGTCGTACCCTGAAGAGAAACTCCACATTCATTTTATATTGGAGGTTGAAAGAAACTTACAGTTCCATCAGAATCAGTGCAAAACTTGAGAAAAAAAAATAAATCTTCATTAGAATGTTCATAGTTTCACATCTTAACATTGTTTGGGGGAGCTCAGATGTAGCTTAGGTTGTTCAAGGGATCTGAGCTCTCAACAAGCTGAAAACATTCTTTTAAGATGGATTTAGTGTATGTCTCAACTAACCTGGCTGAGGGGAGCAGTAAGTTCATGGAGTCCATGTTTCCACTTTACCATTTGAGTTGCAAGAGTGATTGCAGTATATTTCATTTCAGAGGGCGGTGAATAATTCTGTTCTCTGTGAGAGAACTCTGTCTCTACCTTACTTTTGTAGTGATTTTGTAGTGGGGAATGTCCCACCTTTAGCACCTGACAAAGAGCAATGAAAATATGTGTATTTCAACAGCTTGTGTAGCAGCTGGCAAACAATGTGTAGGAAGGTTTGTTCTCTCGTCTGTGTGCATGCTAAATATTTACGGGTTCCCACCTTTTAAATGTGAAATACTCAATAATGAAAGTTAGTATTAGAAGTTCTTAGGAATAATGTGCTTGTATGTAATATGTGTTTCATATTTCATTATGCAATGAGGATACACCCAAAATACTGGGACAGGACTTAAAATTTAATCTTCACTCCCACACTAAACATTAACTTGGACTGGGTGTGAATCTAAGCGCATTCATTGAAATCAATCACCAAACACATTTTGAAAGCTGTTGGCTGGCCAGCTGTCTATAATTAGCAAAGGAACTGAATAACGTTTCAGCAGTAATGAAAACTCTATCAAATATTTATACAAACAAACTGTAAACCTCAGCAAGTAAAAGAATCCTGTAGATGGAAATTCTAACAATTATTTTCTACCACGTGGACTAAACTGGAATGATGAAAACAAGTTGTAATGCATGGGTTGAATAGGACCAGTAAGATATGTAGGCAACGTAGTAAAGAGAAGGAAGAACAATCAGAGAAACCATACCTTTACATTACATGTATGATAAAATCATTATGTATGAGAATAATCTCTCACATGTTTCCAGAGGGAAGAAGGAGGGTGCTGAAAGAACTGGCAGAAGAACTGTCCAAGCCGCTTTCCATCATTTATCAGCAGTCCTGTCTATCAGGGGAGGTCCCAGTCGACTAGCGGCTAGCAAATATGACGCCCATCTACAAGGGCCAGAAGGTAGACCCAGGGAACTATAGGCCTGTTAATTTGACCTCAGTGCCAGGGAAGCTCATGGAGCAGATTATCTTGAGTGTCATCACACGGCACTTGCAGGGCAACCAGACGACTAGGCCCAGTCAGCATGGGTTTATGAAAGGCAGGTCCTGCTTGACGAACCTGATCTTCTTCTATGACAAAGTGATGCACTTGGTGGATGAGGGAAAGGCTGTGGATGTGATCTACCTTGACTTCAGTCAGGCTTTTGACACCGTTTCCCACAACATTCTCCTCAAGAAACTGGCTGCTCGTGGCTTGGATTGGCGTACGCTTCGTTGGGTTAGAAACTGGCTGGGTAGCTGGGCCCAAAGAGTCATGGTGAATGGAGTCAAATCCAGTTGGAGGCCGGTCACTAGTGGAGTCCCCCAGGGCTCAATACTGGGGCCAGTCCTCTTTAATATCTTTATCGATGATCTGGATGAGGGGATCGAGTGCACCCTCAGTAAGTTTGCAGACGACACCAAGTTAGGTGCGTGTGTCGCTCTGCTCGAGGGAAGGAAGGCGCTGCAGGAGGATCTGGACAGGCTGGACCGATGGGCTGAGGCCAACTGTATGAGGTTCAACAAGGCCAAGTGCCGGGTCCTGCACCTGGGGCGCAACAACCCCAAGCAGAGCTACAGGCTGGGAGATGAGTGGTTGGAAAGCTGCCTGGCAGAGAAGGACCTGGGAGTACTGGTTGATAGGCAGCTGAATATGAGCCAGCAGTGGTGCTCAGGCAGCCAAGAAGGCCGACAGCATCCTGGCTTGTATAAGAAGCAGTGTGGCCAGCAGGGCTAGGGAAGTGATTGTCCCCCTGTACTCGGCTCTGGTGAGGCCGCACCTTGAGTACTGTGTTCAGTTTTGGGCCCCTCGCTACAAGAAGGACATGGAGGTGCTCGAGAGAGTCTGGAGAAGGGCAACGAAGCTGGTGAGGGGTCTGGAGAACAAGTCTTACGAGGAGCGGCTGGGGGAGCTGGGATTGTTCAGCCTGGAGAAGAGGAGGCTCAGGGGCAACCTTATCGCACTCTATAGGTACCTTAAAGGAGGCTGTAGCGAGGTGGGGGTTGGTCTGTTCTCCCACGTGCCTGGTGGCAGGACGAGGGGGGAATGGGATAAAGTTGCGCCAGGGGAGGTTTAGGTTGGATATTAGGAAGAACTTCTTTACTGAAAGGGTTGTTAGGCATTGGAATGGGCTGCCCAGGGAAGTGGTTGAGTCACCATCCCTGGAGGTCTTTAAAAGTCGTTTAGATGTAGCCCTTAGTGATATGGTTTAGTGGAGGTCTTGTTAGTGTTAGGTCAGAGGTTGGACTAGATGATCTTGGAGGTCTCTTCCAACCTAGATGATTCTGTGATTCTGTGATTCTGTTTTACCTAAATGCCACCATCAAATAAATTCTTTAATGGATTATAAATGGAAAATTGTGAAACAAACATTTCACAGTTTCTCATGTTACAAATCTATAAGGATTCACCATTTGTTTAGAGATACAGATTTTCTAACTAGTTGTTTGTTTGTTTTACAAAACAGTGAATGCAGATAGTATTCAATGAGGGTGCTTCCTAATCCTAGAAATGTCCCTGACAGATTTACACTGGGTAGATGTATCTGTTTCAAACACAGTTCCCCGGTGTTCCTAAATTCTTATTTGGGTTTCCTGCATTGACTTTGGACACGACTTTCTACCTTGGCTTTGTCTGATGTTTTCTGTGGTGTTGACACAACCAGACGCTCTCCCAGCCCTTCTCTGTTTGCCCTAACCAGGTGCCATGGGTCACAGTCCTGTCTGGGCTGTGGTTACTCACAGCTTCCCTCAGCAAACAGCCCTGCTACCTGACAGTGACTTCAGGAAAGGATGGAAAGATTCCTATAGAGGAACAGGGGAATTTATAGAAAACTAAACAACAAAAATAATCCCGGAAAGTGAGGGGAAAAGTACTAGAAAGCATAAGGAACATCCCCAGACAACCTCTGTGAATTCCTAGAATGCCCTGTGAGAGTTCCACGAACAGGTAGGAAGAACATAAAAAGTATCAGGAATATTTCTAGAGTGTAGATGGGGAAGCCCTAGAAAGTTGTAGGGAGATTGCTATAAAGCAGCAAACTAATTGCTAGAAAGAAGAAGATGAATTCCTAGAAAGCATTGGGAAAATTCCTGGGAAGCATGGATTTTTTTTTTGCTAGAATTGCTAGAATGTAGCAAGTGTTCCTAGAAAGTTTCAGGAATATTGCTAAACCACAGCAGTGGAATTCATAGAAAGCACTGGGAGAAAGAGAAACTGGGAGTTCTTGAAAATTTCCAGAGGAAGGACTTCCCAGTAAGCTGCAGAAAAAGTCCTTTGAAGTGTCAGAAAATACCTGCATTGGTTAAAGATCCATTTTATTTTTTTTTAATCTCCATAAAATGTAATATTTATACCTTTAAGTGCAATATTTTACTTTGTTTGAAAATTTGCTGCTTCATTCCAGCATAAGACATTCTTCCTTTTAATTGTTGTATTGCAAATGTTCTCTCTTTCATCATGAGGAGTTGAGATTTCACAGCCAGCAGCTTGTGATTTCAGATGAAGGAGAAGCAATTGGAACTAATGAACCTCAAGGAAAAAAAAAAAAGAAAAAAAAAAGCCACAAAACTGCAGTCATGCAGATGTTCTTAATAAATGGAGAACAGGGAAGCAGGAAAAAAAGAACATAGGTTTTAAGCAGGCTCAGTGAGATTGTTTTGCATGACAAGTAACTGGTTCACTGGTTCTTAATTACATGAATTCATTAAAAATACACTGCCACTTCTTCAGTGTATCCGGATACATCCTGATATTCCATGCAAAATACAGGCCCTAGTCTGATTTGAAATAATTTAAGAGGTGCCAAAATGGTTATCACATTCAGAGATGTGAAGGGAAAGATGAATCTTCAAAGCAACCCCTGACTAAACCTGCCTATTTGTACCCATCAGTATGAAAATTCAGCTCCTCTTCTGCCCTCTGAAGTCCCCTTGACTGAAATACGCTTCCCTCTGTCCTTGTGTGGCAGCGTGATCCTGCAGCTCGGGGCCCAGACAGCTTCTCTGCCAGGCCCTGCTCTTGCTGGTGACCCTCCCAGTATAAATGTTACCAACTCAGGTTACTTCTGTGGGTGCTTTCCCATTTCCCACCAAGCACTGTGAGGTTTGTGAGGGAAAAGCATGATGAGAATACTCGGTGGCTACCTAGAGAGAACGAAACCTTATTCAGAAATAATTCTGTTCGCATCAGTAGACTGTGCCTGAGCAGGTCCTGCAGGATATGCTAATGCAAACATTTAATATATACATATTCCTTGGGGAGCCTAATAACCAGATTTTCATACCAATGACTGATGAAGGTACCATAGGACTTGACCTGGCTAAGGGCACTTAAAATATTGGCCATGTTGAATAGTTACAAGCCGCCATATGAATCTCTTGGGGCGTATTCCTTCTAGATAGGAAGTTCCTCATTGTAAATGGTTTCCCTGCTTTAAGGCAACAGACTTTTAATTCAGCCTTTATTGCAAATGCATCTGGTTAATGTTAAATTAAAACACCCTGGGAAATTTGTACTTTTCACTGTATTTGTTATTTATGTAAATCTTTGGACAGCATCCATTGCTCCAAAATCAAGTTAATTAGAAACATAGAAACTCTGCTGGGACTGTGTTCACGCCTGTTTCTCTGTGTCTGAGGTCAAGATATTTCAAACCTGATACTGAACTTTTAATCTTTATAATTCTTCTAAGACATTCTCCAGATTTCCAGCCTGTGAAATCTTCAGATGGTAGGTAAGGGCTCAATCTTTTATGCTGAACCTGAGGACAAATGCTATTCAGCAAATAATTGTAAGTAAACATTTTAAGTCAGGTTGATGTAAAGTTAAAGCTATACCTTGTTGACTTGAAGCTTTGGCCAGATTTTTGAGTAGATTCAGAGGCCAGAATCCACATCGAATGCTGCAGATACTGTGCTGATTTACTTGTCTCTGGCCTGTGGAATGTGATTCTTTGAAGGAATGACAATCCACCATGCAGACCTGCTGCCTCTCTGCGATGTTTCAGTGATGTTTTATACTGACACAAGGCTCTGTAGACTGCTCCCAGGTTATGTAATAGGACAGCTCTCTTTTGCACAGTGTGTATGGTTTTCCCCACTGCAGATTTGCAAAGCTTTGACAAAGCATTTCTCTGCTTGGAACTTACATTCAGCGTAATGCAGCCCAGCATCTTTGCCCACAAAGCGGCACAGCAGCATCAGGAAGTAACCATGGCTAGGGATACAGAGGATTTAGAAACTATCATTTGCCTGTGTTTTCTCCGCCTCTGATGAAATGCTTTGGGTGAAATAACTTATTCTACATTGACATACTTTTGCCAGCTACTTATATCAATTTGAAGTTTAACAGTTCACATATTATTTGCCTGCTTGGTCAGGCAACAAAAGCTCTAATGGATGTGCACTTTAACCAAAGTGATAACCAACTTTCTGTGCGATGAGACTGGTAGGCAGCATCATGTTTTGATCAAGTGAAATTTGGACAGAACAAGCCACTGCAAGTGGATTTGGGGGACTGAGCTGCCCCACGTGAAATGTCCCATTCAACTAGCAGAATTGCTTGAGAATCACAGGATTCCCTGAAACAACCAAGACTGAGGTCCTAAGTTAGTGTTTGTATCATAACATTCCTCTTAAATAGGCCATGTGACAGCAGCAAGGAAGTAGGGTTGTTCTTTGATTGCAGGCACTGCCATGGCAGTCTGCAGATGTTAGTTTTCAGGGAAGGAAACTTCCATGGAAATGAGCTAAGCTTGCCAAGAGGGCATTTGCTCTGTGGTCCTGGTTGTGAAACAGGTGCACAGCTGAGAAGTGCAACATGCAAGAGGACAGTAATTAGGGTTAAGCCTTCAGTTGCTTTATCAAGAATTAGAAATAGTAGCAACAAGTAACAGCATGTTTTTACTTCTTGAACACAAAAGTTACCTCAGGGTAGCCCAGCCCCCAAAGTGCGGCAAAACAGTGGTGTCAGCGTGGTGTTCCATCTTGGCCAATTAACTTCAGGATCAGGTGAAGTTAATGAGCCCCCACTGAAGCCTCATTAATGTGTCTGTATGCCTTCTAGGACTCCCCCACAGCTATCTTGCATTAGATACATGAAAGTGTGGTCTTTGGAGAACTGCAGCTTCCTAAGATAACAAATCCTGATCAACTGTTCTAGGACACAGGAGCCATCAACTACTCAAAGTCTTTAGCATTGCTACTTCAGAGGTTTTTTGTGTTTGTTTGATTTTTTTTTTCCTTTCTCCAAATCATACACTTGTTTCACACCCTTTTGGTCAACAGCTCATCTTGCTTTCTTTGCCTTTTGGTACACATGGCCGATCAGCTCTAAAAGAGCTGAGAGGAGGTCTCCTGTATTCATAAAACAATTGTCAAATCTGATGAGGGCATCTGCAATGCCTTGTGTTTCACTGTATTTGTATGCTCTAAGAGCTTTTCCAAAATACTGGTCAGCTTTTGAGTTCCATTTCATCATAAGTAATCACAATTTGAGTGATTACCATGTTTCTCCACTATTCCTGTGGACTTTCGCTTTATGAGGCATGAGTCCTTGTTGTAACTTGCCTACCACAGTATGGGCAGCCCCAAGACTGAAGAGATACATCTGTGATGTCTTCTCAGGTGTGCTCTCAGATAAAAGGTATGCCTTTTGAAAAATAATCAGCACCTGGACTACTTCGTTGTTAGTTAAAGACTTGATCCCAGTTTTTGATGAATTTTTCATTTTAAAGGCAGTAGGCTTTTGGTGGCCTAGATTTCAGAGGAATTTGAGAGTAGACTACAGGCCAATTTTTTTTTTTTTATGAAATTCGAACTGTGAAAAGAAATAGGAATTTTTATCACTTATATCTCAAAACTGAATTGCCAAGATTTTATAATATATGTGCATCTTTTGGTTTTGTGCTCATAAGGAGCTGAACATTATAATGAAATTACAATCTTTAGAGTATTGGGTATTCTTCCAGATGGGGGAAGATGAATATGGTATTTGAAAGTGTCTTGGAGGAGATCAAGTATGGTTTACATATATATGAGGGAATAAGAAACCTGTGTCAAGATTATTTGCAACATATTTCACTGAGAATAAATATACCAAATCTTTATGGATTAATGTTTATTTTAAAAGTATAAATTATTTTCAGAATAGCTATCTGCTAAGGGTTAGCTGGTAAAGAATGTCTACCTTTGTTTATAATTTTCTAAATATGGATTGTTAATAGAAGTGCAGGCAACTCCTTTAAATAGTGGACAATTCCAAATAGTTTGACTGAAGCACATTATTCTAATGGCCTATTTACTGCTGACAGTGTTGGTTATTATTGTGAAATAAAACATTAAATATTGACTATGTATGACATAAGTATTGATGACAACATGTATGGCCAAATCAAAACAATTTAGTGTGAAACAACTGATTACTCATCCATGAAACATGTGAATCCCTCAGAAAATGCAGTTATCCTGATAAGTATTGAGATGGAGAAAGGAGATAAGTATGTTTAGCTGTGCCCACAGAGAAAACCTGATCCCAAACTCACTGAAATCAGAGGGCTCACTTTCAGGGGGAATCAAGGCCTAAATTAATGCACTGCTTTACTTCCTCTAGCAAGTCTGGACCTCATCAATTAATCAGGACAGCAGTTCAAAACCGCAACCACCTGACAGGTTCCAAATGAATGGGGAGATTTTTCAGGAATTAAAATTCCAATTTATGTTTTGGATTTGGAAATGTGCTCAGTCCATTTGGTATGACTTAAGATTTAGAGCATTTTGAAGTATGTTTTCATTTTCTTCTGGGAACTTCAAACAGTGAATAAGTTTATTTTTATACATTTACAGAGTTCAGGGAATTTTGGAGTATGTTTTCATACTCTTATGTGTACTTCAAACCGTGAATCAGTTTGCTTTCACTCACTGTTATTAAAGCCAAGATGGATTTTTGTGAGCGTGATTTGATTTGAGTTTTAAGCCTTTCTCTGAACATATGCAAAACAAAAAGAACTTCTGGAACACAAATATGCAGATTGTATTTTAATATTATTTTCAGCTATCCTGGGAACTCATTAATTTCTCATTATATCTTTGGTCTAAACATAATTTTATATTAAGTAATTAAGCAATGAACTTGCTATCCTGTTTCTCATAATGATGTGCTTATGTATACATAATTCTATATTGGTAAATGCTACTATGCAAACATTGCTCTGATTAAAATTCATTAGTTGATAAAAGAAATTACAATGACAAGAAATTTGTGGTCCCATAAGATCAAATGTTGATTTGTAGCATCACTAGGCAATGTACTAAAACTATACATTTTATGGATCTTTCACTATTAGTCTATCCAATTAGCCTATTTTTGCTTGTAGGGTAATCAACTCTTTTGATAAGTTTTCATTTTCATAGTGCTCCTAACAGTGTTCTCTACCAGGGTAGTGAACGTACAGCCCAAGTTCTCTCTTCATACTGCCTAGGTCTCACATAACTTTTATTTTATTTGATCTCTCCAAGTTATTGTCTTTTGCTTGGTCAAGATATTCAATTCTTTTTCTCCTGAATTTGCTTTTTGAAACTTTTTGTCCTCAATGATATACTGTTTCACATTCTCTTCTACTGTTGCAAAACTTCTTCAATATTGAGAAGATACAGAGATGATAAATGGAAAAAATACTAAATTAAGGAAAAGGTTAAAAAACTGTGTGATTCCCCCTCCCCCCCCCCCAAAAAAAAAAAAAAAAAAAGGCTGAAAAGAGGAAAAGTCAAAGTTGTTACACTTGAAGTATTCTATTTTTGAAAATTGAACAGGAAAATACCGTTTTCATCCTGGAACTTTCTAATAAATCAGAAAATGTTATTTTAGATGAAGACCCAGTTTTAACACACATCTAGTTGATGCCAAAATTTTAGCATAAATATCATTTTAGCAGTCATGCGTCCATATACTTCATTCATGCCAACAGCTTGTTTTATACCTGCAAAGCTTCCTTACTATTTTATATCTATTTCTGAATATGGGCACACATATAAACATCACCCAGGGTTCATAATAAAATGGTTTTTTTCCAATAAATATATTGAGGAAAAGAGTTGGGTGTAGGCTTCCAGAACTTGAATGCTAAAATCAGAATGTCTTTGCAATTTGTCTGCAATTATTACAAATTGCCTAACCCTCACTGGCATAGTTATGGCCTGCACCTTTCTCCACCCTGTTGTGGAGAGCTTGTTTTTGTAGTATTCAGGACAATGAAGTCTTTTTAAGGGGCTACTCTATGTTTTGTTTTGTTTTGTTTGAGCAAACCCCTGTCTTTAATATTTTAGCTTCTAACCCTGCAACAGGGGAAAAAGTAGTTATCCATTAGGAAAGTCTCAGACGTTGACTAAGGAGTAAGCTGCTACATCAGATCATTGCTAACATGAGATATTCCAACCTGTTATTTCAATAATAAGCAGTTCCTTTGTAGCTCCAGCAGCTGGCAGCTTGTGCTGTAATGGAAGCACCCCACTCCCCCTACAGCCTTTCACATAAAAAGGTAGCTGCTATTTTGTATCTTAAAAAATCCTCCAGAACCGGTGACACTTTTTTTTTTTTTTAAATAAGTACAACAAATAACCTAAAAATAGAACTGTAGATGGAATGTGAGCTACTTAGGATGGATTAATGTGTTTATTAAAAATCTAGGGATTTGGAATAGTCTTGTGAGATACACATGACCTTTCTGTGATGCTCCCCAGAGATACTAGTCATACTGTCTGAGAGTAGCATAACGTCATTCTGCCTCATGCAAACAATATAATTTAGGGCACTTGGAGCTTGGTAATGGAATATGAACACAGAAGTCCTGCTCAAAAGATTGTTTCACATATTCCACAGCTGTCAAATACTGCAGTTATTGATGCAATTATTGCAAGGGACTTCTCCCTTTGGATAAAAATAAGTTTTGTGTTTTCATTGCTAAATATAAAGAATTCGTTTCTGCTTTTAGTAGGTTTGTGCTGAATTTCTCTCTGTGCAAAAAAAGGACCAGAATCTGCCTCTGAAACTCTGTGTATGGAGTATGGTGATCTCAGTTTACTAGAAACTTATCTAGTCATAAAAAGCAGCCACCAATCTCAGCATTCATTGGATTATTAGCAGTCTCAGCAGAGAGGTCAAGGATTGCAGAAATGGTGTAGGGGACGCTATCTTCCCCACAATGAAAGCTGCTGAGTTCAGGGTTGAGGCCTGTTGCAGGACTTCATATTATCGTCTCCAGTACTATAGGGCCTCATCGTTGTGCTTGGCATCATACAAACACCTAACAAAAAAAGTCTGTGCCCAGACCTTAAGATCTAATAATCGTCTTCCATCTGGGCAGAGAGGATCTAAGTGATCTAAGTCTGGCATCTCCTATCTGCCTCACATTTGCTTGCTTTGTTTCAGACTTACACTGCTGCTGACTACAGAAGCCACCTCTGTGAAAACAGTGGAATCAATTGATCTTGCTCTTACAAATTAATTCTTAACAAGCTGTTAACATTTGAAAAATGTTCAAATTAAGACAATCAAATAAGCAAACAGCTTAATAAAGTCAGATATGGTCCATGTATTTCAAGACTCAGGCAGCTAAATAATATTTTTTAAAAATTATTGTGATCTTGATATACACACTTACTGTGTATATTTTACATCAAGATAATATATTTCTGCAGCACTTAGATCACTGTGTCACAGTCTTCAGAAAATTATATAGTAAATAATGGTGAGAAAGAGCATCCTATACAAATAAAACTTGTTTTAAAAAGAAACTTTCTTTTTTTAATCCACCAGTGAGGATGGGACTGATTATTAAAGTTTAGAAGAGCTGTGACTTTTGATACACAACTGGCAAAGTATTCCAGGTGCTGTTGCAGTGCTGATGTTCTGAAAAAGAATGGGCTCTTCAAGGTGCTGCCTTCTGCTAGGAACTGCTCTTTACCAGGTAAATGCTTATGGCAGCAGCCTCGGCAACTTATATTCACCTTGTCCCTGCATTTGTAACACCCCTTGGTCAAAGGTGCTCAGCAGAGAAATCATGTGCCTGAAGTACCTCCTTATGCATCAGTGCTGTCATCAGCAACGTTATATTCGCTATAACAGATTATTTTTTTTCTGCCTCAGCTTTTATCTGATCCTTATTGCAGAACAACTGGACACTGCAACCCTCTTAGGTAGGCTGTCCATTCTCTTCCTTTCCCAATGGTGAAACTGAGGTGCCATTATGGCCTTTATGTTAGGCTTTTTTGCTTCTGTTAAAGCTGTCCTACAGAATAAAGGGCTGTTCTGGCAGGGAAAATCTTGCCCAAACCACTGAAGCAGTAATAAGGCTTGTGGGATCAAGCCTTCAGGGTCTTCCTTAACTGAGCACCTGCAGTTTTTCAGAAGCCCAGTGCATAATGGGTTGCTCTTCTGTGGTTAGACACCATGTGCATGGAATCAGGAGCTTCCATGTATATACCAAAGCTGCTTTATTATCAGACAAAAAAAATACAAAACACACACAAACAAAAAAAGGACTGTATTTGTATTTATTACAAACTATAAATAGAAATTAAAAAAAATAAAAATCAGAAGATTTGGACCAGAGCTCAACACATCTAGGAGCACCAAGAAAAGTGATGACAGAAAAAAAATCTATAACCAGAGGCTGAGATGTTACAAGCCATTAAGGAAAAAATAAGTTTTTAAAGCAAAGCAAAGTTTAAAGCAAAAATACTTAAGTATTTTTGAGCATGGTTATTTTGGTCATGATAATGTTAAAACACTTTCAAAAAGGCTTAGATCATAGGACTTCTCTTACAACTTTTCTATAAACTGTACCCATTTCCTACTTGGGAATGGAGTAAAGTTTCTATATCTGAAGATATATTTTTTCACAATGGCTGTGCCATAAAAATTACTTTTTATTGTTTATATGGGATATATGTTTGTCTCTAGCTTTCCATTTTCTAGTGAAAATATCTGAAATAAGATGTACAAATAAGAACTGTGCTAACCTTAAACAACGTCAATGCAGCATCTGGAACCCAAGTTGGTTCTTACCAATTTATGCATCCTATCCTGTGGCAGAGACTGAAGAGTGTAGCTAACTCCAGTTTCTCAGGGTCAATCCTCTATACCAAATAACAATCCACCAACGCCTGAGTAGGTCTCTTGTTCTAGGGACTACCCTGGGGGTCGTCCAGACCTATGTAGTTTAGATGTTCCTTAGAGAGATAATTACTGTCCTGTCAGATTGCTGTACGCAACATGGCTGATCAAAAGGAAGGAAAAAGAGTGTCATTGCCATATGAGTTGCTGAAAGCCCATTTAACTAGCAACGTACATTTGGAAATTGCATGGAACTGTTTGCATTTTGAAATATGCCTGAAATCCCTCCTCCCCGTTTTTTTTCATTCTTCTTCATGGAAGTAGAACATCGTGGGTAAGGGCTGGTGCTCAAGTGGTACAAAAGACTGGTGGCACACACTCGAGACAGGAGCCATGGAGAGAGAACAAGAGGCCTGCTGCCAGTTGTATTAGAAAACCAGATAAAAGACTTGGAGGAAGAAGAAAAGTATACAGCTCTACTTGCAGGCAGGATAACTATTTTAGGTAGATTTTTGTCCTTTGTTTTAAAGCTGTACTGTTCAGTTTCTTGTGTTGCTATAATTTCAAAGAAGCACCTGCGATAGCAAATGCAGATTATACTGGCTTCCAGTGTCCCATGGCTTTTAGCATTGTCTTGTGACAGAGCAAATTGAAATGTCTGTGTTCACATCCTAATTTTGTTCAGCCATAATATTTTCATTTCTCTTTTCTTGGATTGGAAGCTTTAGAAGTGCTAGTGGTGTTTGCATATGCATTTGTAAATGGCCCGTGTCTTTGAAGTATTCTTCTGTGAGCAGCCTGGAGGTGTGAAGACTGTGCTTCTGAGCCAAGGTTTGTGTCTGTCATTCTTGAAGACTTGCAGGAGCAGCCCTCGCATGTGCTTTATCCCCTGGGATTATGTGGCAGTCTGGCACCTGGATTCACGTCTCCTCATTTACTTGTGTTTGATAGCTGTTCTTCAGTGCCAGTATCTTCAAAAACCTGTGTTGTTTCTATAGCCTGAAAAACATAAGACCACTGGGGATTTACACATACATGAGATGAAATACTTGCTGCACTGTAGCCAAACGGGCTTTCTTCCTTAGATGTCAGAACGGTTATGTAAAAGAAGTTTTCTGCAGTGTATAGGCATCAGTTGCCAATATTTTGAACATCTGAAACAGCAGCACTCAAAATGCTGTCACCTGCTTGTTGGAAATGAAGATATAACAATCTTGGGTTTGGTACTGTGCAGCTCTGATGCAGAGAGCCTTACTGCCTCTTTTGAGGGGTTGGAGCAGAGTTCACAGAGCTGGAAATTAATTCAGGGAAGTTACTATTTCCCTCTCTCCCACCTAGATTTGTTTTTTGTTTGTGGGTTGTTTTTTGTTGTTTTTTCACTAATCTGAAAATGTTCAAATACATTTTGCTCCTTTACTATGGAAAACAACATCGTTACAGTTTAGTCCTGTTCTCAAATATCATATTTTTGAAGTCCATTTAATAGGTATTGATGAAACACCCAACTCTAATTTAGTAGTGTTTGCTGCCAACCACATGCTGCTTCTTTGGCTTTATGTTTGTTATTCGATGCCTCGGTCATGCTATGGAAAGTGTTGCATCTGTTCTGTTTTGGTTGATAATGTTCAGTTCCTTCCATTTCAATGCTGACTTCTCAAATCCTAATATATTCATTGCTTTGTTGCTTTTTCGTTCAGAACTCTGTTAATATGTGGAAAGCAGGCAAGGTTTCATGAGAAGAGTCAAGCAGTGAAAGAGAGTATTGTTATTTCTGAGGATACGGAAAATATTCTTCACCTGTTAGACTATTATGTGCCAAATGCTGAGAAAATAATAGTATTAATGAGTCCAAACTGGTCCTTTTGATAATACTGGGAATTCTGAATTTCTATTCAAGATAGACAAAAGTTTTCTGATAGGTGAACAAAGAGACAATCTTCTGATCTTCATACTGTTGTTGTCTCTTTCCTTTGGTGTTCCCCAGTAAAATCTTCAGTATTTCCTGAAGTAACCAGGCATTATGAGCCTTTTGGATGATCTTTCCCCAAAAGGGCTTGCTTTGTTTCACCAGCTTTTGAAGTTCTATTTCTCCTTTATTATCCCTCTATTGGTTGGTGTAGTGTCTAATTGAATCCTCACTCTTGATTTCTGGATGGTCGGAGCAATGTTTGTAATGTGAAAGAAAGCTCAATTTCCAACAATTTAAATCAGGGTGCTCAGCCTCTAGGCAGGTCAGAGGGACAGCACTAATCTGTCCTCCCCTGTCATGGGAAAGGAGCTAGCGGCTGGAAGGTTTAAGGTGATGATTTAATGTGCTGTAATATTCATATTCCCTCTCTTAGTAACATCCTTTGAAGGAAGCTGGGGTTCAGAAAAGAGAGAAAAAATGACACACGTTTAATGTCTAGCTTTATACCACATGGATTTCTTTACTATTTGATTTAAATACATAAAGAAACACCAATGGCTATTTATCTACTACCTCTCCTCTGATGCTATGCTGTAAGAGTGTGCAAATAACCAGAAATACACTCATAGTGCAATAAGTGTAAATTTTTATAACAAGATGCAAGTGCAAACAATAAGATAAAAAATCCAAAATTTAACTGGTTTGCAAAGAATATTTATTTCCTGGATGATCTTGTACAACTTTTAAAGCCTTCCTCTTTCAAACTGCTCTTAAAAATAGCGCGTTTGAAACAAGTGATCTATTATGCAATAACAATTGTGCTAAACAGAAAAAGAGCAGCTGTTACTGGAAGTTGCACTTAATTGTTGTATTTTCCAGCATAAGGTTGCCTGGTGGGAACAGTGTGGGGGAAAAATGCAAGCAATTGCCAAAAACCAAGCACGTGAGGTGAAACTTGAATTTGCTCTCATGAGAACTTTCTAAGATTCGTAAGTGGCTGAGAAAAGCATGCTGTATTTAAATCTCTGGAGATTACTGTATATAGAGAGAGCAGAGCAGGCAGTGTTGGCCAGAAAAAGAGAGGAGAATGTAGAAAATCAGAAGGACTGTTGGGAAGGTAAGACCCCCAGGATGGACGGAGATAAAATGCCTGTTGGCACTTCATTTTTTTTTTCTTTTGTGGCTTCCTGAGTAAATTTGAAGCTCCTTAATTGCTCTCTCTCCTTTCACCCCCACAGAACAGCTTTATTTTTATTATTATTATTATTTTATTTTATTTTTAAATGAAAGGAGCAAACCACAACTCTGTAACAAACATTAATCTTAACAGAGTAGAAAACAGATAAATTAACTTGGGGCATTTTGTAAGCACTGTAGGCGAAATTTTGGTGTGATATATGTGTGCCTTAAAAGCAGTCTCCGAAGTCGGACTTAGGCAAAATAGCCCCCTAGGCTCTGGCTGTCGTCAGACCGGTGGGAAAGCCATGGCAGGAGGCACCCCCAGGCAGAAGCAGGAGAAGGTCCAGAAGCGAGGGGTTGCATGGGTGCCTCCTGGCCCAGCGGTGGCCATTACTCACTCGTGAGCATTTCTGTGCTTTGGCACTGCTCTGACCCACAAAATCTGCCACAGGGGGTCTGTGCTCTGGGAATGCAGCTTGTTAGTCAATGTGTTCTTGCAGCACGAGGCTGTAAAATGCTGTGGGTCGTAACAGGCAGCTATTTATTTCTTAATATGTCCTTAGATGCCAGAGGGGAGGATTTTTATTTATTTATTTATTTATTTGGTTACAAAAATAAAAATAGCACTGGAATGCATTTATTAGGGAATGACTGTATTTATTTTGAACAACAACACATTCATCCAAATCCACAGTCAAAACTACAAGAAAGTACAGTTTCCACAATACCCCAAGTTTGATTCTCCAAACACCTATATTGCCCCCCGTTGTGAATAATTCCACTGGCTTCTGTGAAAAAACATGCAGTAGCCAACCTTTAACCCAGTACTATTTGCAGGATCACTCTCCACATTACTTCAGTACTAAGTTTAGCTCTAGAGAACACACGTTGCCCAAAAAAGAACAAATGCAAACTGAAAATTGAGCAATGCTCTGAAAATTATTTTTTTCAACATTAGTATGATCAAGTTCGATTACTATTAATTCATTAACCAGCATATATTACAGCTAGAAAATCTGTTTCTTGTTGCCAACTGTGTTACATTGATTCAGTATGAGTGCGACCACTGAATACCAGTCGATATTAGAAAATTGCATAGTTTTTGCAAATTAACAATCATTTTTTTTCTTTGCACAAAACCGATCTTGATGTCTGCAAAAGCTTAGAGTACGAGATGATAATTGTTCCCATTTTATTATGGAGATACTGGTCATGGCTCCATAGTTAAGACTCAGCTGAGTTTCGTCCCTGAAGCAGGAATTCATCTGTATTGCTAAAAATGAAAATCACCACCTCTGAGGTAGATCTGTAACACCTTCTTCCTGAATAAAATTCTGGCCTTTGTGAAGTCAATACAAACTGCAGTATTGGTACCATGCATTTTCAAAGAATTTTTGAACATATGTGACGATAAAGTTTTAAAGTGAGTTCTTTAAGCAAACATAATTGACAACAACTTGATCAGAGCATATTTTTGATATTGCTGTGCTGTCATATCAGTGTGTCACCACTTATGACTTGCATGTTGATCATTTTAGACAAGTAGATGTAATTTGTACAGTAATTTGCAGCACAGGAATGGCCTAAGTAGGAGAAACAAGATTTACTGTTGATTTACAGGCAGAACCTGTTCTAATCAGAAGGACTTTGAGAAAACATAGACCTTATATACCTCGGCCAACAGCCACACAGCAAGTGTGGGCTGGTCACTCAGTATGTCGTATAAACAAACTGTCCCTTTCTCATTGCTGACTTGTACTGTGCTTTTCCCTGTTTTCCATGGTGCATTTAAGGAAGCAATACAGTGAGGCATGTGAAGCCTACTGACTCTGCAAAATTCTCGCACAGTAAGTGATAAAACCTGCCTCTACCATTTTGGATAAAAAACAACGTCGGCAGTTTCTTCTGGTTAATTGGCTATTTGTCTCTTTTTATTTTCATGCACAGATATTTCATGTTAGGTGCTGGCATTAGTGGAAGAGCAAGGGCCTTTCAGATACAGGGCAGTCTCTGGTTGTTCCTACCTTCATAAACTCTGCTCAGACACAGGTGGCTGGCAGTCACCTAGGGCAGCTACTGTCAGACACCACCAACACACAAGAGTGCCCTCTGCAATGAGGGGTAAAAGGAGCTTCAGTCTGCAACAGAACAGGTCTGAATCACTTTTACACACCAATTGGTTTTACGTAGTGCAGTGTATACAGGAGAGATGAACCTGCTTGTCTGTGCTGTCAATATAAAATCTACGGTTATGAATAACTGCAGCATTGTCTTGATTCTCCGGTGTGATCTCCTCAGATAAATAGAGGACTGATTCTGTGGACCTTCCCCTTTTGTTGGTGTGGCTCTCCAAATAATCCTACCCTTTCATATTCAGCTGCATTATATAGCTATATAAATTTTAACCCATGTCAGAGAAAGCGTAAATCAAATCAGCATTTTGCACAAGGTTGATACAGTGTCTGGGAAACCTAAATTCATTACAGTTCTGCAAGTTTTCTTCAAAAACATCATTAAAATGGGAATTATACTCCCTGAAGTATACAGCATCATCTGACTTAGAGCTACAGCAAACAAAGCTTTGCCTGACCCGCTAATTCTATCCCTCTGCTGCCATGAATTCAGTGTGGCACACCGGGGAGCGTGATAAAGACACACAGTGATGCAGGCCTGACCTGCCCAAATGCTGCGGCTGATTCTGACAACAGTATTCTTCCAAATCACTTCTGTGGATACCTCACTGAAGTGCACAGGCTGTTACTGACAACACAAAGGGTTCCTTCCTTCAGGAGTGAGATCAGAAAACAGTGTGGAATTCTAGGAAGCAGAACTGTAGGAATCCAAAGGGAATAAGACCCTAAAATGAGTGCATTGAAGAGTTACCTTGAAATTTTGCCTTGAAAATAGCTCAGGAGCATCACTGAATAGGATGTCTATTTATTCATGATCACCACCACCAACCATGCACATGTATGTATATACGCATGTATGTATATTAGAAATGAACTTTGAATTTATTGGATGCATTCAATTCACAATGATTAAGCAGAAATAATTTAATTTTTCAAAGTTGAAGCTTGACCACAGTCCTGAAATAGCATCAGCTAAGTATTTAGGAAGCAGCATATGCCCAACCACTTCCATTTAGCCAGAGAGAACCCATGCTTCAGAAATCTAATGTGGAGCTGACGTCTGATGAGGAATTCAGATCTAGGAGTAGGTCTGAGACCAGTTTCTAATTTTAATTACTGCTACCAAAATAAAAATTACTCCCAGTAAGCAGATGAAATCCCTCCACGTAGATCAGCAGCAGCAGAGGGCCTCTTAGAAGCTTGTACAGACACAGGCCATGTGCTAACTTATGCACAGCACAAGCCTCTGTTGCTGGCCCATCTCCACAGGAATGGAACTTACCCAGAAAGCACAGCAGGAGAGATTCAGACTAATATTCTAGGTTAGGTTTTTAATATTGGATAACAAAAAGGTCGAGTAAATTTTTTTAAAATAACTGGATGTTATTGCCACGAAGAACCTGTGCAGAAGTACAGCTTTATCTTTTTGGTGTTGAACTTGTAACACTTTTTTTTTAATCTTTCATGTTCATATTTTGAATTACTAAACCTCATCACTGATGAGCTGACTCCTCACTGTTCAACCAGTGGCTGCATAAAGATTTAGTAAAACTACTTTGATTGATGTTTAGGCAATTCAGGTATTGCTTTTTTTTTATTTTCAGACAAGGCATTCTTCAATAATGGCTACAAGAAGTGAGATGTGCTCTTAATTCATTAATTCAGCACTGAACCAATTAACTACCTTTGCATGGAGTTTCATAACAATCTCATCTATTTTCAGTTAATTAGGCAGCATGATTAAGATCATCTGTGTTGAATTAACAGGTCAGTGTATCATCTCACTACAATTTCATCTAGGAGATAACTGGATCTGAAAACTGTATGAAAGAAACAACAATTTATTCCTCCCTTCATAATTTAATTATCTGATCTGAATGTGATCGGCCCTATGTCTCATGAAAAGAAGTCAGTTTTGAACTTGTTTTCTACACAAATTTTCTGTTTTGAAATGTGAATACCTAATTGAGGCATATGGGTTTTATAAAATGGTCCAAACAATCATTTGCATAAAAAACAATCCAACAAAATGAGAAAGAAAATTCTTCATTTCTTACTACATGTTTGTCAATTCATATTTATCGTATACGTCATTTTCTTCTCCTGGATGAGTGTCTGAGTGATGAATTTCAATAAAAATGATATAGGTAATAGCTCCAAGTACTCCTCCCAGCATAGGTGCAACTACAGGGACCCACCACCAATTATTTCCAGCCCTGTAAGAAATAAACAAGAATTATCATTATCCATTACTTTAGTTAACGCCCTACATTTTATTTGGCAGTGAAGAAATATGCCATAGACCTTTCTGTTTTGTCTCACATGTCTTTAAACGTATGACATCCCTGTCTGTCCTGTCCATATTGTGAATGAAATACTAAGTAATAACGACCAGGGGCACTGGTCTAAGTACTGTACATGCACCTTAGAAAATAAGGCCTCTTTACTGCATGGCTGTTTTGGGGGCAGGTGATAATTTCTCCCTTGTGGAAAACAGGCTTCATTGACTTGCAATGAAATGAACTGGGACATATTTATTGCACAGCAATCCTGAATGATGCTATTGCCAGATGCTCATGAATGGGTTTTCAGAAGTGATTAATGCAATGCATGTTGCAGTAATGGGTTATCTCATCTGCATGGAGATCTGCAGGTTCAGGCCTGCAATAGTATGTGCAGCGTTCCTCTTGACAACCTATAATAGATTACACTTGATTCCACTGTATTTGCCTTGAGGAATGTAATAAAATGCACAGACTGTAAAGTACTTGAAAAAAATACTTGACTAGAATGGTCAAGATTCAATTTCATGATGTAGTGTCTTCTCTCTGTGTTTAAAACATGGGGTCTTCCGGTAAGAGGTAAACAAGTATTCACAAGTTTTAAACACCTACAAATTGACTTTTCGTAAAATTGCTGTGTTCAGTTAAAAAGTCCAGCAGAGTAACATTGGTTCCAATGAAATGTTTAAATTCACTTTGCACAATTGATAAGATTTATTTTAAAATGTGTAAAACCATTCTACCATTCTATGATTTAGAAACACTTTTTAAGAAAGAAGTCCATCATAAAATCAATACATAACAGCCTCTTTCAAAAAGCCCAAGTCTCCTGCATAATTGCTCTCCCTTTCCTGGAGGCTCACATTCAGACAGTAACTTGCTGACTAGCGCTTTTGGAGCACAGGCTTTCTTAACTGTACTGGTGCATGAAGGTGTTTTGATTCAATAGCATGCTGTATTAATTCAATGTGTGAGCCTTCAGTGAAAACCCAGCCACCTCAATTTCATGCATATTGAAAATGGAGAAGTAACTTTTTTTTCCTCACAGAAATACCAAGGCACAAATTCATCTGTGAGAGGAACTCTACACGAAGCTGCCAGGGAAATCTTGAAGCTGTATGGATAATTATTCAGCACTCAGTTGTATAGATTTATGCAAGAGTAAATGTGTTTGTTGCAATCCAAGAACAGAGCAGTGCTTATCTCACAGTGCCCTACTGATGATATTACTGATGATATTATTGTGTAAAAATGCCTTGTGTGTGTTTATGTGTGCGTATTTTGCCTTTAGAATTACTTAAATTTTGCCCTGCGGGTATAATGTAACTCATGATATTGTTCTACTGAGTTTACAGATCTGTTTGTTGCTTAGTCATGAATGTTTGCTGAGTCCCTGAGTTTCTGGAACAAGCATGGACAAAGGTCTTACCGCATTAATCAGCACAACACACTCCACATCAGCTACCTGCATATAATCCCTGTGTATGTGTGTACGTGTGGGCGTGTAATGAAGGTGTTTCTCAGCAGGTTTCTCTCTGTGCTTGTGCCACGGCCTGACTTGTGCCTTGTCGGCTCCTGCCTGACCTGCGGACCACGGCCTAGGCTTGCAGCAGCTGTTCCCAGCTGTGCTTCAGAGATCCTCTGCTAAGACGGTGGCTGCAAAGCCTTTGCAGAGCGTGATGCCAAAGCTGAAATGAGATCGGGGCACGGCTGAGCTACGAGTTTCCATGACCCTCAACCCTCCTTCACTGAAACAGGCGCAAGAACTCCCTGTGACCAGCACAGAGAGCAGTGAGCGGAGCTCCCTGGAGCAGCGCCGCCGGCCGCGAGGTGTCAGCGTTCCCGCGCGTCGGCTCCGCGCCCCGCCGCCTGACAGGGCCCGGCCGGCCGGGGGCTGCCGCTCGCCCTCCCGCGGCCTCGTCACGCTGATACCTTCGTCACCATCCGGGCCGGGGCTTCGTACCCACAGCTCCGGCGGCTCTCTCGCGACAGTCGAAACTGCGCTAACCAAAAGTGGGGTTTTTCTGAGCATATTCGAGTATTAGGTATGTGCTTAAGGAAGATTGCTGTTTGTCTCCGTCGTTACAAGGCAAATCACTAGAAACGTGCAGGTCCCTAAAGCCTGTCGTTGCCTCCCATGACAGGGACAGTGCTTCTGAGGCACCCACCAAGCAGGGCAGCCTGCGCAGGATCAAGCCGCCGTGCTGACCACAGCTCTGCAGAGCAGGCCGTGTGGACACCCACGCCCATCCAGGTGCAGCCAGTCAGAACAGCTTCTTAGGGAGCCTCTAACCAAAGCTAGGCTGGTCCCACTGGCTAGGGAAACCACGCCACAGCCTGTGTTCCCAGGAGCAGGTGTTGAGGAAACTGCTCCTTCAGGTGTGTGCATGCCAGTAACAGCAACATTTATAGACCCCCATCTCAGCTGCCTCTCAAACCTCTGGACAACCATGGTCCAGTGGGAGAACTCCCTCAGGTGTACTTACAGCTTTCTGCCAGATAAAAACTAGAATTTACTGGTCTGTCAAGCATGAAAAAGGGTAAAGTGGACTTTCCTTGTGAGAACTGATTATCTCAATGTATGGAGCATGGTGTCAGAGAGTCTCATCCTTCTTTAACCTAGTCCAAAGTGATGCTTTTGTGGTGGTCCCTGGCTACTCTGTACACACCACTTGAGCATTCACTGACCTGGACAGAGTGACTCAGTCACCCCGTGAAATGCCTTCAGGCAGTGTTTAATGTCTCTTCAGTATTTCCTATTGCTCAGTTTGTGCAACACTTTCCTCATGTCTCAGAAGAGGCTTCATGCTTAGGTCTCAGTTCCTGCCTTTTACCAGAGAGCTTAAACACCCGTCTCAAGGCTGTGAATCCTGGTTAAGCTGAGACATCCAAGGTTTAGTTATCAACTTTGGCTGTATCACTTAAGTCCCTTGTACATATGTGATGCCAGCAGAGCACAAGGCGGCTCAGGATCCCAGCTATGATTGTATAGACTTCTCATGTGGCCTGCAGCTGATCCAAGGCTTCCAAGTACATAACAAAGCTCAAGTTCTTCCTAAGTCCCATACGGGTTTGCTCTGTAAATGGATGAGAAAATATTCGTGTTGTACCACTCCCTTGAACTTGGTTATAGCTGTAGGATTCTAACTGAAGGTAGAGAGGAAAACTTCTTCCTCAATTTATACTTCCCTGAGACTGCTATAAGTTTATTCTGGCCATGACCAGAGATATCATATCTCGCTTATTATGTTCCCATTTTTAGATTTCTTAATATGGTTTTTACAGTGGGAATACATTTCTGCCTTGTATATAAATCCTAAAACTAATTTAGGGAAGAGCCCATGTTGGTATAGATGCAGACTTTCCTTGTAATTTCTTAAGTATCGTAAATTGTAACGTCATATGATGCTACTTTTGGAGAGGAGTGCAGTTCACAGGTATTCTGTGACTAGATCACAGTACAATCAGGCTTTCAAACTTTTCAGCAATGTAATAGCAAACTTCATAATATGTTACAGATTCTAACACGTAATGCTATAGTTAACATTATAGTAAACAACTAATAAGTGGTATTGGATGCTTGGCATGGGATATCACTCTGCAGGCTGCCATTCTAAGAAGTGCAGTCTAATGGCACAGTGGTCAGAGCTGCTGAGGAGGAAAAGTTCAGAGGTAACTGGGCTAGAGAGCAGACTTCAGCCTTGGGCTCACAAAAGCTGTGTTACATCCCAGCCTTGGAGCTGGCCTGTTGCGTGACTTTGTGCCTGTTGCCTCTGTTCTGTGTATCTTGCTCTTTTGTATGAGAAAAGCCTTGCTACTGTACTCCTCTAGCAAGGCACATGATTTGTGTAGATGGAAGTCATACTAAATAAATACACATTATTTGTACTTAATGAAGTAGCTAAAATGAAATCTCTATTAGGTAGGGTTCTGTAGCAGTCTACAGTACTTCTGGGGATTCTTACTTGTAAATAACCGGAAAAACAAACCATACAAAAATAAACCAGAAGATTCAACTACTGATGACAGATTACTCTCACTTAGATTTCCCAGAGTGGCTTTTACACTGGATATGTGTAAACTGTGGATTTGATGTGCAACTAATTAGCTATGTGTTTGGCCAGCCAAGAGTGTGTGTGTGCCTGTGCGCACACATGCACAGGGATTTGAGAGTGTGCTCTGAAATGTGGGGAAATGAAGGGGGCTTTCTTTCATTTACTCCTTCACTCCCAGCCAGGAAGTCAGGCTTTTAGGTTGTTGTATATTTCTACAATAAGTCAGTAGTAATAACAGATTAAATCAGTCTGATACATCTGTGTTTTTATAGCACACAGTATATATTCCCACCTAACTCTCTCATGATTTCTTTTTTTTCCGAAAGCTGCAGTAGAAGAGAAGAAAGCACTTATTTTATATTTTCAGTGACCTCTAAGAATTTCTAATATTTTGGGAAGGGTCTACTTGAAGCAATGATTGATATTAGAGATAATGTGTGCTTGATTTGCCCTAGAAGCAGGAAATCCTTTTTAAAGCCCAGTACCTAGAGCATGTCTGACAAAGTGCATGAGTAGTTTCTGGTATGCAAAGAATTACCTATATGTATATAAAGGATGACTTGGTACCATGTTGGATCAGGACCCTACTTTCCTAGGAAGCAGTTTCAGCCAAAAGCATTTCACTTCATATCCAGGCTTACTTACGTGAATACTTCCAATCCCCATCCCGCAATGGCTGTGAAGAGCCTTGGGCCAAGGTCCCTGGCTGGGTTCATGGCACAGCCACTGTTCATTCCCAGGGAGCAAGTAAGAACGATTATAAGAAGTCCAACTGCAATTGGCTCCAGGCCCTTTGGTACTCTGTTGTTTCTGGTGTCAAAAATAGCAAATATAGCCAGAAGAAGAACAGCTGTTGACATCACCTGGCCAATGCGAAGAAAAGAATATTGAATAAATATGTGCAGGTTGCTTCTAATAATGAAAAGAAGAGCTACAACATCTCTGTGGATTGTGGTGGCTTAAAGCTGGTATTTAGATCTATCCCACTATACAAAGTATCAAAGTTTGAACCCCAGTCTCCCTCTAGTTCACAGTAATGAGAAATTTGCATATGTGTGATGAAAGAAAAGAACAAGAAATGTGCTGAGTACATAGCAAAAACTCTGCAACAACCTGGTGTGGAAAAACAGAGGATTTAAAAGGTATTTCCTGTGTGAGGTCTAATGCTTTGTTTCCACATCTTTTTTCTGTTCAGTTCAACAGGGTTTTTTTTGTAGTTCTGCTCTGCCACTACGTTGATAAAAAGTGCTTTATGTGACAGTAGCTTATTCTAATAAATTACCAGACTAAATATGCACCTCTTAATCCAGACACTTCATAGCACAGGGGAAAAAAGTGAAGTCTACAACATCAAAACTGAGCAGCTAAAAACTTACCCAAATCACCTGCATTAAGGTTGCATGTGTGACTGTAACATGATCTCATGATCTCTCTATTGCATATACTAATTGAGCTGGTGAAAGAAATTTTCTTGGAATGACTTTCTGATGGAAGTGCTGCTCTGCTTAAATCAAATGTTTTGTAAATGCTGATTTTGCTAATAATTAACTTTATGGAAAAACAGAAAGAAGTTTTAGCAATGTCAAAACACAATTTTTACATTGATTTTAAAGTGACAAGTTTGGGCTTTCTTTTGCTTTTTTTTGGTTTTGTTTTGTTTGTTTTGTTGTTTTTTTTTTTACTTCATCTGGTTTTGATTTTAAAATATCCATTGGCAAAAGGATCTTAATGGAAAGAAAAATCTGCTGACTGCTCCAAAACAAAATTCAGAAATTGTCACAAAAAGTCACAATGAAGGTGTTAAGGTTTGTTGTTTGTTTGTTTTTGTTCAGATTTCACAATTGTCCTGCCGTTTACACGAGGAATTCCTGTGCTCTAGCAATCCCTAGTTTTTCATAGCTCAGTTGCGCAGTATTTGTTTCATGTATGCCTGAAGAAAACAGGTAAATTGATTAGAAGTAGTTAGGAGATATGAAGCTGTATTTTTCACTGTTGGGTAAGTGGGACTAGAAGATACAGACTGGAAATGAAGTAGAGAATTTTGGAGATTCAGTGGTTTGAAAGAATAACAAATATCACAAATCTATTTGCAAAGAGAAGGTTGGAGATGAGGCTTATGGTAGCAGAAAACTCACGTGTTACCGTGGCTGTTTAAGCATTTCTTAAGGAATAACAGATCCACAAAATGAGCTGGCTTTTGATGCAAATAGACATAGTGCTGCTGAAGTTTATGGAGAAACACTGATTTATGCTGGGGAAAACCTCTTACACGTATCACATTAAACACATGTAGAGTGCAACAATTAATATGATGTATGTGGAAAGAACAACTTGAAATTAACGTGCTTGTAAAATATGACTAAAATGTAACCCCCACAAACAGCATTGCATTCTCATTGCTATTGTACATAGTGATGTATGACCAAAATGGTGAGAGTCATCAGACCCGTTAAAGAGCTATGTATTTTTTATTGCCTAGTTTTATAGTTTTCAGTATGTTTAATTTGTAGAGTCAAGACAGCAAGTGCACTTACCTGATCTACAAATCCATTTATGAGGGATAGATATGGAGCTGGATATGTTGCAAAGATATGTGCTGTGGCATTAGGTCCTGTGACTTCAAGTGTTCCGTTGCTGTACTCCATAAAGGCATCTATAGAAAACAGCAATTACCTGGTTGCACTTCTCCATAAACATTAGGTTTTCTTGGACTAGAATATATGTGATAGATGTATGCACTTCATATTCTCATCTGAAAATGCTTATTTTATCTGGGAGCATAGTTAATGGATTTAAGGTGATGTGCTCATTCCCTCCTGTCTCATCTCTCCTCCTGTGCATTGAAGGACTTGTTTTATGTACCACAGCCTTCAAAATGGGGCTTTTTTTCCCCCCCTGCACATTGCTCCAAAATCAGCGCAAGGGAGAATTTTCTGATTCTGAGCACATTTGCATTATTCTGTAAGAGGTGCGATATTTGGCACAATGCCCTGAGAAATGCATAGCATCCTGACTGTACTTTGTAAACTTTTGGAATTCCCAGCCAGGAGGAATTACTGCTATTCTCTTTGACACTTGTGCAATGACTTGTTCTGGGTATGAGCTCTCCTGAGAGATCTCGTCTTCTAAAGAAGTTTGATTTTTTCACTCTGCATGAGCTTAACACCCAACTGCTATGCTAGTCGTCCACAAGGGGAAGGGAAGGGCTAAGCCCAAAACTTCACTTCATTGTTTATTTAAGTTAGTGTATTTGTAAGTCCACATGCATCTATGTTAGTATATTTTAAGTCTATTTTAAATAGTATACTATGACTTCTGCATCAGAATAATTTGATAGCAAGCCCTGAAGTTCCCAAATTCTAACACTAACCTTAAACAAACAAAACCAAAACCAAACAATCAAATAAAAAATACCACCAAGCCCAAAATAGTAACCACAATTCCTAACTTGTTTTTTTTTCTTTTTTTTTCCTGCTCCTGATTTCTATCAGTACTGAGCACCTAACTGATTTACAGTAGGCATTTCCTTTCTTATTTTTTTATTTTCTTGCATCCAGACCCAGCACTCTGGAGACACAATGCAGTAAGAGGGGCTTTGGAGAAGGGAGGCTGGGGCAGAAGCAGAATTTTGGAGGAGGTGATTAAAGGAACTGATCTGACTGCATGGATTCATCAACTCAGGGACACCTGTGTATGTAAGTCAAAGATTTACCGAGTTGTTTTTCCCTTTGTGGCACACTATAAAATAGAAACATGCCTAAAGGATAGGAGTAATCTCTCCCGCCTCCCCCCAGTGTATGACCCCTTCATCACTACCTGGAGTTCATTGCCTTGGAGAGTTCTCTGTCTAGGGTGGTCTGCAGTTTAGTCAGGAGGGACTTGAACTCATATCCTGTAACCTCAATGAATGGCATTGGTGATACTAGCCTACAGGCACTTGGATCACGTCTTTAATGTTTCTAATTTGCCTGGAAGATGAATAGCCCTATATCCTGGCTATTAAGTAATTTAAAATCCTTACTGAGAAATACATGATCTCAGAGTATCTGATTTCCCATGAATAATTTTTCTAAATTTCAGAACATTTCCTGCAGTATTAGTGTTTCAGAAAAGTTGTAGGATATCTGGAACGTTTGAGCCTTTTTTTTTTCCTTCAAATTCTTTATACTTCCTCCTTTCTTCTTTATGGTTTCAGCCTCAGTCCTGCCATTAGCTCTGTGTTAACAGTCCTCTGCCTGCTTGGCATTTATTGAAAAACTGGGGCCTTAGAGACAGCCTGACCTCTAGTTTGTCCCATGACCATGTCTAAGGTATACTCACCGTAATAAATCCCAAAGACAGCTGCTGCTCCAACAAATGCTCCCAGGAATTGTGCTAATATGTAAATTGGTAATTTGGTCCATTTTAATCTTCCAGTCACGCACATGGCTAATGAAACGGCTGGGTTTATGTGACCACCTGAAAAATAAATCACAAAGTAAGTCATATGAATGACTCAGATACATGAGAATAGGTGAAGGATTTGCAAAAACGTGGGCACTTTTGAGCATGAGACCATGTACATGGTTTCCCAGAGGTTATTTTGCGACTAAATGCTGTTTGCAATTAAACTGAAATAAGTTGGATGAAACTGAGGGGGAGGAGGAGGTAGCCGGTATCCACCAAGATCCACTAAGAGCTTCCCTACTGATGTTCGCAGAGTGTGCTATGTATCAGAATGCTGTCCTGCAGTATATAATCTATGAATCTACAGATAACTTTTCTAGAAGAAGCCTGAATCTGTCCTATTGGTTGTGATGGGAGGGTCCATCATTCTGCAGGTATTCTCTCTCCTCAAGAACTTTGGCTTTTTATCCATTTTTAAGGGAGGACTGGGGCAGCAAAACATTGATTCAATTTAACAGTCATGTATTGAAAGTAAGGACGATTACCAACTGGATCATATTCTGAATCTTGAGCTAGATCTTGACTACACTCAAGGGAAATGGATTTAAGTCATGTTCATGTCCCTCTCTTCAGCAAGGGGTTACCTCTGAGCTCTGTTTTCGTGAACATAAAATAATATTAGGGCTGCCCAGCTTCATGCTGACTGCTGGTGAGCTATGCCCAGATGGGAGAGGGGAAAGCAGTGCATAATTCTTTATCACACATTTTCATCAAGCTCTTACATCCTGCAGGAGGTTCCGCAGTGAGGGAACTGATAAGGCACCTGTACCAAATCAGAGAATTCCTGTGCAATTTCCCTCCTTCACGTTTAGGAGTAGCTACACCTGAGCTCACACATAGGAGACTTCAGCAACACTGGAAGTCTTTGTGATGGTTTTAATTTCTGAAATGTATTTATTATCGTACTACATGCTAGTCACTTTCCTCAATATCTTTTATCAACATAGGAAAAAAGAAGTGTTGAATGCCTTTGGAAAACTTCAGTTTTCACAAATATGTAGTTTATACTTAAGAAATCCAAATTTCTTGCCAAATAAATAAACAGATGTATTCCATGGTAAAAATACAGTAAAACACAAGCATTGCAAGGATGTAGCAAGTCCATTGCTTACCTTCCAGGCAAAGTCACATTTCAGCCCATACTGCTATCAGAAAAAATGGCCTTTGCCTTTAATAAAATAAATAAAAGAGAGTGACCTTTGTCTGTCAAAGGATAGTGTTGGAGAAAGGGCCTCTATGTACAGTTTCTGTATTTGCTTGCACTTCAGGTCACTGAGTCATTATCTTTTGAAATCCAGGCACCTTTGATACATAAAGAACTGACAAACACAGATAACAAGCTGGATAAAACCTTCTTTGTATCATTTCCAAAACTCTGACCTGGTAGCATCAGTCTTGAATTAATTTTGAATTCCTCACTGTGTTTCAAATTCTTCAGTGCAGAGCAGATAGATGGATGGCACCTTGTTTAACAGCCCTTCATGTGAATTTTGATAAATTGTTGTCTTGTCTTTTGTTCTTTACTCTGGCTGGAATGAATCATTTTACTTTCTTTCAACACCTGATACTGTTCCCCACCTGTATATAATACAGGGTGATTATGATGGTCAGGACAAGTCATATTAATATTAGCAGTCTGATTAACATTAAATCTGCAAAGGAAAAGTCTTGTTGAAGGCTCTCATGCTGACATAGAGGACTTAAAAGATTCTTGGTTCCTGTGCCCCTGGCAGTCTCTTGATTTAAAAAATAAATAAAGTCTGCTTTGGAAACTTCCCCATTTTTTCTAGTTACAGTGATCACAATGATGAGTTTGTCTGAAATGCTAAATTTGAAAAAATGGTGGGAAATTATATAGAGATTGAGGAAAATGAGATGGAAAAAAGCTTTAAAGGGAATTTACCTAGATAAAAGAGCTCAAGTTCACCAAGTGAAGACAATATATTTTGTGTTACTGTGAGTTTAGAATTCCACAAAGAGTTGATGCAAAATATTTTACCAATACATAAACATGAGACTTCATGGCCAAAGAGCCATGGAATTTGCTAACAAGGATATACGGGAACTGATATTCTAAAATGTCTACCAGTAATCAGATGTTGTCCCAGCCTATTGAAGTGTTTGTTCCTATTCTTTAATAGAGAAAATGCACTGCATGCAGAATCCTTTGTCGTGGGAAAAAAACTCAGGATGCACAATACTGCAACCTCTGCAGCCACTGAGACCTGCTAGAATTGAACTCTAATTTTCTGTATAATAGAGATGAATGCCCTTAGAGAAGCAAATATAGGAAAGGTTAGTGTCCTTACAGGTTATTTTCATGATACTGCATTAGAAGGTTTTACCTGCCTATGTGTAAACCAAGAGCTGCAGCTTAAAGTTGTTCAGATAATAGGAACGTACTGCTGAATTAACTTTGCATGGTATCAGTGCACCATTCTACTCACTTTCAATGACAGTAGCAAGACTGCATGTTTTGCAGTACCTCAAGCACTTTCTAATAGGAACTTAAAAACTTCCTCATGCCTGCTGTTTTGTAAAAGAAATTATAATCTCTGTAGAAGAGAGATTGCCGCAGTAGTTTCTGCTGTGGCAGCTATTTATTGAACCAGTTATACATACCTACAGATACCTGCCCAGCTGAACTTTACCCCCCTCATGAATGGTCAGAAATTCCTCTATGGGAACTGGACTACAAGGGAACCATTTGCTCTAAGAGCAATATAAACTCCACATACAACACAGAGTATTATGTATTGTAATACATATACCATGTATTATTACAACTCATGAGTTTCTGTTTTACAGGGAGGATTAAAATGTTAAAGCAGTTATACCAATGTTCGTGGTATTAACTGGGTCAAATTGAATAGTAGAGGTAGTAGAGAATAGTAGAGAAGCAAGGCATGTCAAATGTAGCACACAAAGACACCTGTGGCTTAGCCATTCTTAGGATTCCTGACCAATATATAGAGGAAACATTAAAGCAGAAACAAAGGGACAATGACAGTACACTGATAGTGTATCACAGAATGTATCTCAAGTACTGAATCTTTTTGCTGTTTCTGCTTTCTCTAATCTGTTTTTTCTGAGAACAAACAAAGCGAGTTTCTTTTAAAATTTGGGGCAAGGAGAGGACTTGCTCGTTATAAGACATGGAGAGTTGAATTGTACACTCTAAAGCGAACTCTGCTGCTTATACCCTTTCATGGGTTGTCCTACCTCCTACCTGGCTGGCAACCATTTTAGTTGGTGAATGCAGGATTCTCTCAAATCTTTTCCTGGTTATTATTGACAGAATTCTCAAAGCAACACCAAGTAGATTTCTGGTTTGCACAGACCACTGCTCATAAAGGCCAGAGGTGTGCCAAGAGTGTGAACTACCACATTGTAGTTCGGATTAGAATTTGTTGGAAGTGGTTATCAAACAGAAAAATAGAAGGAAACAAGAACACAAAATAATTACTAGCAAAACTCTGATGCAGATTCTGTTGTAATGGTGTTTGTTACTGACAGATACATCACTGTTTATTCCATGAATTGGAAATAATATAATAAGGTAGCCTTAAAATTGTGGCAATAAATGCTATATCAGAAAACAGAAGTCACTTACCAGAAATCCCCCCAGACACGTACACTGCTATGGTGACTGCCATTGCAAATCCAACAGAGACTGTCATGGGCCCACCATGAGCTCCTCGGCTAAGGATGGCCTGCGCCACACACCCACATCCAAGCACCTGTATTTTAAAAGAAAAATGTGAAATCTTAAGCATGTCTGTCAAATGTTACTGGTTAGTTTGCAGCTCTTGCTGATGTCCAGGTATAGCTGAAAATGTTGTTTAAGTATTGAAAAAATGCTAGAATTTGCCATTAGTGGCATGGGTACTGTTGTTGCCTTTACCACAATGAACATTTGCCCTTATTTTCCCCTGTTTTGTGACCAGAAAGAATGTCTGCTAGTAAGAACCTCTGTCTCTCTACAGAAAACACTTTTCAACTATAATGGTGTTATACAACTCTGAATTTGGAGCCTGGAAAAGATCTCACAGTCTCCACAACAAATCTCTGAATCTGGAAGTGAAGAGGGAATTATTTCTTTGTGCTAAGTTTCCAATTCCAGATTGTAGTTATAAGCAATGACACACACACACACACAAAAAAAAACAAAAAAACTATAAAAGACTTTTACGATAAAAGTCATGAAAAATAGTCCAAAAATGCTTAATGTTTAATACTGAAACTCTGGAATGAGACAGCTGTCTGAAGATTAGAGAGTGTGTTACTCTTACGCTGCCTTGATGTCATATATTGCTCTGTCAAAACATGAACTGCTAGACCTTACTGTCAGTGATTTTAAAATGAAGACAATAAATGAGGGAGAAAGCCAGAACAGGTAGTATGACTCTGAGCCATGCAAGAAGATTCAAGACTAAGGGCAAGAGAGATTAAAATCTAAGAGCTGTTATGGACCAAGGCAAAGAAAAGACAAGTTAGGGCAAATCATAGTGAAATCAGACAAATAACGTTTGTAGCATCATAGTTCAGACAGACTTAAAAGTAAGTAGTTACTTATACTCCTGAGGTATAATTTTTCCCCTTGCTGTGCTCAGCTAGCTTTCTGCGAAAGCTGAGTGCAGGGTATATTGTAGGGAAAGGGAGAGGAGCTCTGGCTGTGGAGCACAGGTGGAAGTCTGGATCTGGCTGGTTCAGTGCTGTTCTAGGATGCACAGGAGTCAAGAAGCTTCAGGGTATTTCATGGGCTTTGCCATTTGAACAGTTAATTCAAGTGGGGATACCTGAATAGTCCACGATGGAGTGTACTCAAGAGATTTAAACTAACTTCCATTTTATGCTGGTTCTTCCCAGAATGAAATTCAGCAAAACATTTAAATGTATGCTTAAGATAATCTTTATTTAGTTCTAAAAACCGTGCTTAGCTTCAAGTATGTATTGAAGTCAATAGGAAATATTTTCAAAGGTACAAAAGGCCTTTAGTTTAGGATGGACTAGGTGGTCTGTGTTTGCTAGAAATCAATTTGTCTCTTTGAAAAATCTTCTTTTTAAATACACGCCTATTTCTGGATAAGGACCCAACATTCAATGGAAGATACCATATAATATCTGTAATCTGAAGTCATTTGCTCCTCTGCAGGTATAAGCAATCTGAATCATAACATTTCTGGGATGTGACGAGATTTATCTTGAGCAATGTTAATTAATTTGATGCTAAATTAGATATTTATTTTCCTCCTTTTATGGTACGTGGGAATCTGTTTGGTTTTTCTCCTTCTCACAAAAGTATTGCATCTTATCCAATGCAGTTGCTTTGATCTATCTCCTTGCTTCACTTTAGCATTCTGCCATTACTGCACGTCACCCATGACTGTGTTGTAAATGACCTTCCTAACTATGCATATTTGAATACCTAAAATACAGTTGCTGGAGAAAGGCTTGCTTTTAGTTGCGAGGCAGTTCCATTCAGAAACGTGTAATGAGAAACAATGTAATGGGAAAATCTCTCCTGCCTTAGAAATAGACTATACCAAAAAGATTTGGTGATTGAAGTTTAACAAGCAAGTCCTGCTAGAATAGATGCAATTTAAACAGGCAAACTCAAACTTTTGTTTCCATTATTTCCCCAAGGTTTTAACTAATTCCAAAATGCGATAGAGAAAACTCTCAGTAAAATTACTCTCAACCAGCTTTGCAATGCAGACAGAGTTTGTTATAAAAGTGCCCCAAGAATGTGTCGTTATATCCAGGTGCAGTTCGTGCCTTGAGGTTATAATCATGCGAGCAAACAGAGAACTGTATGGTGCCAAAGTATTACAGCTGTCAGGATATGTGAGGATAGGGTGGTGTTAGATAGCAGTAGTTTATTGGACTGTATAATTGAAAGTTACAAGACATTCAAAGCTGCAGTCAACTGCTGTGCAATGAATGGATGACATACGACTACGTTATGCATTCTCTCATTTCTGTTCGTATCTCATACCTCACTATTCCAATGTTAAGCACAAATGCACATACAGATATAAAAGCAAAACAAAAAACATTTCAGCTGTTCACAACCGAAATTACATGTTTTTTTTTAAAACTTCATATGAGAATTCTACACATCATATATTTATATGTTTAATGAATATGGAAAGAATGGGTGTGCTGAAATTTATAAAGTTTAAGATTATGGCACAAGGCTAGAGGAGGTGGAATTAGCGTGCTCCAGCTTTCATTTTTCCAGACTTCTCAAAGGGAGTATTCCAGGAATTGCACCAAGCAATATTTAGTGAAAGGTATGGCTCAGATATGGAGGAGGATCGGTATGGGATGGTCTGCAGCCCTGTGTGAGCTGGGGTACAGTTTGCCTTTAGGGAAGTAGTTAGGTCTACAAGTATGTACTTATGCTTTGAAATGGCATGGACAAAAGTTAGCAAATTCAAAAGAAAAGGATATTCTTTTGAAAATAACGACCTTTTCTGTAAGGGTGTTGAAAAAAGAGAACACGAGTGGGAGAGATGGTTATAGAAAAGGATAAGGGACAGTAACCACATCTATGTACATCAACTGTAAATTCACATGAAGAGGGAAGGAAATAACAGAGGATGGCTGTGGCCTCCCTTCCCTGATTACTGCAACCAAGAAGAATCATAGAGAAACAGCTGTGTAGTCTTCTTGCATAACAGCTACTGTTATACATATTACAGGGAAATATGCAACTGCAGATGCTCTATTTTTGTGCTGACTGGTCTCAGAAAACTGAATCTGCAAACAAGAAGGCATACAAGCCAGCCTGAGCACAGCTGCACTGGCTTTGTGCTCAGTGGATGTTAGTGAGTGACTGCCTGCTCATGTATGACCAATGAGGCAGGCACAGTCCGTGTGTACCCATTTGGAGTTGAGGAAACTGGGGACTAAACCTGCAAATCTGAACCATGTCACAGAAATACTTTATCTGCTGTCATTTTCAGGAGGAGAGAAAGATTTTTTTTTCTCATACTTACTACTACTAGGCTGACATAACTGGAAACTATCACCTAATCATGTAATTATGTGAGCAGCAATTTAATACCCTGTGAATCTCTGCTTGGCTGAGTTAAGACCAACTTGATCATCAAGTTGTAACTAAATATTCTAAATTTCTAGGCCAAGCTCAGCCATCAGTGCACCCACACAAACCCAAGCACACAAATTTGATGGGACTGTAATTTAGAGTAGAATATAGTCAGGTATCTTTATCTTATCTTGTCTTACGTTACCAGGTTTTCATCTTACCAGTTGTCTATCTCCTGATCTTAAATTTACTGAAGTAGTATCAGTTCTGACTTTTTTGTTCACAAAGTAATTAGATTGCTGTCATAAATAGTATGTCTGGGTGTGGAATAGCTGTCTGCAAACTCTGCCAAAAAAGTTGCTTCATGGACATTAGATCCTTCCCATTGTCTTGGGTAAGAAGGCTAATGTTAAGAAAGGAAAACAACTGGCCTCTTGTGAGCATAATGTCTTGTTATTCTCTGGCAGCTTGCAGAACTTTATCCCACTCAGACTGAAGATCACAGTGCCTCTGTCTGCACTATTTTCATTTTTTATTTTACAAATGCGTGAAATAGCATTTTTCAGTGTAAATAGGATTTCTTGCAAGATTGGAATCAAGAATTTTAGGGAATCTAATTTTCTATATGGCCTGTAAAGCCTTAGACATCTTAAAGCATAAAGTTTATATTAAAAAGACCCCTTCTTATTAAATGTATCTACTGGTAACATGCATTCATAGCTATACACTCTTACTGTAACAGTAAAGAAGCAGCCAAGTCTCCTGCTTTTTATCAGTGTGGAGGCAATGATGTGTGTTTTTTTCTATCTTGTACATCACCAGTTGCCAAGCTCTGGTGAGTTAAACTCCTTCAGTGGGGTAGCATAGATGTTCATGAAGGCAGAGTATGGCCTCAGTGGCTCCACAACTGATGATATTCTGCTAGAATACAAGAATTCAGTGTGATACAGTGAATCCAGAGTCAGCTGTTACAATAATAATAATAATAATTTAATTATAAGATGTACTCTTTCAATAGAGAAATATTAGAAAAATACTTTCAGAATTTCCATTTTAGTTAGTTTTCAAGACATAGTTAAACAGCTACAGGTAATCATGAAGAATCTCCAACGATCTCTCCACCACTTCACAATTTTCTGTAAGGATGCCTTTGTTCAGGAAAGGCGGTAACCCTGCCCTTTCCCATGCCACACTCCCACCTGTAATCTCCCCATTCCCCAGACAGGCATTTGCTGCTAGTCAGTGACATGGCTGCTCCCCTTTTCCAGACTGGATGGGCCTGCAGCGTTGCTCTGGGTCCTGCCACACATGCTAGGTTCCTGCGCCGTGCTGTGAAGGGGACAGGCTCGGGTGCTGTGCAGCATGTTAGGCTAAAGCTGTGTGCTTGCTGCAAGCACTCTTCTGCTGTCCCAAGTTACCTGTCCTGAGCCTGCAGAAGCAGAGCAGTACTGCTGGGACACTCGAGGACATGAGAGCAAGCCCTGGCATTTCATTTCTAAGGGAGATTGCCACAGGTTCTCCACACAGCCAGGCTCAGCACCAAGCGTCTAGGCCCTTAAAACGGGAGAGGGCTGGGAGAAGTGGTTGCATTTGCCTTTCACGTCAGGTAGGGATCTCCCTGGCCAAAACTGCCCATGAAAACATTAGAGGGTTGATTGTGATTTTCTGTAGTCTTACGCAGTTTTTTCCTGTGGCCCCATTAATATTTCCATGCATGATCACCCAAATGGGTGTTGCTTATAAAAGCAGTAAATAAACTTTTCAGATGAAAGTCCAATTACTAAATTGATGGTGTCCTTCTAAAGGGCTCTAATTCGGAGTGTATTTTAGAACTCACTTTCATTTCTAATCTCTTTATTTACAAAACAATTCTGATTAAGAATTTATCTGTTTGCATTTCATAACAAGGTGTTTTATCATGGATTAGAAAATCTTTACAAACAGAGACATGGTTTTGCTATGTTTGTGTATTATGTATAGCCTTAATTCAGCCTGGGCTGTTAAGCATTCTTTCAATAGAGATAATAATGCCAACAGCAACAAAAACAGAGATGCATTAGATCTACTGAAATTCAGGGCATGAGCTCTGCAAGAATTCAAGTCAGAGGAAATTCCTGTTCTTCCAGGAAAAAGCAATCTTCATCTCATTTCTTGTCTAATATTTGCCATCTTTTGTTAAATCAGATAGTACTTAAAAAGTTTAAGGTGAGATAAAAATAGAGCTTAACAGGCAAGTAATTTTAAAATAGTTTAAAAGCACATGGCTTTTATTTTATCATTAATTAAATATTTTGGTGGGGGCAGGGGGATTTTTGTACATTACAATTTAATCAAACTTGGAGTAATAAAAAAATCACTACATCCATTCTCCTGACGATCCCCTGGGACACAACCAATATCCTCTTAGGTTCAAATGGATTTCCCTTTATTTTTTTCAGACTTACTGTTTAATAAAATAAAGGTTTGAAAAAAAAATATCATTTAGTTAATTAAATATTATAGACATAAGCCTTCAAATGATTGCCATTTTGAAACTTTTTTTAATGACGGAAAGCATTACTACTTGGAGACATGAATGTAAATTTAATAAGGCTTTGGATGAAATGTGTACATAAAGCTTTTAAAACAAAGATTTGACTCAAACTGTTCTGTGGGAAAAAAATAGTGAAAATATTGAGGTACAGACTATGCTGCGTTAATAAATTGATGCCTTTAAATTTTTATTACTGCTTTTGCACATGCAATAGGAGACAAATAAAAGCTTGAAATCACTTGAAATGCAAAGGTCTGCATTCTCTCATATTTTATTATGATTAATATTGCACTCTTCATCCTGAAAAGCTAAAATGCTTTTCTTTCCTAAATTATACAGGGTAACTGGCTTGAGTCAATTTCTTAAGAGAAGATTGTTTTTATTTTCTTACTAAGTTTTAGAAATTTAGGAGAGAAAGGAAATGAAACATTTCATGTTTAGATGCAAACTCTCAGGAGTGAAACATGGCCCCTTATAAAGGGGCTAGGAAGCAAAGATGAGGCAAGGGAAGAAAATCTTACCTAGTAGCCTCATAAAAAAGGAGTATAGTCAGGTGCTGCTGCCCTCCCAGGTTACTCTTACTCTTGAGCTGAGGTGTACTGTTCTGCTTTGCTTCCTACACCAACTGAAAAGATTAAAATCTCTCTAAACTAGGATTAAATGTGTTTAGTCTTTGTAATGGTGCTTGGAGAATACAGGAGCATGCTTTGACGTTTCTGAGAAAGGAGGTTTCCTATCATCTCTTAACAATATAATGGTACATATCTTTTCTTTGACTCTCCTTTGGGTGCAGAAGCAGGGCAGCTGGAGCTTTGCTGTGCCCTCATGTTCGAGGGGCACAGTTACGATAAAGACTCAGTATGTTTTATTTCTAAGTTCTTTTCTGTTGGTGAAAAAAAATGTTTCTTTGAGCTGAATGCTTCCTCTTTTTTAGTAAAGAAGCCTTTTAGGGATGGGTTAGAAGGAACTGAATCAAATTCTCCTTTAAAACAGACCATGGACTGGAGACCTCACTAGAATGCATTTTTAGCTAGAGTGGTTCATTCATCTCAAGTGTTGAGATCACAGAGACATAAACTCACTGTATGGCATGAACCACATCTGTTATCTCTTCTGTTCTCCAACAGTTTATGACAGTTTTAAAAAGTGATTACTTTTATTACTATTTTTTAATTTGGCCAAAGGTTTGAAAAAAAAGCTTGTAAATTTCTGCCTGTAAAACCTAAACTGACATTTTGCACTCTCATTCCTTCAAAGATTCCAACTGTGAATCTTCTGTGAGGCTAAGGGAGAGTGCCTACACTTCAGTTCTATAGATGCAGACTTTCTGGGGGAAAAAAATAAAAAGCATCTACAGAAAAACTTCTCACAAAATCAGGTTCAATTTACTGGAACCTCTTGGTTGAACAATGAGAGCCGTTATGTGTTAGGGCTGATATTGCAAAGTTCAAGATAACTCTCTTCTAAGTCTTCCATGCAATACAGAACATCTGAGTCACCTGAAAGTCTAAAATGTCATATACTGGAAAAAAAACAAATAACCATAATTTTTGCGCTTCAGGTTGTATTGAAACCAAAGAATTTCCTGTGACTTTTCAGAATTATTTGCCGTAATGAACACACAGGGTAGAAGAATGGTTGGGTAACCTTCCTTTCAGTTCCTTCACATTGCTAACTATTTAGCTGAATTAAAGAATGACTTCAGGGAGATCTAAGTGTTTTCTAGAAAAAAAAAAGTTATTTGATAATGTAAAATTATAGAAATAATCGCACTGTACAACAACACCTCCTTACACTGAGCCCACCTGAGGATCTTTATTACCACTTTGACTTCTGTTTACAATGCTAATCTTATACAGTTGCAAGAAGGTGGAAGAGTTTGCACATCTTCAACAGAATCATTAGCAAAATGTAAGGTCTTAAAATATATACAACCAGTACATTAACTGAAACAGAAAGGACTCTGAGTTTGGGATGACATGGAAAGGAAGCCTCTTATTCCCATAAAATGAGCGGTTTTGGTCTGGAAGTTCAGGATTAAATTCTGTGACGTCAGATTCATGAGTGACTTCAATTATTTAGTGGTTGAACTATAATATTACTGCTAGAGACCCTAATTTATGGATCTCTGTGGAATATGAACCACTTTTCAGAGTACAACCATGGCTGAGACCCGTGGTATTTGTAGCATTGTATAATATTTAAAAATCTGTTGAGCGATATATCACAATTATAAATGTTTTAATAATCTTTTTTGTCTACCTTTGACAAACTTAAGTTCATTGTCTAACAGGCAATTATATAAGATTCTGTACTGCAGGAAAGTCAGTGCTAATCTCAAACAAATTTGTTAGAGATTACTCCTACTTACTATTGCTGTAAGCCATTTCATTCTATACAAAGTCTCCATTTCACAAAAATTTAGAACAAGAATTTATTTTCTTTGTGTAAAAATTCTAAGTAGTAATTTTGTATTAAACACTAAACACTTATCTAAGGAGTAAATGATGAAAAGCTAGATTTGCTTTCATGTAATAATATGTAATGAGGATTCTAATGCATGCTTGGAATAATGGATATATATTACTGTACAGTATTGTAAGTAACATGCACTGGAATCTAGGGCCACAAAAAGAAAGATATTGAACAGTTGCTTACATTTTAATCTTCTAGACTGAAAAAATCCATGAAATGTCACACTTAAAAATTTTTCAGGCAAGACTGAGCTCCCCAAGAAAGCAGAAATGATAACTTACATAATGAAGTGGTCAGAATATGAAAACAAGACAAAAAGATTTTGATGAGCAACAGGTAAATAGCCATTCTTCTAATTAGTTGGATTGTTTGCAGTGGGCGATGTCATGCACTCAATTCATGCAGGTGCTGATGCACTGCAGCCTCTGCACACACAAACGTTTGCTTCAGTGAGATTTTTGCAAGAGGCTCCCTGCTTCCAGATGGGGTCTGGGCTTTGGAATAGAAAAGGAATCCTTCTCACTGCTAGCTGGCTTTTGTGTCCCTGTTTACTTTGGGTGGGGCAATGCACAGTGAGAATTGTGGGAACATTCATTTAGTTTTCCACTTGGTACAACAGTAACAACTGAGGATGATGATGTCTTAATTTGCTCAGTGTTGGTCATACTCACTTATTTGACTGTGTCCTTAGAGAAGCAATAGAAAGTTGCAAATATGCTGCCTACTCGTCTTTGTATGCTAAATGGAAGCCTGTGTTCTGTTTCATCAAAGAAACGTATGCTGCTCTGGACTCGGGAGACACTGGCTGTTGTGCAGCTCCTTTCTGGGAAACTGTTTAGTAAGATGCTCTTCAGAGTGAAAATGAAATACAAACTATGTTAGGTGAGCAGTAGCTGGTAAAGGAAGCCACATGGCCCATTTGGCTTCTCTTTTTGGAACTATTCCAATTCAGATATACTTAATGGCATAAGCCAGAATAAATCCCATTTTGTTTGAGAGCAATGCAGCCAAGTCCCAAAGGAGAAATATGGAGAGAAACATGATTAAAAGCACAGAGGCAGTTGGCTAGTTGAGTTCCAGGCAGACTCCCTGGAAAGTCACATAAGCCATCTATCTGATTCAGCATGGCTTCTTTACTCTTTTGTGCTGATACCCAGTTGGTCCCTCCCACAGTAACCCACAGGAGCCCCGAGAGGAAACATACTGAACCAAGAGACACGCTGGAAAACAAAAAGCTCCCCAGAGTGCTCTTTCTCAAGGGAGGCCTCAGGACAGCCCCAACTACAGAAGGCTGAGGCTGAGACTGATGTGTGTATGCACTGGCCTCTGAGCCCACCGCACTACAAAGGGGCTGGCATTCTCCCACCTGCGGGACCTGTTGCACAGGTGTGGGATGGAGGGACCTGTCCCAGAAGTTGGTTCTAAACACACTGTGCAAAAACTACAATACTCAATATCTGCTTCATAGAAAGCGTCTTCCTTTTCAAATGTTCGTTAAAAACTTTATAGGCAGATTGTGTATTTGTAAGGATATTCATTTTAAATTACAAATGGCACAATGAAACTTTGCAGGTTGGGGGTTTGCCATGGGACGTACCAAGGCAAATGCAAGGCATAGACAGGAGCTCACAAATAATGTGAAAACAGAAATACCAAGCCTAATGCACATTCCTCATTGCCTATGCTGCAAGTGTAACTTAGATATATTAAAAATGCATCACTGTTTGTTGTTTTGTTTTGTTTTTAATAGAAAACACATATGTGTTTAAGCACAACATTTTCTCAGCTTGATGGAACCTCATAAAGTGAATGTGATATAGTTCAAGACAGTAACCAAAAGCTCAGTATAACCAAAACCACATGCAATTTGCATTTGGTTATGGACTGAAAAATGTATGTTTTCTACTGCTCCAATTCTTGTCCCAGAATGTAACTGGAGAAGCTGTGCTGTGCCTTAGGGAATAATTCACAGCCTGATACTGAAAGAAATATTGTTCCCCTGGAAGAATAGGTCTAAGAGTAAAGTAGCCTAATCACCAACAGGATTACCCAGCCAGGCGATAACAGCAGCTGCTCTGTATACCATTGGATCTGCCTATACAGCAGAGGACTTCCAGATTTGTACAGTATAGTGTTGTTCACTGAACCCTCAGAAAGCCTCAAATCAGGTGCTTTGGTAAGCAGAGAGAGGGGCTGGCAGCGGCTAGTCCATATTACCAAGGCATGCTGTGCAATATAAGCAGATCTGTGAAGCAGCCAGTTTAGAGGACCTAACTATGGACATCTCAGGGTGGGGATTGCTTAGCCGTATCTCTAGTCTGATCCAGTGGCTGAGCATCTATTAATGGTCAGCACCTTTGCTGTGCTTCTGGAGCTCTCCTTCCACTTCAGTTTCATCTGAAAAGAATTCAGTTTGCAGGCTCTGAGACTATGCTGCAAGGCAAACCACAGCATATTAAGTAGAGATAACCAGGAGATGTTATCCAAACTCTATACCCAGGGACTTTTTCAAGGCTTGTCGTCTCAATTCTGTTCAGCTCTGCAGGTGGAGCCCTTCTCAACGCCAGGGGAAGGCTTGTTATTTGCCTGATGTTCTAGGTGTCCTGAAATTAATCTTACAGATTTTACACTTTACAGTTTGGAAAATAATATTGCAAGACTTGAGAGTTACCCAAGATGGTAACTTAAGCTCTTAATAGTACATGGTCTGTGACGTTCTCCAGAAGAAATAGAAATAGGTGATTCAGGGGGATGGAGTTTCACCCAGCTGGCTTCTAGAGGTACTGGGCTGATCACAGGTTTAGGTACCATCAGTTAACACTGACTTCCAGAGAGAGCCTGTGGATAATGGAATGGCTCATCCCTGCCCTGCTCCCTGGCACAGGTCCTCCGTACAAGCTGTAAAACCCATCACAGTGGCAAAAAATGGCTTTCAGGAAAGATTCAAATGAACAGTGCTGTAGGCTGTGAACTCTCATCTCGCTTTCAGTTTGTAACAGGATTAAAACATAGTTGTAGTATAGTGGAAGAAAGCTATCACTTCTTTTGCATACATAGTCTGTTTTTCAAGGATTTCTGCCTCCTGACTTATCAGGGTGCCCCTTTGATTAGCTCTAATTTAAGTTAATAAGTTTAATATTTGTCTGCTCTTTAAGAGAAACAACTTACTAGCTGACAGAGCCTAAAAGCAGTAGCAATAAATAACAGCAGAAAAGTCCATTTCTTCCCAATAAACTTTGTACTGCTGCTAACTTGCACAGTCTAAAAATAAATCGAGGTATCTGAGCACTTGGAAAGCTGCAGTTTAATCCATGTGAGGATCTTCTCTGCTTTAAGCCAAGCATAAAACTAGAAAGGGTAAAATAGAATTAAGAAATTCAGTCAAATTACCAACAACAATTTTAAAGCTTCATTTTCTATTATATTCATATGGGGAATATAATAGAAAATGGACTCTGCGTTTCCATTTCCTTCTAGTCTTGTGCAGCAGGACATTAAATAATAGCATTTGCGATCTAATCTGCACTTTAATACGTTTTCTTCACTTGCTTAATTGTATTAATGGACAGAGGAGGATGATATTGTGGCGAGGACAGAGGAATGGAAGTCAGGTGATCTGGGTTATATTCAGAGTTCTGCAACAGGCTTCCTGTGCAGTCTGCTCTAATCAGGTTTGCTAATATATAAAATGAAGATAATGACATTTCCCCTCCTTACCAGGGTGTTGTGACACTTAATTCATTAATGTTTGTAAAGTGCTTTGTGCTCCTTGCTTCTAAATGTGCTCCTTACTGTAATGTCTTATGGATCGTATTAAATTTGAGAATAATGTTACTTTAGTGCCTGTGCACTTCAGTTGGCTGAAGTGTAGTAAAGACCATTATTTTCATGTATTTTATGAGCTACTGGAATTTTTTAGATGGCTTACTTGAAATTTAGCTAATATAGTTACAGTTATAAAATACACTATGTCATTCCTATGCCCGATTTTTATTTTTTCTGCCCTTTCACTATGATGAAATATTTAGCAATAAGCAAGACTGTCTTGTTCAGACTAAGAAGAGGAAGAAAGAGTTTGGCATAAATATTCTAGCTGCTTGACTTCCAGCTCTGCTACTGAGCCTGCTCTCTACCCTGGTAAATCACCAGACAGCTCTGTTTCCCAGTGCAAAATGCACAGAAATCTTGAGCAAGAAATGAAGTCAAAAAGCTTTGGGGATATGGAAACATGGAGCTTTGTTATTTACCTAATATTGTAACAGCACTACAGAACCAAACAAATGTATAATTTATGTAATATAGTTAAAAACAAAACCAAAAATAGTTAGCTTACAAAATCTCTGAAGATTCAGCAGTGTAACTGAATAAATTCACTACAAGTCACATGGCTAAATCGCTGTGTAGCACAGGAAAATAACTCAGCTAAAATTCTCTTTTAAATGTGCAATACAATAGGTTTGTTAAAGCAAATGGAAGTTGTGCATAGAAGTGAAAGTAGAATAAAATGCTGAGTTTTTAAAAAACAAATACGAGAGTTGTTAATATTCACTGTGTATATCTAGATGTTTTAAAACATAGTTGTTCGATGAAATTCTGCTTCTATAAAAATCAAATGTTTATCAGTTGTAATATATAAAGCTATGAGTTTTTAATAGCCAGTGATAATTACATCAGGTGAAGAAAGGAATTACAAACTTACCATAAATAGAAGCAATTCATTCAAGGGTGTGCATTGTTTTTCAGGCAGTAACCACGCTGCTGGTATAGTACAAGAAAAAGCATACATGTCCCCTTACAAGCACTGTCCAACATTAAATTAGTAGGAAGGAAGGAAAGCAGCTGACACTTACTATCAATATAAAAGTTCCCAGGAATTCTGAAAGGGCTTCTTTAACCAAGCTGTTCTTCAAGGCAAATTTCTCCTTTAAACTCCTTTTGCTTTTCCGGCTCATTTTGGCTTCCTCTATTGCTCTGGTGCCCTAGTTACAAATACACACAAAATTTGCTCTGTAATCGTCCCTGCTTCAGCTGAACTTTGACACTTTTACTTATACATTGAAATATGAGATTTCATCCTGTACAGCCAGTGAAATCATCTGACTGCAGGCATTGACAGAACCAACACAACATGCCCTAACAATTCATCATGAGTTTTCCATCCTGTGCCTTGTGTGAGTATGCTTCTATTTATACTGGTTAGATAATACCAGTAAGTTTACAATCAGAACTTTTCTTTTTTCTTGCAGAATGGATTAATCATTATCTTTCTGGCTACATTACTTTTTTTTTTTTTTCTTCCTGGTAAAAATGGATAAAATGTTCCTGTCACCCTGATCGAGAAGAAAGGCAAAAAGAGAAACCACAAAGTAAGGAGTCAAAATATGGTTGAAAAATTCACTCTGACCTAGATTGGGATTTAAGCCATGCTACTATTGGCTGTCTGAAACCTTTTCAAGGGGAAGTTGTAAAAGAGATTGAATGCTTGTGAGGATGCTATGCTCTACCCTGTAAATAAAAGCTCTTACCTGGTCAGTTCTGAGGGATTTTAGTGGCTAATGAGGAATCTTACCTTGGTTGTATGTTGAATTTGTACATTCACACACGATGCTCTTTTTGGACTCAATGCCTTGCTCTCTAGTGACCTGCTCTGTTTACAAAAGAGCAACAAGGCAGAATAAATTAGGAACATTTAATGAAATCTGCTTTGGTCCAGTGGCTCTCTATAATGCAGTATAGGCAAATGAAGCACTGAGAATGACTGTATGCTCCCAATTATATTTAGCTTAAAAGCGCATAGGTGCTATAATATGAAGCATTATATTATTATTGGCCATTATCTTAAGACCTGAAGTTGGTGAATATCTCAAAGAATTGGACTTCTTAGAGAAAAATATTACACTTTTAATCTTTTATGCATTGTGAATGCTTTTATCAGATGTGATACTAACCTCACTGATATGTCATCTGGTTGATTTACAAATATTTTCTGTCATTTGACTTAACACCAAAAGCTGAGCCCAGTTGTGGTAGGTTATTTTAGCATGTGTTGTAGATGTCCGGTGCCTCAGTTTGTATCTGTCCTCTTCCTTTTTTTACCTTGGTGGCAAATGTGTTTAGGTCTGTCAGTACTGCCCTATTCAGCTGTGAACAGGACAAAGACTTATGGAACTGGGCAAATGGGTCACTTCTACAATCCCATCAGTGTTCATCTTTTTCTCAGTCTAGGATTTGTTGAATGTTCACTACAGCTGTAGCCTCTTTACCACCACCAGTTTATCCCTCTTACCACCCAGTTTACCCTCACTATCCAATTTTAATCCTTAAGCCTTTTTGCATGTTCTTTTTGCTATCTCTGCCTCAGCATTCAAATACCACTTCGCCAGTAGCTGCTTCAGAAAATGCTGGCCTGTAGAGAGCCACATAGGTGATGAGTTGCAAGAAGACTGCATCTGTCCTGGTGCTGCATGAGCTGGGTGAGCACCTGTGCAGCAGCAGGCACACACAGATGCAGAGGTTTATTCTGCAGTGGAGGTCTGCACTTGCACAGAGATGGCTGAAGCTGCTTCTGGGAAGCCACAGAAAACAGCTTATGTACTGCAGTTTGAAAACCTTTACCCCATACGGCCACAAAACAAAGATATTTTTCAGGACCTTAATTATCACAGGATGTTAAAGTATATGTTTATTATGTCTGTGAGAGAATTTGTCTTGCAGAATTATGGGTACAGTAGAGCTGAGGGAGGATCCTGAGGAGGCCATTCATTACAGGAAGAATGAGATAAACTGCTTCCTCTCTTCCAGGAAAATGAGAAATAAATACATTTATGAGAGCAATTTTTAGTTGTTTGTCCATAGCAGATCTTTCTCTTGTGCAGATGCAGGTCTCCTTCACAAAGTAGTATGCAACTACCTCTTAGTTTAGTCTCATAACAGGTATGAAAGCATTAACTATTTTTCAACTAATGACATCAAAATAACATGTCAGTGACAGAGACAGAATCCCCTACTCATTTGTCCAGATGATGTTGCCTTTCCCATAATTTTTTTTTTTCTTTACAGGGTGGAGAACCATGTTCCTGACACAAGTATGTACCGTTTACATTTGCCTTCGTCAGATTTTCTTCAATAATTTGGCAAATCTTTCCAGCTTTTGGCAACCAGCAATTTAAAGTCACTACTGCACTTTTAAATATTTTTTTTCAAATGCAAAAAAGGGGCAATGCATAAAATTTGAATTCAGTATATCCTTTCATTATATTCAAAATGAGATTCTAAAGACACTTCCCAAATCTAATAAATATTTACATGGCATTATGTGAAAGTTGAGTGAAATGTAAAGATGAAAGAAGTGCAGGAAACCTTTGACCTTAATTACTAATCCATGTTCCCTGATACTGCCTTTTTGTCACATACAATACTTGGACAACCTGGCTGAACAATGGAAAGAAAATAGCACAGTGATTACTGTTCTCTGCCAATCTCCCTTACCTGGGCCCTGCTCCCAGTGTCACAATGGTAAGGATAATAGCTGTGCCACCTCTAAGTAGTAACAGCTGTGTAGTCTGAGGGAAGAAATTGCGGACAACTTTCAAAAATGGAAGTCATATATAAACAAGGATCATAGAAAATAGTACAAACTGTCATCTTAAATGTGGAATCACAACATAGGTTACCAAAAAGATTTTAAGGAGCACCTTGACAAGAATGTAGGAGTGATACCAACTTTTTCAAATTTCTTCCACAGAGGAGTCCTGGAAGAAAGTAAGTAAAGCTATAGAGGATGAAAAGTGTAGAAGAAGCATTTAAGGTGGTCAACTCAGCAGAAAAGCTAAAAGAATTTTTTTGCCTTGCTAAAGAACCAAACTTCAGGTGGGCTGAGCATGAGGAACTGTCCTAAAATGAATTCTCAGTAGGACAGAATATAGGAGAAATTGATATGTTAAACAGTGACTAATTGCTGGAGCTGTGCAGAATTCCCTCAAGGAATTCAAATGTTCTGTTATTCAAGTGCTAGTACCAGTGGGTTGTTTTTTTTCCTGTATCCGATCTTAATGCCAGCAAACTGGAACATAGGAAATTTAGCACTGATCCACTGGTCTCTTAAAAGAGGGCTCCAAGGGTGATCATGGGAACTACAGAACTGTCAGTCTGACTTCCATACCAGGGAAATCAGATGAACTGTAGTAAAGAAAAAAACCAATAGACACAGATAAAGCTAATAGTCCGTAGAAGCATCAAATGGTTTCTGTTAAGGGAGGTTATGCCTCACAAATCTATTGGCATTCTTTAGAGATGTCAAAAAGCATGTTGATATTATTGTTCATGCTTGAATGTGTGACCTTAGACCAGAAGACTGAGACCCTTGGGACCCTTACCCCCAAGGCAGTCTGAACTGAACTATTTCTTCTCCTCACCTGGATTCAAGTGGAGTAGGAATTCAAACAGTGTATATAACCTAACCATTTTTATGAGTAATCTTCACTCCTACAGAAATAGCAAAGTAGAGAATAATACACATAGCTCCCACAGTTTAAAGCCCATGAGTAACAGGATATACTGTACTGAATTTTTAAAACTACATTATTCGGAGTATCACATAAATTGTTATTACTGATGTAATAAAACCTAAACCAACACAGCTGGGGACACCAAGGCTATAAATATAACACTTTTTTTTTGTACTGTAATAATATGTGCCAAATTATTTTTGTCTAAATCTGCTGATTTTAGTTGAATTGGATAAAATCTGAATGAGTATGTCCACTATAATACATGTTCCTTTATAAATGCCTTTGCCTAATTTATATTTATATTTATATTTATATTTATATTTATATTTATATTTATATTTTCCTACAGAAACTGCTGCGTGGTACCTAAAGGACATTTTCTGTTTTATTTATTGAACCTGCTGCTGGGGAACTCAAAAAATGTAAGTGAGGATGATCTGAACGTACTGCAATTCAGCATTCTAATGTTTTTGAGTACACAAAAAAAAACCATTTCTTTAGTTCCTGTACTTTCTGATCATCTTCTGTCTCTGGTCTAGTCCCTGGTGAATAAGTGCTCATAGAAGCAAGCATCTGCAATGTGAAGCTCAGGTTTAGCTGGGCCCACCTTGGAGGGAGCAGTAGGGCACACAAGGTGACCCATTGGGAATTTCTTTGTACTTTCTTCTCTGTTTCTGTATTCTCAGTGTCCAGATAAAACATTTTGCGCTTTCCCTTTTTTGGAACAGTTAATGTACATGAAAAGTAAATGCAAGGAAAGGTGATTGACAGCATGTACTTTTTAGAATAACTTTTTCTACATCATGTTTCTGTATAAAAAGCCCTCAAAATTAAGATTGAATTTTTAAATTCAGCTTTGCTTTTAAAAATAACAGATTTCTTGGTAACTGTACCCATGCTGTATGCAGAAAAGCTCAAAGTATATCCTATGGGCTTGCATTGATCTAAGCCCTGTGTTTTCTTAACTGGAATGGGACACATCGTCAAAACCTTTTACCTTTCTACGAGGACACATTCCCTATAGCAACAGACACCCTGTGACTTACTATGGCTACCAGTAGAGCTGTAGGGTTGTGAAAAGCAGATCTGAACCTACCTAAATAATAAAAAAGATATATAAAAGTCAATGGTAATTACAGATTTGACTCCATTGGCAAAAAGACAAAATAATGTTTGGCAAACAAATAAACGTAGCTAAGTATGACAGCAGATTCATGGTTCTGAACCACAGGAAAATGACAGTGTTTCCTTCATCTGACTTGCCAACCCACTTACCTTCAGCTTTCTCCCACTCCAAGTGCACCCCCCAGATTCACTGCCATCTAGCCACATTTCCGCACTCCATTACAGAAGTGTTTTCTGTAAGAGATGCTGTTCCTGGTGCTTTCTTGCCTCAGTCCCACAAGGAGAGTGTTTGTTTGTTTTGCTTCCATGCTCTAAACATTTGTCCTTTGTCCTTTAGTAAGTGAGGTGCTGTTCTGCTTGTTTTTCATTATTTTAATTCCCTTTCAGTCAGAATGATTCACATTTGAATGTTTAAATCCTCTTTGCAGAAATGTAAGCTTTGCTTCTGGGATTGTCTTTACATATGAAATGCTAACAATATAGATGATAAAACTGTCTCGGGCCCCTGTATAGGAATGTTGGATTGTCAGGCCCAATTCCTTTGGAATTCCCCAGCCAAAATTTTTTAATAAAAATAATAATAATAGAAAAAATTGTTCTGAGGTTCAGAGCATGCCCGTTACAGAGTGTACTTAGGAGCACATCCAAGCAGCAATCTTTTGGTACTTCTGTGCTGTATCCATATTCATTAAGTTAATTAAGCTATTAATTGAATATGTAAGTTCAGGTAATTAAATATAAGACTTATTTCTTTAGTTTAAAGGGTAATAATAAAAAATTTAAACTTGCAAACTAGATCACACATTTAGTGATGATAAATGTGACCTGGAAAGTGCAATAGTCCAATATGAATTAGTTAATTGCATCCATTCATTAGGTAATGTACATTAGCAGAAGGTCAATCCATTTGAGGCTTGATGTGTTTTACAAATAATAAATTCAAACAGGTAAATTGAAGAGAAATTCACAATAGGAGGGTGTGTTATGTATTTAAACTCAGGACAGAGTTCCTACAGCTCAGAAGCATGTTGCGTGTTATCTTCCCAGTTATTGGCAAGTGTTCTTTACAGCACTGTCCTGAGGCACAGCCCCTCACCACCCGTCCACTCTGTGGAAAAAGATGGGTGCTGCTTTGCAGAGCAGGTGGTGAGCTTCTGTACGGTGGTGGCCAGCCAAGCACTGTGGGCTGGATGGGCTCAGGAAGACTTCAGACTTGAGGAGCTGCATCTTGGGTTTACTCCATCACAGGCAAAACGGGCCTTCTGCACAATTGTCTGGTGTGGGACATGCTGCATTTCAAGTGTGGACTTAAACCATAATATTAATTTTTGAAACGGACTCATTTCTAAAATTGAGCCAAACACTGACAGTCTTTCCAAGCACATTCTGTTTCATCACCGTCACTGTACATGAATTATGTGTGGCTTGCTTAAATCCAAGTTTAAATTTAGGACTGAATTTACCATAGCAGCAATTTACAGTTCTACTGGTATAAAATGACCAATATCACAGGACAGAAAACTGATCTGTTGGATTTACTTTTAGTAAAAACTACGTTAAATCAAGTTTTCTTCACTGGCCATTCCTGGATTTTCAGTAATAAAAAATGGTTGTTCTTGATATCAGCTTTTACTTTTTCTTTTTTTTTAATGTTAAATGTAATGTAGAAATAAAGAAAATAAAAGTAGATTTTAGAACATAAAATATATCCAGACCCATTATTAAGCAATTATTAACAAGACTTATAATATTAAGACAATGAATTAATTGGGATATTTGAAACATTTCTGTCATAACATCTTTCTAGATTCATCCCAGTATTATGGGTGTTACTTTACAGATAATATTGCTTATATGTATTACTTTTTACCTTCTTTGTATAAAATACCTCTATCTAGAGCAAGGACTGATACCATTCTGTGCGCAATTCAAGGGCCATAATTCTTAAAAAGATTTCAAACAGCGAACCTCTTTCAAATGATCAGGCTTAGAGACATTTAGAGAATTGATTCAATTAACCTAGAGGAAAAAAAGTGCTATAATGTGTGATTTATATTTGCAGATAAATTAAAATACAACTATCTCCTGAAGAGCATTTGCTGCCATCATAGTCAGTAATGAAAATAGCAGGCAATTAAAATAGGACACCTGAGGCTGAACCTTTTACTGTATATATCAGAACATGAAGTTCGGATTTCAAAAGTGCAAATCTGAGCTAAAAAATAAGTTAGTGGAAGTTTCTTTTTGGCCCCTATTTTCTCCCCAGAACTGATTTCTAAAGCACACAGGAAATGGGAGGGACATTTACTGATGCATAAGGCAAAGGGTGAAGAGGAGTAGGCTCTCTCAATCAATACTGAATTTGTATGAGGAGCCAGAGATAACACTGCTAAACACCAGAAAGACAGCTGAGAGAACTATGTATAAAATAGAACTTAGGGGTCAGATCAGAATCACTGGGGGACAGGTTTTGAAGTTGATCTTGAAATGAGTCACTGGAAGTGTCTGACAAAATGATGTGATTCAGTTCCTTTGTGTGTGTCAGTGCTTAGAAAGAGTCTGGAGCTCACTAAGGAGCATAAGAAATATTAATGGAGCAAGGAATTGAAGTAGTGAGAGAGAATACCTCTGTAATTTTGGGGTCACTGTATCCACTGTCCATTTCAGTGGTGTTTTTTCTTCCACAAATTAGATCATTTTACCTCTGTATTCATTGTTATTACTGAGTTATTGTCCTAATGTCCAAGGCAATAGTGGTAGCAATCCCTCCTACAAAGAAATTGCATTAAATATTAATAATTAACTATTAACTTGCATGATCTGAAGCCATATCTCAGTTTGCTATCATATAGAAGCCAGGGTAGTGCTGAAGGGCTGAACCAGCTCACCAAGCTGGATTCACCAGTGTGTCCCACATCGTGTCACAGACCTCGCTCCGAATGCTGTTTGGCAAAGCTGCTGTTGCACTTGATGAGAACCCAGTTGCAGTCTTGGCTCTAAGGCCTACATCGTTTGTCTTTCCAGGTGGAGGAAGAGAAAAACCAGTTGGACACCCACTGTTGGGAAGAGCGAAGGCAGGTGTCTGCCATGTTCTGCTGACTGTAGACCAGGAGCTGCAGCACGGTAAGTGCGGTACCATTCGCCACTCGGGGAACGCTGGCGGGGTTTAGGTGGCAGTCTGCAGGTGAGTCAGCTGTGAGATCTTTTGCAGTCAGAATTGCTTTTAGACGTAAGAGAAGCATGGTTTGTACAACAAAGTGTCGCTGGAGGCTCAGGATGCTGAGAAACAGAGTCATAGGAGCTTGGTGACAATTAGGAGTTTACGCTACTCCTAATTATGTGGGTTTGAACTGCATCTCCAGATGCACTAGAATCCGGTCTCACCAAAATCTCCTGCAAACTTCATTGACTCAATTTAAGAATGAAACAGTTGTACAGTTCTCTCATTCCTCAAACTTGTTTAATTCAGTCCGTTTTTGAAGGAACACATCTCCACTCTGATTTATTTTAAAACAGCTTTTAGAACTTGTCATCCTTGTGATGAAGTGTTAGGTCTTGTTGCCAGGGTGCCATTAAAAACTGAATTTCTGACGTTTAAAAGTCTCACTTATCCCAAGTGTCACAATTTGACAGCTCTGCTTGTCACATTACAGCACAGTATTTTGGATCCATTTCCTCTGTCGGGGGGGGGGGGGGGGAAGGAAGAAGTATGAAAAATGACAGAAAGCAAAATCTGCGGTTTCCTTCTTCATTATTGAGCTGGAGATTTACAGAAGTACAGGTTAACGCAGAAATGCCTTAAATGGCACTCTGGATCCTGTGTACATGCCTGTGCAGAAGCAATCTTTGTCCCGTGCTCCTGTACAAACACTAAGGGTGCACTGGCTGTCTTTCTAATCATCTGTGAGCCAGTAAAACAAGGAGCAAGGAATATCCATGGAGTCAACATAACGGATATTGTAACAAAATCAAAACATGGCCAGATCCTCGTTTATTCTGGACTAAGTCAATAAAAAGGTCATGTGGCATATTTCTTGCTGCTTTGTTTGTGCCAGCTTGGGACAGCTGTATGCTTTGGTGTCCTTTCTCTGTTTATCTACCTGCAATGTTGTAACTGCAAACATACTGTCTGCAAACACGGTATCTGATCGGTTTCAAAACGTTGGGAGTGTTTGCATCAGGAAAGAGAACTTACTGATTTTGCCTAAAGTGACAAAAATCGTGGGCACTGCACATATTTTCTGCCTAGAAGTTCTGACCAGAGAGAGCATAGGGCTTTGGCCACACATTTCCGACTTCCCTCAGCCCACTGCCACGTGCTGTTTCACCCAGCTAGCCGGGACAGATGGCCAGGGCACACGTGCTGCTCGGGGTGCGCGTGATGAGCCTGACATGGGGAGCACGGCACCGGGCTCCATTTGGCTGCGGGCTTCTCAGAAACCCACTGCGTGACATGCCCGGCCTCGGGCAGCATGTGGCCTCCCGCAGAAAGGAACAGGTGGCTGTTGCTCGAACAAATTGTTCCAGCCTCTAGTCCTCTTCCTTCTGCAAAGAACTTTAAGGAACGGAGAAAGCTGCGACTGGGCTGCGGGCCTTGCCCTGCTGCCTCCTCTCCTTCCTGAGCGCAGCGCGGGCGCAGACGGGGCCGGGAGCCCCTCGCTCTGGGGCCACGCGGGGGTCCGGGCCTGCAGCAGCCCGCGCACTCGCAGCGTGCGGGCCTCTGGAAAGCGGGCAACGTGCACCGGGCGGGCCGGGGCGGCCTCCGCGCAGCAGGAGGGAAGCGTGTCCCGGGGCGAGGGGAGGCGGCCCCCGCAGCTGCGGCCATGTCGCGGCGGGCAGGGCCGCCGGCGCGCGCAGGGTCCGGGCGCGGCGGGGCGCGAGGCGGCGCCGCGCGGGCGGCGGGGGCCCCCTGCCGTAGCGGCGGGCGGCGGGGGGCGCGCGGCCGGCAGGGGGCAGCAGGCGGACGGGGACCGCGAGCGGGACCGGGCCGGGGCCGGCGCGGCGGCAGGTAGGGCGGCGGCGGGCGGGGGCGTCTGCCGCAGGGCCGCGGGCGGGGAGCGGCGAGGAGAGGCGCCGGGCCGGGCCCTCCCCTCACGGCCGGCGCGGAGGGGCCGCGTCCCGCGGGGAGAGCGGCGGGAGGACGGGGGCGGCCGGGCGGGGGCCGGGAGCGATGACCCGGGGGGGCCGGCTCGGCCCCGCCAGCCCGGGGGCAGCGCCCTCCGCCCGGCGCCGTGAGGGGTCGCCCGCTGCCCGCCGCCCGAGGGGCTCCGCGCCTGAGGGGACGCCGCAGCGCGAGCGCGGGGGACCGGCCGCCGGCGCTGCGCGGTGCCGTTCCCGCGGGTTGCCCCAGGCGGGGCCGCGCGGGGCCGGGGCTGGCGTCTCCCGGCGCGGAGCGGCGAGCGGGGACACCGCGGCTGTGGTGCTCCCCCCGCGGCGTTCCCCGGTCCCGCTCCTCTGGACCGTCCCCACGAGCATCGGCGGGGAAGTCCCCGGCGGCCGGTGCGGGATGGTGCGGGGCCGGCGGGAGCCCAGCACCCGGCGGAGGCCTGCGGGGATCCGCGGCTGCGCCGCGCGTGTGAGCGGGGCTGTGCCGCTCTCGCCCTAGGTAGGACGGACCTGCCCCCCTGCCTCTGCCCCCATGTCCAATAAGAAGAGCCCCTGCTTGACACCTGCCTATATACAGGGGACGAGAGCAACATCTTCAGCGCCGGGCTTTCGAGGCGGGGGGGGGGGGGGGGGGAAAACCCAAAGCACAACACAACATCAGGTCAGAGCGGGGGGCTCGGCTGTACTATAACACCCCCCCCCCCCCCCCCAAGACTATGACTTCCAGTAAAATTGAGATGCCAGGGGAGGTGAAGGCAGATCCTGCAGCTCTGATGGCATCTCTGCATCTGCTGCCTTCTCCCACTCTCAACCTTGAAATCAAATACACCAAGGTAAGTTGTGTTCATTTGTTCTGGCAGGGAGATTCATGGCTTTCCCTCCAAAGACGGGATTTTGCTTAAAATCAATTTCAGTCTGCCCTAACCAACTTCAGCTCTGAGATCAAAAAACAAACAAACAAAAAGGCAACGAAACAAAACAAAACATATATATATGTATAAAGACTGCCTTGAATCTGTAATATGGGAAACAGATTTTTAGCCCTCTAATCATCTGAAAAAACACAGGATAATAGAAAATCAAATGAGATCTGTTGGGACTGGCTTTGCCACTTCCCTTTAAATGTAGCATTTTCTACAGAGCTGTTGGGCTTTATTCACAGTGCAAAATCACTAGCCCTCTAATGTTTTGGTTGCTTTTGATGTAATTCAGAGGAAGTTACTATACGTACCCATATTTCTCAATCAGAAAATAAAAATGTTTTCTTTCTTGAATTAGCCTGTGTACCCAAGGGACTCTTTTACAATTCCTGGAGGACTCTTAACACTGCCAGGTTGTTACAGCACTGGAACAGGTCTCTTTACTAACTTCCTGAATACACCCTTGAACAGTATTGCGAGAGGGGATATTTTTTCCTACTAACGTTTCAGACTAATTTTCATAAAGAGGGGGTTAACAATCAACCCATTGGGTCAATGTAGAAAAATCTGCTACTTTTCTTTGCTATATTATGGGACTACATCGTTTTTGTAGATTAAAATGGACTTTAACAATGGTCATTTGTTTGTCAATGCAATTTGAATTTATAAATTTGTTTTTATGTTTTGAATCTTTGCATCTTCAGTACCTTTAATTAAAGAATACTTTCATTCCTATTGGAGAAGTTTCAAATGTGTGAACAGGTTACAGTGTGTCAGACTTTGTTTCTAATTGCTGAGAAACTTAAGAAAATAAAGCACATCAGCCCTGGAAAAAGGTGACAACATTTTTATCTACTGGAAATACAACTTCAGGAGCTTTAAAACTGGTAGGAAACTCATTTTGGCCAATGTAGTGTATTTTTTGTCTTCCATATCATCACTTCGAAAGCTTTTCACCTTTTCTCTTTTTTTAAGTGGGTGCCAAAATTGTCTTCTAATTTGTTACAGCTATTCCATGTTCTAGAAGAATGTCTCAGAGGAAAATCAGCTCTTAGATTTTGTTACATTTTAATGAGAATTGCAATATGCAAATTTAAAGATGCAGGTTTTCTTGCATATAATTTATTTGAAAATGGTTTAAATAAATTAGGAATGTAGTTATTTGAGGTTGTGTGGTGTTACACTTTGGGAGCAATGATACTATGCAAACAGACGTGGCATTAATTTTATTTATTGCTGGTTTCAGTTTAAAATAAGCCTCAGTGGGTAATATCTGCTAGTAGTATCACAGTCGGTTTACACAGAAAGTGTACTTGCATTTCTTCATTTTAAAACTAGAGAATTCGTTCAAAAATCTTTCAAAAATAGAGCAGTCATTAACAGCCATATCTTCTTTGTGAGGATGTAAGCTGGACAGTAACCTTTAATGATTCATAGTATATACTGCCATCATCTCAGAAATATGTAAGATGTTACACATCTTATCCTACTGGAACAAGTAAAAAAAAAAGTTATTTGTTTTTAATATTAAACCAAAAACAGCAGCAACACATTTCTTCTAGGCTTAGTTTTGAGGTATCAGGTAATTCCTTACTGCTTATGAGACAAATTGGGTTTAGGACAGGTATTGAATATTTCACTTGGTATATACTCTGTCTCTGTTTTTCTGTCTCTTTCTTCCCTCCTTTTTCTCTGCAGGAAATACAAGTGATTTATAGATAATAGGAGTCTTCAGTTTGGAGTCTTGTCTTGGGCAGGACTTTTATCCAGGATCCCCTTTCCCACCTATTACAAAGAAAAACAATCAAAAATGAAATAATGGATTGTAACTTGATTCTTTCATTTGGGGGATTGTAACTTGATTCTTTCATTTGGGGGAGTGGTCACTTCATGTCTTAAATGCCAAACAACTGCTATAAACAATAAATAACATTAGATTAAATAAATTTACCAAAAACAAAATCAAAAAAACTCAAACCTTTTAAAATCAGACATATGTAAGCATTCCTAGCGGCCTCTCTCCTGCTTGTTAGCTGAGAATTTTAAATACACATCCAGGACCCAGAATTCTTGAACTCTTTATTACAGCTGTCTCTGAATGTAAAATCTTAACCATTTGGGATTTAATTCCTTAAAAAAAAATAGAGGTACCTGTGGACATTTAAACAATGTAAAGTAATTTTAAAATATGCTTTGCTAATTAAATTCGATTTTTGGAATTCTAAAATTGGAAAATAGTTAAGACAATTTTGTTAGGACAGAACATATTAAAGTTCCAGGAATCCCTAAACAAGATTTGTTAAGATATGTAATGTATAGTGGAAAAAATAAGATTACTCATTAACCTTTAAAATATTGCAGTATCCTTGCAAAGACTATGACAATTTATTTCAAGAACACAGATAGAATACTTCCCATGTATTTGCAGTTTTCATGTATTCGATTATTTAGCAGAATTAATAGAACTTCTGTGATATTCCTTTGGGCTCTCTGAAATGAGCAGAAAACTGTGTTAAGTCCTTCTGATCTGTTATACCTGATGTAGAACACCAAGGCAATGTAGTTTTTCATTGGTCAGAAAAAATGTATCCAATTACTGATGGAAATTACATGATGCCTGTTTTTATATTAATATGTGCAGCACGCTGTTGTGACTTCAATATTGGGAGTCAGTCTGTGCTTCTTTAAAAAATGAGACATTGGAAATATTTTTCCCACCTTTTAATACTTTGGTATGGTCTCTGATAAATAATGCATTTTAGATGTGCATAATAATAATTGGCAAATAGGATGTGCAAAGCCACATTCTGAACAGGCGTGAAGATCATTGTTCAAACACACAGAGTTAAGTTTTTCTGTGTGGCTGACAAGTACTAAAACTGATACATGCAGCATTCTCTCCCTCTTCATTGTGATGACTCTTTAATTCTTTACTTCTTAGTATTAATATCTGCAGAGGAATTGCTTCTACAGTACAGGGGATCTTCCAGTATTGCATGGAAATAGATTATTGCACAGCCCTGTGGCACACTGAGCCCCTCTTCAGACCTGTCAGGAGCTTGTTGGCAGTGCTGTGCTCCATAGAGTGTAAGTAGGAAGGCTTGCAAGGGGGATATAGCGCTCTCCATGGCAGCAAATTATACTGCTACAAGTATCAACTTTGTGCCAAAAACTCTCCCAGAATGGGCTCCTTCAGAAGTATCAGCTGTGTGAGATACACCATAGCTTGACATCCAGCAAGGACAGCTACTAGCATGTTCTGTACAGCAAACACTCTTCTGAATTGATGTCTCTGAGAACCTCCTGGCTTCTGAGGGAGATCAGAGGGTTCCAAGCTTAGTATTGATGCCCTACTCCTTCATGTTCTTATGAAACTCCATTCTCCTGAGACTCAAAAGTGTCCCATATGTCAGACAGTAGATATGGAACCACTCCTATGGATTGAGCCCTTTGCAGTGTTTTCTTCCCCTAAATTCCTCCTACCTCGAGAGGCAAAAGGTATTTCTGTATGATGTGGCTATCCTTCCAGTGTTACGGTATATTCAAATCTGCTTTATAAAGTACTTTCTTACTGGTTTTAGTAAGTCATACTGACTTAAAAAGACAGCTAGTATAAAATGAGGACCCTGTGGTTCTGTTGTGTTCCTAGCTCTGTCACTACTTCATCTAACTCAGTGAACAAACATGCTCAGTTTGCATCATGTTGGGGACACTAATCCAGCTGGATGTTTTAAGTTTTGTTTCTTCCTTGCCAACTGATAAAAGTCTGAGAAAGACCTGAAGAATTTTAGCGTAAGGAAAAGTTTAAGAATTGCAGTCTTTGAGAGCATTTTGTAAAAAGTGCTCTAAAGTGATGAAGTTACAGCGCTGTGGCAGTGAAGAGGTACAGAACTGTTTGTATACTAATAACCTGTGAATTGATTGACAGCCATATTTTCTGACCTGTGTAAAAGGGTTGGCCTCTACTCTTACACCATCGGCTGAAACCAGTTCAGTTTCTAAACACAGAGCAGGTAAACTAGCCAGACTGTCAGCTTACCCAGTGCTGAAACTAACAGTAGACAGCAGTTTGCATTAAGTGTGGGCGAACTGATTCTGAGTAAACAAGAACTAACAAATACATTTCAAATTCTCATATAATAAGCATTATGGTTTGACCTGTTTTGTTACTAAGTTTCTGTTTTCATTCTCATTGTGCTTTCTTGGCATTGCCAAGAAATGAATGTTATAAAGCAGTGCAAATTCTTTTCACCAAAATTTCCTGCATGTGTTTCCCAGATAAAATTCTAGACTGACATTAAGATAGGTGGCGAGAAATCTGCCTCATTTAAAAAAATATGCTGAATCTTTTTCATTTTTTGAACTGGAGACAAGTTTTGGCAAAACTTAGTTAAGTAACTGATGAATACGCACTATTTCCACCTGTCTTTCCCTGAAAAAGCTCACTATTTGAATGCTTTTCTTTTGAAGACAAATTCAGTGAGTGATAGTTGAAGAAATTAGCTAGCCTTCTGGTTAGCTCAGTGAGCACTGTCCGGTTACGAGAGAAACATAGAAAACTAGAGATGGTTGTACAAAAAGTAATCAAATAGAATAGCTACTTTTTTCACTTTGTAGAGCATTTCAGCATCTATGCTGACACTACGTGTCTCTCTGTATTGTTATATGTTAAGTTTTATTGTATATACTGTATTTTCATTTACCATTGTATATGGTTTAAATTTCTCGTGTAGTGTGTGTGTACTTTGTGGTTGGTATTACAAAACATCGATCCATATCAATCCATACAGCAATTGCACACTACTTATGCACTTCATTCCAATTAACAGACTGAATATAGGACTCTCTCTTTCCTCCCCGAACTACTGTAGATAACTAGTATATTATTGAGTAGGTAACTGTTGTAGCAGTGGCCTCTCACTGTGCTGAATATTAGGGAAAGACTGAATCTTCAAGGAAAATGCATACTGGTTCAATGCATCAAGCTGTACCAGACAATACTGCTGGCTAGGGGAAATTATCTTCTCTTTGTCCAGGGGATAATGTCAAGTGACACACTGAAAGATAAGAGCTATGTATTAGGTTTTTTTCTAATGTTTGCAAAAATGTTTATGATTTCAAATCTCCAATACAAAAGTTGTATATATTTATTTGCACACCAAAGCCAGGAAGTCAGTAATAATGAAAACACATGCCTGAGTTGAAGAAGAGCCAAATTCATACCCCTTTTCTGAAGCAAACATAGCAGAAACTTGAGTATGGATCCCTACTTTCTGATTATAGACAGGTCCCAGTTTTAGCTCTGTCCGTCCTTGGGAAGAGTCTCTCATTCTCTCCTGTTGGATAATCCACTTGTAAGTACTTATTAGGATGGAACTTGGCAGCCCAGTGGGCAGGACTGTCATGCAGGAAAAGCAGAATTCAGGTCTCTGCTCCCAGGAATACTCTTGATGTCAGACAGAGCAAGGATTTGATCTAAAATATATAGATGTGTATAGATTAGACTGCTGAGTTGGGATAATGTGTCTTGAACACACAATTTAATTCTGATAAAAATTATCCATTCCACTCTGTCCTTCAGAAACCTTTCCTACAGAGCTTCATGAAGCCTGATACATTTCCATATTCAATTTCTGTCTTGATGTTTCTGCATTTTCTGATTTAAAAAATCCCAACAGTCCAAAAAGTCTTCATAATCTGGGCTCAGCTAGCCCATCTCTTTGTCAGTGCAAGACTGTTCCCTGCAGACCTTAGTGGGCTCTGCCAGTTTGAAGTTAGTTGCTAACATAAATTGCTTGTTCCTGCAAGCAGCATACACTGGAACCACTTTTACCTATTCCTCTTCCCTTCTTTACAATGCATGTTAACAGTTGCCTTCAATAAGCTAACTGTAGCCATTGCAGCTTATTGGGAGCATATCACCATCTAAAAGTAATTTGAACCCTTCCTTCCAACACACTCTGCCTTGCACTTAGTACCTCTGGCAAATTTTATCTACCCCCAAGTTGTCCAAATAGCTTTTAATTTCAGTACTAGCGGTCCTTTCTTTGGTACTCGGATTAGTCTGAGTATTTTTATCCACAAGTTATGTACCTTACTATTAATGATCTGCTAAAGCAGGTGAACCATGATATCGATTGCTAGTCACAGTAATGAAGGGGCACCTTGCTATTAACCTCTTTCCAGGGAGGAATTATCCATTTATTTCCAGTCTTTTTATCTTATCTGTTAACCGCTTTTTAATCCATGGCAGAACTTTATCTTTCACCATATGGTTACTAACTTTCCTTAATAGCCTCTTGCTAAGGACTTTATCATCAAAAGCCTTTTTAAAGTCTAAATAAATTATATCTGCTGATTCATCTCTGCTCCTCATTTAACTAACTATCTTCTAAGAAATCTCACAGGTTTACAGAGATAAATGACAAAAGATGAGTTCATTGGTCCATATAATAAATTCCTAGTCAGATCCTACATGAAGTCACATTTCTTCTATTACAGTTTTGCAGCTATTTTTTTGCTAAGACTGAACTGTACTATTATGCTATATATTTTTTGCAAATTGTTTGATTCTCTCAATTTCTAAAAAGCACAAGTTTTTATCTGTTTGGTTTTTTTAAAGAGTAGAACTTACTCTCTGAAACAAAAAACATCAGATTTAGTTCATCTGAAAGAAATGCATTTATAAAATGGATTTATACAGAGACAGCATTTTAAGGAAGCTATGTAAGTGTAAACATAAATATGTAAAGATGTGAAAAATGTTCAGAAAGTTATCATTTTGTCCAAGATTTCTGATGATTCTGCTGAGGAATCCTCAGACAAGTGCTGGCATCCCTATTCAAACACAAATAAGCACATAAATAGCTATGTGAAGACTTATTACCAAATATATATATATATATATATACACACACATATATAAAGATGAGGTTTAAAAATGATTGCCATCTAAGGACCCAATCATTCATTACTTTTATGATTATTTAAACAAATTGATGAATTCCTGTTTGGACTGCATGCGTGTATTTGCAGTTGGTGTTTTTTTTTTTTTTTTATCCCCAGAACACAAGTTCTGTGTTTCAGAATTTGTCTAAAAACATATTTCTACCAACCAGTATTGTCTGTTACTTTTAATAGAAATCTACCTCCACCATGTGAATGTGACACATCAATTTTAAGTTATACAGTGCAACTAAGCTTTAAATATAGGAACGTTTCATTATTAAAAGTATGATACATGAAGCCACATCAAAGTGTTGCTACAATATCATTGCCGAAATACTCTCCAACTGTCTAAAAAAAAGAAAGGACTTAGTTCTTGTTCACTTGAAATCAGTTCCTCTCCCAGAGAGCCTAGTGAATTTGATTTTTACCTTATGACTTGAAACACAATGCATTCCGGCTTTGCTGGACTGAAGTGGGAAAACATTTCAGAGCAGAGAACCATCTACATCAAATTCTGTGACCCACCTGAAAATGTTTAAGGTCAGTTCAATCTCAGTTGACCTCAGCTGGAGGTTAAAACACAGGGACTGCGCTGACCACTCAAGTATATAGACCTTAATCTGTGAGGGATTCATGGGTAATCAAGACTTTGAATTGTACTCAGAACCTAAACGGAAGCCAGTGGCACAGCTGTGCAGAGGCCAACAGCAGGTGTTGTGGTTACAGAAAGGACATACTTTGCTAATTCCCATGTGGATTTCCAATATGCCCCCAATTTAAAATAAGTGAGTTACAAAAATTCATTTGGACAGTTGTAAAGACATAGGAAGTGGTGCACAGAAGAACAGGCTGCGGCCTCAGATGGAAACAGGATGCCAGGAAGACACTATCCTCATATTGTGCTTTGGTCATCTAGCAATGATTACACAAAACCCCTCAGTTTTGACTCTAGTTCTTAGGAAGTGCCTTTCCTTATTGAAATTTAAACACATGTATTTACACAGGCAAAAACTGCACTCTAAAGTGAAACTGATTTATTTCCAAAGCAGAACTATTTACTTGTTTTTCAGGTAAATGCAGGTGTTATTTGACAGTCATATAGAAGCTAATCCTATCCTCATGTGAATAGGTCAGCTAGCCTTAAATGTGGCTTCAAGTGACTAGACACGGTCAGGTCTGCTGGTCTACATTTCATCTGAAATAGGACCTCTGCACATAGAAGGACCTTTCAGGTCTGTGCTGTAGCATTGCTCTCTCATGCTTCACTGGGAAAAACACCACTTAATACATCATCATCATCACCATCACCCTGGGATATCTTTGGTGGCTTTCATGCAATTCCTGATGCCTTAGCCTTGTAAAGTGGAAGAATTGAGATGAATTAGCATTTGGGATTTCTTTCAGGAACTGAAATTCGACTCTTTGCAGCACACTTGAGACTGAAGCACCCTGATCTTGGGCATGGTCTTTGGTGTATTGTTGTTGTTAGATTTTTAGTAAAGATGCATTCCCAGAACGAGTATTTTACCTGTCATCTGTGTACAAACTCATGGTTCTGCTTGTCTTCCCTTGGCCATACAGCTCATCAAATTCTGGCCAGAATAATCATCTACTTTGGTATAGCCAAATTAGGACACTCCAAATGAGCAGCAATTTCTGGAAATATTTTCAGTCTCCTTTTACCTTTCATAACCAGGTTGTTCTAAAAATCCAGTTGCTCTCGCACAGACTGTATTTACTTATTTGTTAAACGTAGTCTTCTCTTGGCTGTTTAATTTGTGTTATCTTTTTTGTATATTTTTCTTCAGTATATTTGGTAACAATTTTTCATTTTCAATTTGTGTTTTGCAGCCTTTTAAAGTTAGTGCTTTCTTTCTTTTTTTTTGGTCTTTCTTTTGGCCTGCATTTCCTCTGGTATCTTTCTGCTTAGCCACCCCATTTATTTTCTTGCTTCTGCTTCCCATTTTTAGTCTTGGGAATGCAAATCTTTGACTCTTTCACATTCTTAAGCCTCCATGCTGATTCTATGGATTTTAATTTCCTAGCTTCAAGCAGGGAGTTTCTAAGTTACTTCCTTTGAAAAAAACTCCCCTTCTTGAAGTTTAGTATCCCAGACAGTAGGGCTTCTTCATGTGTTTCTCTGCTGCAATGAAGCTGAAATTATTTATGTGGTAACCATTTCTCAGGGGTTCAGACACAATTTTTAGCCCTTGACAGGACTATGTCAAATGTTGTTTAGATTAGGATATGGAGAACTGTATGTTCACTAGACACTATCAATGCAGCTCTCACTGACCTAACATACAGTTACTGTTGCACTCATCTTTTATTGCCTTCCTGTTCTTTTTCCACTTCAGTGTCACTTCAGTTGTTCTAATCCAGAAGTCAGTATCTGCTCCTGCTATTATACTTCATGACCTACGCTGCCTCTACATGCATGGATGTATGTTATGTCTCTGGCTCCCAAATATTTCTGTTCCATAGAATATCCATGGAAATCCTTGCATACAGAGCTAATCCCCCCTCTACAGAGCCTGACTTGTCCTCTCTGCCTAAGTTTATAGCTAGAAATCGTGGTATGCCTCTGATAATTCTCATCCCCTTATGTTCAAAAAAGGCTATTTCTTTTTCCTCCCTGTGATACAGTCCAGACCACCCATTTTCACACTTAGGTTTCTTATGCCGGTTTATTGGCACTTGTGCTTTTATTTCATAACTGTAAGATGACCTAGATGAAAATTGTGATCTAGTTAGTTGAAAAACCCTGTAAAGTCTTTTCAGCCTAGCCACTAAAGCACTTCCCATGACATTGCACCTCATTCTCATTTACCACTCTGCCAGTGTTAAAAGTCCTTAAAATAGAAATTACATTTAAACTAGCTTTAATACTTCTTTACACTGTCAAAGTCATATGAGGAAGCATTTACGTAACTGACAGTTGGATGCATAGAATTATTTTTTAACAACAATTTTGTTATTTGAAACTTATTTGGAGTTTATTTTAAATGTTCTTTGCATCCAGGCATAATAAAAGCATTGTCCTCATTCCAGTGAGTATTTTCAAAACTTACCAGTATACCATAACATACACTTTTTACATTTCCTCATGTGTCTTTTCAGTTGTAACAGAAGTAGTTTATTTTTGAGTAGTTAGAAACTATCAAGAAATTACCATCTGCCTTTCCAAATCAGGAGGTTTATTTTATTTTCTCCAGTTTCTTTGGTTGTGACATATGGTTGCAGCAGTCTTGTGCCAGAATGGCCCTGCACAGACCTTGAGAAACATGCACAGGTTTTTTTCAGGACATCTGGCTAAGCTTTCACATTTTCCATCAGTGTTGATGTTTTGTTAGTTTTCCTCTTTTTGTCTTTACCACACTTTCGTTACTACAGCTACCTAATGGCCTCTTCTGTCTTTTGTGATGTCTCTGGGATGCTGTTGTCCTAAGAGGTGATAATCAAGCTCTGTTTTTTCACTTGTCCTCTGAATCTGTGATATGAAATTAACACTAAATTTGCTAGCTGTGCTGCAGATGACCTCACCTTGGTGGTCCAGCCCTTTGAAAGCGATTTTAAAGTCCATTTCTTACATTAGTAAAGACATTTTTAGCTAGCATCACACAACTGCAAATGTTAATATTCATCTCTTTCCATCAAAGCTTTTAGAAAGCATTAATTGATTCAGTCTCACTGTAAAACTGGTGACAAAGTTTCTTCGCGGATGGGGGAGTTTAAAATTTGTGGGAGTGTAACCATGACTATCTGAGACAGTAGGTCAGTGTCAGAGACAGGATCTCTTGCTAAACCAGTCAGACTACTAGAACAGAAAAACCTCTTTTTCTCTGTGCACTATTCTGGGGAAATGGAAATACAGATGAATTTCAGAGGCTGTGTTTACACATATACAATTATTATGCTCTTTTCTTTGCACTCACCTATGTATGTACACACAATATTGACGAAAAGATCTCTTTCTTCATGCTCTTTGCTCTCTTTCGGTGTCACTTGGAGCACTGGCTGTATCAGCTGTTGTCTCTCGTTATTCCCTTGAGTGTTATCTGGGAGGCAGAGCCCTCCTTGCTAGAAAATCTGCGTTATGACTTGAGATGAAGCTTGCGGCATTGCTTCCTTCTCTATTTTCCTCTTAGGAGGAGGATTGCCATTGGTGCAATGTGGAAGAAACACTGGAATACCAGGTTGTTGCATCTGATTAGTTTCTTCTCACAGGTTTTGTTGTAGTAAAGCACTTCAACACAGAGAAAGAAGGAAGGCCGTGCTGTTTAGATGACAACCAGGAGCCAAGTGCAGAACATGCCCAGCAATTGGTGCAGCATAGCTCTCCCTGCCATCAGCCAAGACAATTGCTTTTAGTGTTTGGATTCTTCTAGCTGAAAACACAAATGTGTTCATGCTCTTGCTCAGACTCATTTTATTTCTCCCCTTGAGGGAGCATTAGGACCAATCCTTGATAACTTATTTCCTGGTTAGAAGCCTTTACTTGCTTTCCTAGAGTGATTCCCTGTGACTGGGAACCTCTGTAGTCAGCTCTTCCAGCTGTTTGCCTAAATGGTCTTCAGGGAGACTAAAAGCAGTGAACCTGGAATAACAACATTTGACTTCAGCTAGGTCCCATGAGAATTTAGTTATTACTTAATGGATTGAATTGGTGACATATCTTATACCAGATAACTGCCAGAGGTTGCATGAAATTAACCTTTAACAAATTGCTAGTTATTGGTATACTCTTTACAGAAAGCTGGGTGACTTATGTTTGCAGTCATTAATACTGTTTTTCATACCTGTACATGCCAATAGTATTTTCAATGTCTAGGTGAAAAAATATCTCAGGTTTAAGTCCTGATGGTGGTTTTTAGCCATGTGTCATTGTGTTCACTGCACTGAGCATAAATCCTGTCTTGTAAACAGCAGGGAGACTAATGAGATTTGCCCACATTCTGGTATCATTACAAGGGGCTCCAGCAGAGAAAAAGGGAATTTGGTTAGAAAGGGGAAGAGAAACACAAATTTTAAAGGAAATGGGGGAAAAAAATCTCAGAACTATGTATATGAACATTGTTTTTAAGGAAGGCTTTTTATTGACAAGACTTACAAGTTTGCTCATTTAAGGAAATCTCCGTGTAGTTAGACTTTGTTTTTGCCTTAGTCCATGTTTTTAATGCTTCATGTTTGGCAAAAGGTGAGGGTCGTGTTTTTAATTTACATGCTCAGAGTTACTGGTCTGCTTCTATTTAAAGATAAGTAGATCTCATTTTTCATGCAGGCCTACATTTCTATATGGAATAGCTTTCCAACCATATATAAAAATGTGAAGCTCTATTAAAATACTGGCATTATTTTGCTACACCCTGAAGTGATTTATTTGCTTGGGACTGTAATCAGCACTTGCAAGGACACATCCCATTTTAGTCTTAGCACCACAGTGTACTTTAGGGTGTAAATTTGTCAGGTATCCAAGCACAGCAGGATACTTTGACAGCTTAAGCCCGGTTCTCCCCGATCAGCCTTATGAATAATAAAAAGTAGAACGGCCTATTCCAGTTTTGTATGTGTAAAGTCAATGTCTAATCAGCAGAAAGAACTGGAGAAGAAATAAGAACTGAACTCTGAAGCAAAGGAATCTAGCTAAAGGCTGCTTCTCTCCAGAGGAATATCCTCCAGTAAATAAATCAAGATTTCCCAAGCCTTTTTATTGAAAAGAATTTACAGCCTGAGAGATTTCATTGCAGTATTGAATAAGAGGAGAGGTGTAGTGTTCCTTTGCATCTTCTTGAAGAGCAAAAAGGTTATAAATCAGACTTCTGGGAATTGTTATCTCACAGCTTCTTCTAACAAACACAACAATTTGTTTTAAAGGCTTTCACCAGAGATGTCATAAGTGGTAATCCCTATGTTGTAAGTAGGTACTCAATGTGATTTAACTTAATGCTGATGATGCAAAGCTATTCTCTCCCAAAAGCCCATTAAGAACATCCAATTTTCTGGTAGACTAACACTCCTGCTTACTATCCTAGAGATAAGTGACTGTTTAACCAGGATAATAAGGAATAGTTTCAAACTGAGGCTGCAAGACTTGAGCAACATCTGGTCTTTGTGAAAGTTTGGACTTGAACACAAACTTCACAAGACAGATTTTTATTTTTTAGGAGTAATTTGAAGTTGTATGTACAGACGTGCATACAGGCACTTGCAATCACCTCAACGAGTGTAGTAGTAAATACAGTTACTTATGATACCTATTGGTAAACATGGTTTAGACAGAAAAGGGACACTGCAAACCATTTATGTAAACCAAATAAATTGATGAATACTGGGTTTGATTTCATGTAGCCCTGAAGTGCAGGTAATTTGAACAGTTTATCCAAGATAATGCTTCTCATAGTGCCTGTTTGTTTGTTTGACTTTTTGTGGATTCTGTATGTGCAGAATGACGTGAAAGGAAATGTCATTGGCATCATTTAACAAAGCATTCTAACAGTAGTATTTGAAAATATTCAGGATGCAAAGTACAAGTGAAGGCAAACTTACCAGGAGCTTATGGCTGCTCACTTGGGTCTAATATAGAGTTAGCACTTTGCAGGTCAGTGGCTCTGCTATTTGTCTCTGACCTAACAGATCTGGAGTTCTTCACATCAAAACCAAGTCTTGCTGAGCTGAGATCAAACGTGTTAAGGTAAGGATCTTGCCAGTGATTTATCATGCCAGGGAGGGTGATCAGGCCATAAGGGGCCACTGCAAATGAAGTTGACATTCCAGCAATTTCTCATGTGTAAGGTAATTTTCTCAGATGGAGCTTTTAGGTCAAAAAGTATTTGTCCGTTGTATTTTTCTCTGTTGCCTATAGTGTGAAATCCTAGGAGGAGTATATATTTACACAGCATAGCTAATTTCTAAGACCTTGTTCTTTGGTGATGAGCATTTAAAGGCAAACAGCTACCTACAAATAATCTGCTACATTCTTTTAAATGGCAGAACGTCTCCCATGTACAAATGAAAAGATTGCCTTGTTTTATGTTACACATAATGAGCACACAACACCTGCAATGCACAAACAATGCAAAACACAGGAATACTACAGACTAATAGTAACCTTGTTTTTAGAAACCCTTCCTCATTCCCACAGTCTTAAATGAGTGCTTGTGGAAGGGTTTCCAGGATCAAGTTCTTAATAGTCACAACTTCATTAAAGTCCAGTGACAGCTCAATAATTGATTCTGTAAACAAATACTCCCTCCCCTTCTCTCCTGGTTTAATGGATTTGTAGAAATCTTTCATTATTTCATTTTTAAGTTGCAGTAAGTGCCACCGAAGATCATATACTGCATAAAAGCACCGTCATCCTTACCCACGTTGTTCAGTGATGGCTTTTCTTTGTTATCAGTAGAAATCCAGAGCATATTCAATTTTTTAGGCATCTTATCTTCAGAAAAAAAATCTGATGCAGCACAGAGCAAGACAGTATATGTTTTTCTTCAGCAATTAAGGAGAACCCCACAAGTGAAAGGATGAGTGAAGCTTGGGAGCTTAGTTTCTTAGGAATGCATAAAATATTACCTGAACTACAGGAAACTTATTGCTTCTGTATTTTGCTACTAACAGTACAAAAATTCTTCCTTAACTGAAAAAAAAAAAAAAGAAATTACTTTGCAGTTACTTTGAAAAGTAGAAATTACTTCACTTACAGTCTTTATGTGCTGTAAATAAGGCTGTTTTTTTCCCACAAATCTTAAGAAGACAGCCAAAATGAATAAAATGTTTGTGGTGGGTATAGTTCAACAAAAATACAATCTGAAGTTTCTTCTCTTAGACTAATTTTCTCGAACAACCGGATGCAAAGTAGTCCCTTCAATGAGACTAAATTGAAATAATGGATGCTACATCAATGTGGCACAGTGAGAAACTAAAATAGAAAAGGATGTCATCACTGTTTGGCAGCCCGAGTTTTGTGCAGGACATACTTATGGGGAAAGAAAAAAAAAAGAAAAGCCAAGTAAGCATGCTACTGCATGTTGTAAAGACTTATTTAATCTCCTCAACTAATTACTCAAACTTCCTAATTCAAAATCATACAAACAAAAACGTTTAGATAAGCCATGAGTCTTTTTCAAATTGGTGCCCCCTACAGCTTAGAAAACAAACATGACAGGTTTCCCCTGTCTGATGTGCTGCCATTTGCAAAAGAACAGACTCAACTCCCAGAAAGACAGAAGACTAATTAAGGCAGGAAGATAGGCAGATCAAACATTTGGTGTGAGGGACTTGGGACACAGAGGAGAAAAAAAATCATGTTACATTCCACTTTCACAGCAGACTGACAGGAGGTTTCGAGTCTTCTCTGATTCCATTTGCTGCACAGTGAACCTGCATTTCCCCAAATTTCTCCTCCCACTCACACCAGGTTCCTAGCATACTGTTCACAAAACATACACCAACTGTGAGTGGCTGGGGGGCACTTGCATATTTGTCCTTAAGCACCTAAACAAGATGTCTGGATTACTGGGCCAGCACAACAATTACAGTCCTGGGGAATGCCTCCCTCTCCTCCCGCCCCACAGGGACAGCAAAGAGCCAGAACTTCCACAGTAAGTGCCACCATCAGGTGCTAGACCGTATGAATCCTTCTCCAGCTTTGTGTCTGAGTTCATTTACACATGTTGAAATGTCTTGAGCTTGATGTAGTCACCTATTTTAAATACTCAGCTTCTGATCCAAACTCCACTGATGTCAAGGACTGTTTGTCAAGGACTATGATTTCAGTAGGCTTGGCTCAGGCATTGTTACTTGGAAGTTATATCCAGAGAAGATGAACGCCCCATCTTCTCATCCAGACATGTACCTGGGGCACAGGACTCAGGTTGCATAAACATAATTCTACCACATTGCGACATACCTCTGCACTGACAGTGAAACCAGAGCAGCCTCATTCACTTTTGTGTTTCCTGTCCACTTCTGCTTTTTTGGTCCTCCTGCTGTAGTATGTTTGTAAATGTTTAAAATTCTCCAGCCATCTCAGGACACTCTGAATTTTACACTCTGTATTTCTTAAGTGAAATTTCCAGCTTCAGTTTATGAAGGAAACCTTCTTTTATAGCAGACCATCTGTAGAGGCTATTGCACGGTCCTTCTGACTCTGGGGACCAAATGAGTTAAAAGATACAATCATGACAAATCCCCCAAATACACACAGTTTTAGAAAAGAACTCTCTTTTGAGGGCAGGTGAGGTAGAGAGAGGGAAGGAGCCATAATGAACTAGAATGTCAGCAAAGAAACAGAAATGGGCAAAGAAGAATAAAAATCAAGTCTGTTCTGTTTTTGTTTGGCCTTTGCAGACCTCACAGGCTCTGGAGTGGGTGTCAAGTCTCCAGTGAAATAGCTTTGTCTCTGAGTATAAACACCCCTCTGCAGGCTGTTGCTGTTGCTTGATCCAGCTCCCACTGAAACCAGTTGGAGTTTTCCTGTTGATTAATGAGGAACGGATTGGACCTTTAATAGCTGAAAACCAGCTATAGCCATAGCAGATTGCTTGCCAGAATTAAACTTAGTGCAAAGGTCATTTTTATTCATGTATAGTTCACTGTTGCTCCTCTTAAAATAACTATAATTCCTCTACATTTGAGCAGTATCTCATTACAAGAACCAAAGCCTGGGTCACTTTTGCAGGAGTGATATTGCTCTGTGGTAACTAAAATGAAAAACATGATAACCATTTGTGGTTGTATGCTCAAGCCAGAGTAAGCCTTAATTTAAGTAGGAAAGTGATGCAGTCTTTGGCACTGTCCGATGAAAAGCTCACGTTCTGACTGCCTTAAGAAGCAGGACTCAGCACTGAGAACATTTGGGAAGGTTGGCTTCAAAGTCCAATTTGTGAACTGCCTGGCAAAGAGCATCGCAATCCTACTGTTGACCTGAACAATCCCCCTCTAAACAGATCACTGCTGCTAATCAATTGCTGGCCAGTCCTCAGTCAGTCTGCTTTGGTTGGCTTTTGCTTTCCTAATGCCTGTTTATAAACCAGGTTTTGCTGGTTCTGTAGCCAGCTGTTGGTTTCCAGTCAATCCCAAGAGTGCCCCACAAAATGCTCTGGCTAGAAAGTAAGAGCTTTGTTGTATCAAGACAGCCATAAAAGTGGAGGCAAACAAAGCCTGAGAAAATAAACAATCTGCACCTCTGACTGGCAATCCCTTCTACTTCATTCCCTTGCAATTGTACTAATCATAAGGACTCCTGAATTGTTTCCAAAGGAGAGGAAATGAAATTGCTGTGATGGGAAAGGATATGAAATTTCCTGACCAGACTGAGGCACAGGTGCCCGGTATCTGTGATGTTATGAAGTATTTACCAAGGGAAATGCTGCTGCTAGATTTTTTGCATGCCTCTAAAATGGTTGTATGTCCCCCACCCCATCACAAAAAAAAAAAAAAAAAAGCCATTATATGTATTTTGTAATGCCTCCAGCTATGAGAAGATGCTGAAGGCTGAACAGCTGTGATTCTTTTATAAAGTACTTTGGCATCTGATGCCCCCTCCCCCATCCTTGCAGATTTAATGTCAAAGGCTCTCTAAGGAGGAAGCCACATATGAAAAAAAGATCTTTGATGGAATGAAACTATAACCAGCTACTAAATCAATTGAGTTAGGAAATTCCCATTCATTCCTCCATTCATCCAGAACCATATCTCCTGTGGGAAGCCATTATTATTTGGATGTTAAAATCCTCTTCCTGTACCAAAAAAACATTTCTGGATCTGCAACAGTACAAAAACATTGTTTATTAAATTCATGGGAAAATAATTCCACCTCTAAAGAGCTGAAGGCTAGGCCACTGTCTGTCCACTGGCTGCAGTTCTTACTTATACAGCTGGAGAGTCCGAAGAAAATGTCTGGTGACATCATCACTAAGCAATATCAAATTAAGAATGCAGATCATCATTTCACTTGCACATCATTTGAGAATATTTTCAAGGAAGGAAATGGAAAGTTACATTGTTGCCACCTGTGTTGATTGCTCTTCTGACTTAAAGTAACCCAAATTACTTTTTTTTTCCTGTGTTGTTAGAGATGATACAAAAAAGAGAGCAAGCAGGAATCCTCAATGAACTTAAGAATCAGCCCTCCTTTCCAAATCCAGGGCTAGCCCCTGGGTGAACATAAGACGGAATTTGTAGTGCCAGAAAACCAAGTCTTATTCAGCTAAGAGCTCTAAAGGTGGTATTATTTCTGTGCTGCATTTTAATTAATTTTGTATTTATACACACACCCGAAACGACTGTTGTTTTGTACTTCCTCAGTAGTAAATAGTGATGAAAACATAAAATCCTGCATATTTCCTCCCTGCTGTAAATTTTGCTACTATGGCATTGCAGATGTTTTGTACACATCCCTTTCTCTTTGAATGTTTATCACTCCTATTTAGAAATTAATTACCTCCATGATTTGAAATGAACACTAAGTTGCTAACCATTAGCAAGCCAACTGGGTCAGATGGCTACTTATACAAGATATTGTATTTGCTCATTTGCAAAGCTTTATTTGCTTTGCTTTAAACTAAAGACATTTACTCTTGGCTTGATTTCAAAGCTGATGAGCATACAACAATGCTATTGAACTCAATGCCCAGTGCTTTTTAAATGCAGGTCTTACTCAAAGTGCAATATATGATTTCCTTCCAACTACATTTCAGCAGAGTCTCAAGTAACTTGAATTTTTACATGGTAACTCTAAATGTTCTTTTTCCTTTGTATACAGGTTTGTATGTTACGGTATCTCGTAGGCTCTGAACAGTCATGTACCCTATGTGATGAGCCAGAATGCTTCCTTGATTAGTCATATGCATCTCTTAAAGGAATCAACAGTGGTTGTACATAAGTAACCATGGGCAGAATTTGAATCTAGCAATTACGTGGTGGCACCATTATCTTGCAAAGTTCTAAATACCAAAAAGTCTATGTAAGGCATGTGTGTATGAGGAAGAGGTTATTAGAACCAGGGAGACAGTGCCTGTTCTTTTAGGAAAAGCCACATCCTCTCTACCTTTTATTTGGAGAGGAACAGAAATTACCAAGATACCTTTAGGATTAGTTAGTTACTGCGCTGCAAGGTACCTGCCTGCTAGGCTTCCCCATCCGGTGCACATACACACCCACCCATCTGCTACCCCAGCTACTGCCCTGTCTTGCAGGTTGCCTCAGGCTGCACTGCTGGCGAAGAAACAGTGGTTGCCTTCCTCTCTAGACTACTGGACACCAGCTACATCCAGATTCCTCATTTACAGGAGGCAGCGTCTGTTCTGCCTGTTGGGTTTGTTCTTAGCCAAATGACTGTGCTGACGGGGACACCTCAGTAAAGGAGAAGGGTTGCCTTTTCTCTTACTGGTTGGACATTACTGCAGTAATTGGCTCTTCTGAGAGGAGATGGCAAACTCAATGTTCCTGTGTTCCAAAAGTTTTCAAGTGTTCCCTTCTTCCCTTTCCATTTTGGCAAAGTTTTGTTGATAGCACCCAACAGGCCAGATTATTTAACTACTCACAATACTGCATAGCAAATACATGACATACTATACACTTTTTCTTTTCCCTACTGCAAACCACAAAAGGTAACACTAGGACTCAAACAAAAACAAATTACCTCAGTAACTCCTGGAAAACTCAAGTGGTTAATCAGTTACCTTTTATTTACATATATATGCTTAATGCTGAATTAAGTTGTAAAAACCAAAGGCTGATTTATAGCCCCAGTCAGCCTTAATTAACATTGATTCCAGGGGAATAGTAAATGTGAATAGCCTTCACAATTGAGGTTGAACAATGAACTCACTGGGTGTTGTCCAATTTGTAGCATGATTTACATGGAAGCAAGCCCTTCTTTTTTCTGGGGTTATCCTTTTTTCATCTGGTGTTTTGGATGGGTTATATATAATCCATAGATAGGAACATTTGCTGTCAAATATTCTCTCTGATTTAGAGTTAGCCTTTACCACAGTCACTATAAATAAGGGAGAAAAAAAAACAATTTGAGGCTTTGCAGGGATTCCTTGTTCTTGCAATGTGTCATCGCTTGTCCATTTCATGGCATTTTTACGAAGTGGCCATAATGAAAGTCAGATTAAATGTACAGGATATATATGTTTAATCAACAGCCATTGGAGCCAGTAGTGCTGGAAGAGTTATAAAAGCCCCTGTGAATGCAAATTTATTGCAAAAGAATCTAAGTCTTGGTGGTAGGAATATCTGCTGAATGGTACTACCTGACACAGAACACCTAAAACTTTCAAAAGTGAATTATTTAAGTGTAAGGTTTTGCTTGTAAAGCCGCCAGCTGCTGGATTTCAAGACTTGAAACCATTCCAAAACATGGGACTAGGTACTTTATATGTGCACTAGAGTAAATACTCTGATTTTACTGCCAATTTAAATGTGCTCAGTTTACAGTAATGAGCTTGTATAGGCAATACCTTGTTTATAGAAAGTGGAACAGGAAGAAACTAACATTAACCATTAACAGTAGCAATTTCTCTTGCCTTCAACTCTAACTTTATGCCAAGTAGATCTTTCCCATGTCCTATCTGAAATATTCGTTATTGCTATTCTTTTTCTAAGCCTGTGGGATAAATGGAGTATTCAATAAAATATAGTTCCAGTCAACTAGCATTGCAACACTCTTTTGCAATTCCAAGGCACTATTTCTTATTTCTATGGTAAAACGTACTTTAAGAACCTAAACATGTCCTTTGTACAGGCCAACCTGATGATCAGGTGTTCATCTCAGCAGAATGTAGTTAACATTTGTAAATCTCTTTAAAAAAGAGCAGACCACTTCTGTATAGGAAGAGCAGTAAATTGTGGTTGCCTTCACTTAGGTTGTTTTACTCAACCTGTTTTATTCTTTCAAGACAGAGATCACACAAGAAACCTTTGTGTTTATGTACATAATGTAACCTTAAACAAACATCTTTGCATCTCCTTTGGCCATCTGCTCCTGAAGCTGCAAGCTCTTCTCCCCTCCCCTCCCTCCTTAGTGTACTCCCCCACCCTGCCTGTGTAGTTAACTCCACTGAACTCCATGGAAAGGATGCTGGTAAAAGTCCTTCTTCCACACAGGTCACAGATCTGAGTTCCTTTGTTTTCACTTACATATGATCTAAAAAGTGATGGTGATATGCTGGAGGAATTTTGGCTTATGGTGTTAGTCACTACAGATGACACCAATGATTCTTTTGTTGACTTATTTTGGCTGGTTGCCTCCAAAACTCGTTTGTCTGGGTTAGCTCCATTGGTCTTAACAGGGACCAATACCTCAGTTTGAAAAGCTGTGCAATCAATGAGCACAAAGACACTGCCCATAGTCCAAGGGGCTTACAGTCCAAGGACATGAACAGGTTCAAGGTAAATACAGTGTTCGAAGTAGGCGATAGATGGGAAATGATTCAGTGGGTCCTGGGTTCAATTACCTTCGAAAACCAAAACGAAAAAGTAGGGGGAAGATGGAAGATGAAGTTTACTTCAGATGGACTCAGAAATGGATGGAAGGGCACACAGCAAAATGGTTGAGGTTAGAGGTACAGACATGGAAATGCAATGGAAACATAACCATGAAAGTAAAAGTGTGTCATCATTCGTTTCTGTGTGCAGTTGTTATATCTGCAAGGTCTTTTTGAGGCAGGCGCAAGCTCCCATGTCCTGAGCCAGCTCTGAACCAGAAGCTGTGTCAATGCAGTTAGTGGAGCACCAAGCCTGATGAGAACACAACTATGTGGCTTCCATTTGGCTTGGAGTAGGCTGAACAAGCTCGTGTCTGGTAACAGAAAACTCTACAAATGCATCTCTGGCTTCTCATGCAAATATGAGTGTGTAGCCTCTTTACTTTCTCTAAAATGCATGGGCACCCCAGTGTCTTCATCATGATCTTTTCTTTTACAGACTCATTATAGCCCTTGGTGTTGCAACTTTTTATCTTGGACTTTCTGACCGTGTCTTCTCTAGTGGCAAAATTCCCATTGATATCAGTGAGGCCAGGACTTCCCCTTCAGCATTTAAAGCTGTATTTCATGGCATGCAGCAAAACAACATTAATACCTGAAATCCAAGGCAGCCATATGGTTCCTGAACTATTTGAACACTTTCATTTTTTCTCTTAGAAAGATTTCAAGGGCAGGAAGACTCTGAATACCAGGAAAACCTTTCACTCGGTCATTTTTCTAGAGTGCCGTATTTCATATTTGCTGATAAATAATTTCATCCTGTTCTTGAAAGTCATTCAGTAGAACACTTGTATGTCTGTAGTCACCAGTAAAAATCTACTTTAAGTAAATTTGTCATTACCTCTGCCAAGACAGCTGTTGTCATCACCATTAAAATTCAAATTTGGTTTGCCTACGACAATTAAAATGATGTCAACACTGAGGGAATTTAACCATTTCCATTGTTCCAAACAGATAAGCACATTAATTCTGTGCTGCAAACCATCACTGTAGCCATAATCAACTGACTGTGTATTGAAGAACTGTGATGTTTGAGATTATTCAGTCTTGACTGGTTTGTATCAATGACCAAATGTTTACTTACTGAGATGGGTATTGAATGATTACGCCAAACCCTTGTCTTGGCTCCAGCAGTTTCAAGGCTTTTTTCTCTAATACCAATATTTCTTTCTTTAGTTTTTTGCTTACAGTGCTTGAATTAAATTTTAATGTCAAACAAGTTATTTAGAGTTTAATGTTGCTTCTATAATGACACTGCCACAGAATACAGAGAGACATCATGGGCTGAGCCTTAGCCTGAACTCTTGAAAACTCTAATTCTCACAGTCATAAAGAAGCTTTAGCTCTTCTGTATTAGGATCTGCAGCCTTTCCCAGAGTTTGTTGTTGTATGCTTTACTGTTTGTTTATGCAGGGGGACTGATGACTTTTCTCCTTTTCTAGATTTTTATCAATAATGAGTGGCAAAATTCTGAAAGTGGGAGAATATTCCCAGTATATAATCCAGCAACAGGAGAGCAGATCTGCGAGATCCAGGAAGCTGACAAGGTAATGCATCCCATGAACTGGTATATATGTATACATGTATGTTGATATGTGCATGTTTTTTAATATATATATGTACGTATCATAGCAACAGTTCCAGAATACCACTGCTGGACAGTTCTTTTATTATTCCCAGTTCCAAAAGCCATCACGTGACTAAGAGATGGTACAAATGCAGATTTCATATGCCTAGTAATCTTATTTACCTTTATTTGTTATTTGTTCCTTCTTGACAGGTTGATACAGACAAAGCAGTGAGAGCTGCTCGCCTTGCTTTTTCTCTAGGTTCAGTTTGGAGGAGAATGGATGCATCAGAAAGAGGCCATCTTTTAGATAAGCTAGCAGACTTGGTCGAAAGAGACAGGGCAACTCTTGCTGTAAGTGGCACACAAAAATTAACAGTCAAATCACCTGTCAGTTTTACATTCTGAGAGCAAATTAACTCATAAACGTGTTAGCATGAATAATATTTGAAAACTACAGTTAGCCTGATGTCTGACTGGCTACTCAAGACCTAACCTGATCCAAAGCTCATAAAAATCAACAACAGCCTTTCAATTAATTTCGAGCTTTAAATTGGATGCAAAAGAAATGAATGGTTATGTGTGGCTGTGCACGCACATATATGCCTGACATGTACACTTGTGACTTTTATAAAAAATAAAAATCTGAAGACTGAGTGAAGTGATTTGTGCAGATATTAATGAAAAATCAGGTGTAATGTTTCCTGATAACTGAACTGGTAACATAAATTCTGGGTATTGTGCTATTTAGCTCACATGTGAAGCCATCTAAACAGTGGCATTGTTAATGTTGTTTTCCGCATGTCAAGTGCTTTGAACTAAGCTGCTGAACATCTTAATTCCAGCTTTGTCAACACTTAAATCATCTTACCACCAGTGTATACTGTAAAATCGCCACAGGGAGAAGGAAGTGCACAGCAAATCAAGTTTACTCTGCTTGTCATTTGATTTGTATTTCCACAGCCAAGCTCTTTACTGAACTGCACCACAGGCAATGCCATTAATTGCTCGTGGGGATGTAAGTCAGCACAGAATTAGGCTTCTATTCTTCTCTATTGAAATTCATTTGACGGTTGGTGTGTTACACATGGGCGTACTTCACCCGTTCTTAATGATTTCTTTTAGGCAGCTATTGAGAGTCAGTTAAGCTACTCCACATCTTAGGACATTTTATTGCATTCTTTTTGCTAAATGATCTTACAGAACCCTGAGGATAGCTTATAAGATACTTTTAAAAATAGGAATATTAACTTAAAAATAAGGACATCAGGCTGTTAATTTATGAGCTTCCCTAGAGGAGAGTTTGTTTATTTGATGGCAATAAATAAACTGGCTGTACATTATAGATATCTCAGGCCTCAGCAGGAGTCTTGGCAGCCATATAGAGAATTTTTTATATTCACATCAATTGTATGGAGGAATATGTCCATTCTTCCCTTTATGGATTCAAATCATTTATACGGGGTTACAAGGAGCCCCTTTTCAGCTGTTATCATTAACATAACAGAACCTAGTTTGACAGGCATTTTTATCTTGGCTCCTGATTAGAACAATTTAGTGTTTATATATCTGGACCAAACACAGTGGCTATTAGGTCCAAAATGCAAACATGCACATGTACGTGGATGTGGATACACGCAGACAAGTACACGGGACAGACAGACACAGACACACATGGACACACATGCTTAAAAATCATAGTCATTCTAGAGTAACTGGTTGGTCTTCATTAAAATCTTTCTGTCATGATTGAAGAGCTGGTGGACAGTGAATACTGAAGTACAATAGACTAAAAATGCTACTGTATTTATATATTGACTTTTTCTTGTTCTCTAGACTATGGAATCACTCAACAGTGGCAAACCTTTCTTGCAAGCTTTCTATGTAGATCTTCAAGGAGTCATAAAAACCCTGAGGTATTATGCTGGTTGGGCAGACAAAATCCATGGAATGACCATTCCTGTAGGTAAGGGAGATTACAGCATCGGTGTGCACCTAAACCTTCTGATGGCCAAATGCCTTAATAGATTACTTCATTAAAGACAGAAGAGAAGCTTCTTTTCCTGGCTAAGATGAAATCAGATTGTTTTTTTCCAGTGTGTAGTATGCTGCAGAAGCAGACATCTGAAAGTCAGCAAGGGCTGGGCCTGCTATTGTTCTGTCCTACATGCACATTACAAAAAGTGTTTTGTTTCTCTTTCGTATGCCCATCTGAGAAGGAGATGGCTCAAAATCTGCAATGAAATACTGTAATACTCATAAGAATAGATGAGAACACAAAAAAATACAGTGTTAACAGCCTGATTAAGAAACAGCGTGCTTACCTATATATCTTGTTTATATGTCTTCCTATTGCCTATGCAAATCATTCTACTTGAGACTAACACTGGATCCAAACTAATTTATACTTTGAGAGAGTTTGCAGTGTTACTGTAGAGAACTGTACGTGCGTATCAGATATATTTTGTTATATATGCTTCCTCAAATCGTGTGGTGGGATGAGTTTTATACTTTATGTATGAGAGTAATCTTTATGACTGCTAAGAAACTAGTTATTCTGCTGATTTTTTTGGTAAAACGATAACAGAAGAAATCCTCACTCTTATTTTTATTCAACAAGTCTCTTCCTCCTCCTGCTCCTCCCTCCCAGCTGTTTAACCAATACAGGCTGAATTTTCTGTTGCAAAGAAATTCATTTACAGTCTGGACTAGATATACCAACTGCTATAATTATACAAAATGGCACGTGATAGCAAAGAATGATTTTATGCAGGTGCAGTCATTGAGATAAATGACTTATCTTTTACCTACATAAAGTAAATCTTTGGGAAAGCAGTAAGGAAAACCAACATATATTCTATGGATTCTTTTCAGCTTCATGGTGCACACAGTTCATTGCACATGCATGTTAACTACACATTACTGAAGGAGACCAAAAAAGCCCACTCACAAGTAAATGAATTTGTCATTGTACAGTAGGCACCTTTACACTGCCCATCTATTTCCTTAAAACTACATAATGTAACCTGATAGCTGCAGTACAGTATTTTGCCTCTGTACAACAAATCACAAGATTACCAAAGCAGGGCAAACAGATCATAACTATCACAGTGTTAATCATCATGGTGTTCAGCTTATTAAAATGTCAGTGTGTACTGACTGATGTTTATCATCACTAGTATATTTTCACCCAAGAAATGACAAAATTAGTATTTCTGGTGTAGCCTCTCCTGTAAGGACTCATGAAGATTTCCATAGCTATTTAGGCTGAGATTCATAAATCCTGGTTTTACTGCTTGCATTTCATATTTAAACATGCAGAAGTGCAAAGTGCACCATAAATTCATATATTCAGCAAATTTCCTGTTCCCTAATCCCTTTCTCCCTGGTCCACAAATACTTCCTTCTCACTTGTTAGCCCTGCAGGAACACAGAATTTAGGTCAGTCACCAAAAGGCACTGCCAGCTTAAGGAGAATAAATATTCTCTGATTGTTCTTGTCCTCAAATGGTGAAACAGATGAAAACCCTGCATTTCTCAGTGTTGATGGGTTATGCAGGGGGAGAGGAAGCCACATTTTCAGCAGGCTTTCCTAAATGCAAACTTAAGTGCTAACACAGGTATCAGTAGTGTGCAATCATAAGTTATGATTTCTGATATTCACAGATTTTCAGGTTATCAGTTCTGAAGGCCAGTGTTAAACAATGTGCTCTTTACCTTCACTTTCCATCGGCTTGTCAGAGGAAACCAAACAAGACAACAACAAAATAAAGCCCAGTTAGATTTTCTCTGTTTAGTATGTTAATAAATCTGAAACCTCCCAATCTTTTATGTTCCTGTTGAAGGCTTCTTTTCCTATAAAATAACAATAGGCAAGTGATAGACAAGTAGAAAATAGAAGAACAGTGGTTTTTACAGTCACATTCCTTTTGCTCCAAAAATTGCTAAAACCTTCAGACTGCCCTTTGCTTGCTCCCATTCATAAAGGCTTGATAATTTAAATTAAAACAGAAATCAGGTTAGACTAGAAGCTGTTAAACTAATCAACTGAATGCAAGTGAAAAGGTATCTTTACATACAATATATATGGTATAATATAGCTTAAGGAACCAACTCTGCTGTTCTCACACACTAGTTTGCTGTGTGCTGCTGTATGAGGCATGTGGCTATACTACGATTGTTAGGCAAATAAAATATCTATCACAGAGAAATCTGATGGAAATCTCAGCAAACACATCTGTAGAATGTATTGCTGTCGCAAAGTAAGATCCCTGGATAAATGAGGCTTTCTGTTTAGAAAATACAAATCTCTGGACCAGATGCTAAGCAGCTGCAAATTGATCAGGCTCTATTATTATCAATGAGGGCTAAAGTACATCAGCTGAGAATGTTTTAAAAAAAACACAACAACAACCAACCAAACAAAAAAAACTACAAACCTTTTAGAATAAATTTTTAGATTGGATGTGGGATCAGACTGTCAGAACCTCCTCAGGCAATGTCCTTCTGGCTGCCAGCTAGCTAGCAGAAGGCTGAGTAATGAGCATCAGCAATAGCACCTTAGACTGTGTCATTAGCATGAGTTGTATAATAAGAAGAGTTTTAGAAGTTCACTCATTTCATTGTGCTCCCTCATTTCATCCCTGTGCTCACTCATTTCATTTGTGAGCACAGGGAGCTTTCCATGCTGACTGTTCAGAAAAAAATGATTCACTTCCCCAAACTTGAGTTATTTTGCCATGTTAACAGCTTATTTTACCTTATGGATGAGGCAGCTCTTAGATAAATCTTTCGCTTGTCCAGAGACATCTGAAGCTCCTGAATAACTTGAAGCCAAGTATGTTCACAAACATATTGTTAGAAAGCAATCAAAAAAAATCCTGTCTTAGTAGTACCTGTGGATGATAAACTTTGGAAGTAGGTTTCAAAAAGAGCAACTGTCTACAGTGGTGGAAGAAAGCAGGACAAGCAACTCTGCATGGAAGTAATTGCTCTAAGGAAAGAAAGTTCTGCCCACATTTGGTAGAATTAACCACAATTTGTCTGACTTGGCGACCAGGTTCAGCTTATCTATAACTTTATACTATGAAGCACACAGACATGTGGCAATGATTATGGAGTGACGATCTGAAGTCAATACGGTGCTAACCTAACTGTGTTACTGTTATGTTGTCACCATCCTTCTGGCTGAGAATCCACCTCTCACAGTAATACCAATTACAAGCTGGTATTTTTAGCAGTCTCTTTTATATGCCTCTTGAGCACTTGGACAATTTTGCCTGTATATGATTTTGACTTCTACTTTACTTCTGTCTGGTCTGATGAGTCTTCTCATGGTATGTGAACCACATCTGTGAAATATGAAAATCAAACTGATCATCTCTACTTGTGAAACAACTATTCTCATCTCCACAAAGAAGCTGTTAGGAATCATGAGATTGAAATAGTACAATGACATTTTGTCAACGCAGAGCAAACTGACTGATGGACTGTTTTCTTGCCTGATGTGAAACTCCTGTTTCCCCTGTTCTGTCCCTTGTCCTGGTTATAGAGTATTGTTACCTGTCTCATAACTGTTCTCTTTCTAGCCTCCAGCTGATGTATTGTTAGCTACTTTAGTTCAGATTTCTACTGAGAAAATTCTGTGACGTAGATGTACAGAAATGAGCAAACCTGAAAAGAAGTTATTTCTAATCAAACTCAATTTCAAGTCCTTACTTAAATGCAAGAAACTTTATAGATTAACCATTTGCTGTCACCAGAAGTACACTGTAGCAGGTTCCCAAAATGTACTCTCCATTGTGATGTTAGGTCTTCACCCAATACTGAACAAGGCTGTCTGTAGCTCCAGATTGGGGTAGAGGCCACAAAGCTGCCTGGGTGCTCTCATGCCATGTGAAGGAAAGCACATGCACCTACCTGCACTGTGACAAGGGGAGCAAAAGCATTGTAACTGCTCCTCCTCCTATTCCCTTTCTCCTTCTGACCATTTCCTGTCCTGGTAAATCCTCTTCTGTGATTGATCCCAGGTAACGTTCTCATTGCTCTCAAATGCTTTCTTAGTTGAAATGCTTTTTTTAAAGTAAAGAGAGTCAAATTTATCTAGATGACCAAGCACTGTCAGCCTAGGCACACATTTGGGTTACATCTCTACTGTAACCCTTCCTTCAGCTGTAGCCTCACTGAAAAACTTTTGACCTAAATTCAGAGGTAGTTTGAGTCTGGGCTAGTTTATACAGCTACAAGAATCGGTTTAGGTACAAAAGTGATGAAACTACTTTGCACAGAGGCTGGTCAAGCACATTAACAAAGCTGATGGTTAGTCAATGCCTTGATCAGTCCCAGCACACACATCATTATCCTGCTCTTTATCAATTGAGAAGAAAGCTACATCATAATACAGTATATATAATTGCAGCACATAATCCTGGACCACAGGCAAGGGCCGAGGCAGCAACCATCAGGCAGCTTTGTGAAAGAGTATGAACTCCATCAGCCCCTATACCAGCTGTGCAAAATGAGCCAGCAGAGACTTGCTGCTTTAAGCAGGCCAGGCCATGTGAAAGGTTTCCACAGACCACAGGTCTGACCCCAAATCACAGATCTGTTTATTTCATGACCTGACTCAGGCTGCCCTGAGCTCAACAGTGTTTTCTTCAGTTACAGACTGCAGATCTAGCATAACAGCATGTGCTTTAATTAATGATACGTCTCACCTCTGGATATTGGTTTTTGCCATTTTTGTTTATCACGACCTTAAGAATAATTACCTGATCAGAAAGCTAAATAAGTATTTTCCTCAAACCTCACACCATCCACACCTGTTCTTGGGTGTCCATTCTGCTTTTCCTGCATGTTTGTTGTTAGGATCTTTATTAATCCATAATCTTACTTCTGTCAGAAGTCCTGTGAGAAAAGCTCAGAATTTCCAAGTTTCCAGTGGCTTTATCCCTTCATTTATTTATCTACCTCTGTCTGTCCAAAAGGTTGGTGAAAACTTTTCTTATTCTCTCATCATGTTTTCCAGCTGCATTCAGCTTTTCCCTGTCAACTTAAATTGACTGCCTGTTTAGCTTGAGGTCACATCTGATACAGGCCTTGTTCTACAAGGCATGGCTATGTGATGACCCCTGTATTCTCCATAGTGTTGAGTTCTGCAGTGAATTGTGCTCAGTTACACATCGATCACAAGCTTACCACCTTTATGCCACATCTACGGATTCTGGTGTACCATTCCATTACTTTCAACTCCCCTTGTCTTCAGTGGAAGATGAATGAGATGTATGTCACTATTTTCCCATATCTGCTTGTATTATTTGCCTTTATATTGCTTTATTCTAGTCAGTCCTTTCAGGAAATTAACTTTGCGACTCCTTCTCTCATCCTGAAATCAGTAGAGGCCAGTAAGTGGTTTCCTTGCTGCTGCCCTTTTTTGTGCTGTATAGATTGTCCTCTTTCCCAAGGAACAAAGCAGGCTACTTTCTGATAGGTTGCCTGCTTCCTTTGTTCTACAGAAAGAACAATTAGGTTGCTCCTGAACCTAGGTTTCCCATGCTAGCTCATGAAAAAACATTTCCATGAGTTCTTTATTTCTTTTACTGCCATCAAAGGCTGATCCTTAGAGCTTTTTTTTTGTTTGTTCTGCCAAGTCAAACTGCACTTGAGAGTAACCATGCTCATCTGTTTCAGATGGAGATTATTTTACGTTTACAAGACATGAACCCATCGGAGTGTGTGGACAGATCATCCCTGTGAGTATCTCTACCAGCGCCTTCTATTTATTTTCATTTAAACCAGCTCTCTTTAAAGACACATAAAACATGGTCCTCAGCTATGTGTGTTTTCCATTACGAAAAAAGCTGAGCTCATATTGTTGACATATCTTTAACAGCCTCCCTGCAAATGCTTATTTGAACATGCTAATAGGGTTTAGGCTGTTATTAGGAGTTAAGTTCTCAAGTCATAGAATTCTCATGATTAAAACAAGCAAAGCAAAACACAGTGTTAATATGCTGGCTGTGGTTATGGATGTTCACACAACTTACAGAAAATTGATGCTTTGCTGTGCCAGTCTTTTTATTTAGTTAGTTTTTACTGTGATTTAACAGGCTTCTCAGTTCCTGGGAGAATGTGATGCATTTTAATTCTATTCTTTCCTGCTATTTCTTTTACAAGGCTGGAAGAGAAGAAGAAACTCCAGGAGATATATCATTACAATTAACATTGCGTAGCTAGTAAGAGACATTAAATGTTTATTTGTTATGAGAGAGAAACACAGTGTTTCATCAAATATAATTCTGCCCCTACACTCCAATATACATCCTTAACACACTGTTGCTGAACATGACATGGGTATTACACTGAAAAGTTAACTTTTTCAGAAGAACTAGTTAACAGGCTTTGGCAGAAATTTCAATGGGAGGCTCATATATAACTATTAAAATATCGTGTGGAAGCTTTTTTCCTTGACAAAGCATTGGGGAACTAATCAAGACATTCTCTGAAAATTTTGTTCATGTTATTTTGTTCATGTTAACCACAAACCCACTTAACAGCAACATGCAGTATTTCCATTAAATGAGGAGCAGCCAGAAAAGATTACTTTAACAATGCTAAGCCCGTATTCCCTATTTATATTTGTTGTTATTTTATGCCTTTGTTAAGGCATAAAACGCTGCGGAAGCTCAGAGTCTGTGGCTACAGCCATCCTGCAGACATCTACGCATTATCCAATTCCATTCACAAGTCATCTTTATGATTTCAAACCTTTGTGGCCATTGTTCAGTTCAGTGCATGGATGCAAAATGGCAACCTCAACAGCTAACCCCAAAGTTGCTAGACATTTCTTTGGATTGTCTCATTGAGATTAACTGACAAATCTGCTGAAGAAACCTTGGCCAAGGTCTGAAGCAGGATTTACTTAGTTTAGATCTGTAAAACTCTTTGTCTGGGGTACCCAAACATCTACCACACTTGTTCATTCCCCTTCCCCCCTCCCCCCAGTTTCTACTTTGAAACTTCTACACGGCTGTCATACACATCTACTCTAACACTACTGCTAATCTGTTACATATTTCCTCCACAGCTACCAGTCACAGAGTACAGCCCCAGGGCCGCTGCATGCACTCAGCCATTGCACTACCAAATAAATTATTACAAAATAAAATTAAACAGCAAGCCTAGCACTAAACTCCTCGTCTTCATTCACATCCTAGCTTCCATCAAAACATACCCTCTTTGGCAGCTTTGTAGCATAAACAGGGCTACGTACTACCCTATAAAACTCGTCAAAGCTCTCCTTGCAATACCATTACAAGTGCAGGCTGTCAGCACGCTCTTGGCCCAATAGCTCCCCTCCTAGGTTTATATACTAGAGATGGAATTAAAACATCACTTTGTCTCCGGAGTTTATAAACAACTGAGGGAGTAAAAAATTGGGTGTTCGGTGAAGAAAAGACAGTTGTGTATTTTTTCAAGCTAGCCAGGGGCTAGAGAGATGTCTATGAGAGTGGCAGCTGATATGCATCAGGCAGTAACATGTTCTGGCCAGTGGCTGACTGATAGTTTCTGTTTTCTTTCTAAAGGAGATTATTATATGCCTTTATGAGAGTGATGCAATTATTTTATTATGCTAGTATTTTCACCAAAATCACTGGAACTATCCACTTAACCTGTTAGGATCAGACCTAGATGCAGAAAGCTAAAGACTTGTTACCCTTATCTTTACCCACAACTTGTTTATACACCAAATTAATATAACCCACTACATTTTCTGCTGCAGTTACATGAAGTTGAAATTAATGGTGATGCAGAATTTTTATTTCAGCAGTTTTTGTCAACTTTGCACTCTCCTTTTCATGCCTTTCATATAAACTACAGGGTAAGAAATTTTTGAGAAAAGATACTAATAAAATGCTTTCACCTAATATTGACATTTATAGAAGAGTTTTACTGTAATTTCATCATTTAGTGATTATATAATTTGAGTATAAATCTTCTGTCTTAAGATGTATTCTAAGAATGGAAATGTACATCTAAAAATGCTTCAGCATGAACAAACAGTTCATTCTGAATGTATCAGTAGCAAGAACCATTTGTTGTGAGAGTTAAAAGTGCCAACTGCAAAACAGTAAATGAAATAAAAAGCTGTGAGTAAAAAAAAATAACAGATAGCAGAAGATTATTTTATAAAGACTGCGGGTCGGGTCTTTATTTCTTTGAACTGAAGAGAAAGAACGAAAAGGTCACTGTTCTCACTTTCTTAATGGCAGTAATTTAAAAAAAAAAAATCCTTGCTTTGTGCTGGGCAAGATTTATGTTGAGGATAGGCCTGAGAAGTAAGTGAGGTAGCAGCTTGACATCTTGAAAACAAAACACCACTGCAATATTTTTCCATCTATCAACTTTTATTTTTTCCTACAGTGGAACTTCCCCCTGCTGATGTTTGCATGGAAGATTGCTCCAGCTCTGTGCTGTGGCAATACAGTAGTTATTAAACCCGCAGAACAAACACCACTCAGCGCTCTCTATATGGGAGCCCTCATCAAGGAGGTAAGAATAATTGACAGGAATAATGTCCATCTCTCCTTATGGAGAAGGAACTACCAGCACATGGCTGGTTTAACATGCTCTGTCAGTTTTCATAAATCATGCTTCCCTGCATTCATTCCTATTTTGGCAGGCTGGCTTTCCACCAGGAGTTGTCAATATTTTGCCAGGATTTGGTCCAATTGTTGGTGCAGCTATAGCATCTCATGTTGGCATTGATAAAATTGCATTTACTGGATCTACTGAGGTAAGAGTGTTCCCAGATAAATACTTAGGGAGATAGAATTAAGTCCTTGCATTACATTTTTCACTGTCACTGAATAAAAGAGATGCATTTATGTAACACTGGTCTGTCCCTCCCAGCTAAGCTTATATACTGTAGTACTATCACAGCATAAATGGCTCTTTTCCTCCAGCTCCTGCTGTGCCCAGCACCTCAGTACAGGAGATATGGCTAGAAAAATATTGCTGGGATTTCCTGTGGGCTTAGGAGGATGTGAATCACATGCAAGTAAGCAGAACATCCAGTGTATATCACAGCATACATAAATTCTGCTTTAGCATTCATAATTTGTGTATCTTGGCATACTTGGGGAAAAGGGGAGAGGAAGCTGGCAAACTGGGGCAAATACACTTCAGCTTCGATGCTGCATTCAAGTATACTGAGGAGGAGGAGGAGGTCTAGAAAGGAAGGATTGCAGGGAGAAAAGGAAATTGTCCAAGGTATCTGTTCCCAGAATGATGCAAAGACGCTGGCCAGAAGATGATGGAGACAATGGTCTACTGGATGCCAAAATATCTTGCAATGATTCAATGATGCAGACGTTACAGAGGAGGTTAGGACTGAAGAGGAAGGCTGTCATCTGCAGAAAGAGAAACAAATCCCTCAAGTCAGATTGTGCAAAGCCAGCTGTTATCAGGGTTGGGCTGGGGGCGGGGGGGGGGAGCGGATGATAGAGGTACTCCAGACTGAAGTCACAGGAGAAGGGGCCTTATCTCATCCTCTGAAGGCAGACAGAAAGGAATCTCCATGGGAGTTTCAGGGCTGGTTATATTTAGAGGGTGCTAAAAACAGGCCCTTTTCAATTCAAAATCTGTCAAGCTATTGTATGGAGGGAGCTCAACCCCAGGAATCCAGTCTCTCTTTGATATGCTTGACTCCCACTCATGGCAGTTGCAGGCTGTATGCATCCCAGGGATGCTGCACTTCATACTGAGTCAAGTTTGTTGAGTCAATAAATAGACTGACCAGACAGCCCTACTAGAGATGTGTGTGTACATTCCTGGTGTGCCCAGGGATTGCAGACACTAGATTAACTCTTTCAAATAAATAATTTTGGTGGAATTATCCTGTAATTGTTTGAAGTTACCACATGAGCCTAAATTATCAGTAAAATGTAGCTGTATGCCTAATTTGCATACACAGTTATCTTTCAATTACTATATGCACAAGAATTTTTATGGCAATTTTAGATTATAACATACACTGGTTATATACTAAGTCAATGGCACCATTAGATTTCAGATGATTCTGAGGAATTACTATAGTCTTTACACCTCCTGTAACCAATTTATATTAGCATCCTAGAGTACTGAAAACCTTAATACGAGCTGATTACCCCCCATAAATTAAGTTGAAACAATTGTTTTCATAAAGATATGTGGTCTCTGTTTAAGATAAATATTCTATTATACAGGATGTTGCACTGTTTGGAGGAGGAAAAATACAGATGGGTTAGGTTTCAAAGTTGTCTTTTGTAGCCAAAATAAATTTTTATTGTAGCTCCAGACAGCTTTAGTTTTAATAGGCGTTTAAACTCAAAAGCTGTGGGTTTTATACTAACTCAGTGCCTACCTTTAAAAGCCTTACTAATAGGAAGTGAAAAGCATTACAGAGATGAAAAAGACATTCTCTAAGAACCTAAAGCAAGAACAGATGGAACGTTTTAATGCAGGGTTAGTGTAAACTATTCCATATTGTTTCTGATTTCCTGTAACACTGATTTTTTGTAAGAGCAAGTCAACATTGTAACATTTTAAACACAATGCTGTGATATGCGCTGAACAATGGAGTGTGTAACTACTCCAAAATAGTTTTCCATTTCTAATGAAATAATAATGGAAATATTTTGTCTCTCTAGTCTTGAGGCATGTCAATTTTACATTTCAGTGATGTGGACTTCCGATAGCCATCAGATATGTAAATGGCAAGATACTAACTTCCATTTCCGCCTTTCATCCAGGTGCTAGTTAAGGCAGTTAATACTTTCAACATGAGCAAGTTAATAGTAAAACCAATCAATACAATAGCAAACATCTTCAAATTTAGATATCTGAAGCATGTTTTCTTCTCAAATTTCCACCATGGAGTTCTTTCAGAGAAAAATATAAATGGTTTACCTTTCAAATGTATACTTCTCCCTGTTGAAAACTTTCTATTTGCCTGTAGAAATCTCACATATACACACGCAGAAAAGGCTATTGCTAAATATTTCCTGCAAAGTTGCTTTTTTTTTAAAGAAAGCAGCAGAAATCAGGCTGCTCTTCTTACACATAATTTTAATGCTAACATTTTACAAAATGTATAGACTCCATTCCACAGACAAAAGAAACAAGAGCAAGACGGCCAAGTTCATGACCTTATCTCAATAAAGTCTGACATAGCCACACCAAAGATCCATCCAGCCTAGTACCTTATCTTGCAATATGACCAGTAACAGATTGCTTATAGAAGAACAGAGCATGTGTGATCCTTTCCCTGCTGTAGCCTCACAACCTCTGGTAGCTGACAATTTAAATACTTCCTAAGCCTAAAGATGTGAGTGGACGACTGTATTGTATTTAATGTAGTGACCGATGGCCATGTCATCCTTGCAATCTCTTCAAGATTTGCCTTCATATTGTAGCAAGGAATGGAAAGTTTCACAGTTTTTGAACTGTGTGCACTTAGAGTTTGTGTTTCCAACATTGATGGGAACTGTTTGCTTCTAAGGAGTTCAGTAAGTCCAAGCTTAACTCTGAGCAGGAAAAAGAAAAGTCATGCTTGGGGACAGTACCCTGGCTCTATTTCTTTTTAATTTCTCAGGTTCTCTGGTGCTTTCAGAATTACGTACTATTTACTTTTCAAACACTCTCAAGTACTATGTGAAAAATCATCTAGAAAGACCTATTTTCCTGTGGTACCATCACTGTTAAATTCCACTTCTCTCTTTTCTTCTGACCCTTCTTTTTATGGGTTAGTTTATGCAGAGAAGAACAGTAGTCTTCCAGCTCTTTCTTCCCTTAGAGTACTTCTTGTGGAACACCCTTCCATGGATCACTTCCTCTCCCAGTCCCATAGTACATGGCTCTCAAAACTCTTCCCTCTAAAGCTCAGAAGGAAGGGCTCTGCAGACACCCAGTGGGCTACGAATTTCACTTTGACAACTGTTGCACTAAAATAAAGAAAAACATACTGAGTAAGAAAGCAAGCTTAAAAATACTGTGTCTCCTTAAGTTCCAGCAGCTTTCTTGGCTTCTTTGCTTTCTTTGGTTCATACTCTTCAGCAGCTTTTTAACAGAAGTGTTTATTTTTACCATGTTGTTTTTAGTGAACCAGAGCTGATCCATAGACTCCATAATTATGGCCATCTCCTCTAAGGCTTCACCGACATGTTTTTTCCTCATCTTCCACAATCATTGAACTTAAACTGCCCAAAATAATCTTTCCCCAACCAATCTGACCATGTCAACGCTTGTTCCCATTCCTTTCCGACCTTCCCTTGAAAGATCATAAGCATTTTAAGCATCCCATTACATTTTACAGTATTTCTCCTTGATCTTTCAGGTCCCTAGCTGAAGGGAACTGGTTTAGTTCTGTTTAACAATTAAATTTTCCTGTAGGACTTACTACCAACAATTTAATTAAAATTCAGTCCATTTTATTTTCTGAGCTTCAGAACAGATCCAAACTCTGGATGTCTGGTTCACCCATGTAATTGGGCTGCAAAGCAAAGAAGTACAGGAGAGGTTATGTAAGTCTCTTCCCCTACAGTTAAATGAGCGGCAGACCTTACTGATTTCCAAGACAACTACTGATGAGGAGACAATTTTTACACATACTAACACATGCAGTGAGGTTCTTCTTCACCTTCCAGTTACCTTCTTATTGTCAGAAAGAACTTTTGCAAAGTAGTGAAAAGTAAAAGATGAACAAATAGTATAGAAAAGCAGCCATAAAGAAGCTGCTTTACTCTTCTTATGCCTTTATTTTCACACAGGACTGTGAATACAAAGTCACTGCAAATACAGCTATATTTTGACTGCTGTGAGCTCTCTGGCCGTGCCTGTATGTGTGCTCCATTTGAACTGGAACAGGGTACCTATAAGTTCCTGGTGCACATGGAATAGTTAGGCACAGTCTGTTTTGGACTTAAGATTAGAGATGATTATGGAGAGTAAGACGCTATGCATCTAAGAAAATGAGCATCTAAAGGACTGACTGGATTAAAAATCTTGTTTGCTGCAAAAGTGTAATGCGTTCTAATAACTTCTATTCAAAAAAACAAATGTGTTACCTCCAAATCAGAGTGGCTTACAACTCTCTCCAGTTGTCAGATGCTCTCGAGATGAGAATCATAGATAGTACACAAAATATTTGAAGCCTTGGCCAACTAGAAATTTATCCTAAGTGGCCGCTTTCCACTTTGTTCAAACTATGACCCATTAAAAGGCAGACAGATTAAAGATAGGATTCAGATCTATGTCCATGCAGTTCTGTGGAGTAACCCAAATAAATATCCAATAAATTGTTCTGGATGCCTGTGTAAACGAAGGGTCTATAAACAACTTCAAAAAAAAAATAACAAAAGAGTCTGCATTTTGCTTGGCAGAATGTTTTCTTTGTGCACTTAGATTAACAAACCATGATCTCATCATTAGTCAACAAGATACTAGAGAGACCATCAAAGCAAACTACAGGAGCATCGAGGTTGATTCATGCCAAACAAATGTTTGTAGCTAACAGCTGTATTACCACTGATTCTAATTTACTCAGCAGGATTCGCCTTTCATTTCCAAAGTGATACGAATGTCACAATGCATGATGTAGACAGAAAAAATACCTACTGCACTAGTAATGAGTTGTGTCAGTTCTCCTGGATCATACAATCTCATGCTGGTTTTGGACATCAGGAATTGCATCCTAACATTTTCCACTTCAACAAGAATCCTAAAGGTGATTTGTCCTGTTTTGAGACAGCTAACAATGCTACAGACATGCCCTGTTCAAAGTAAGAATAGTTTAGGCAGGCAATATTATTATTTATTCATTCTAGTCTATATTAATTCTTTATTATATTAATTCTTGCTTCTGCTTAACCTGTTTGATCGTATCTTGGACAACTATGTTTCCTGAATTAAAAGTTGTTCTTTCCTTTTTCCCTCCTTGGTAATTTTGGAAGAATTTAGGGAACTGTCCTTGGATGACTATGGCCTACAACAATTATTATGTCAAAGGGATGTGCCTTTTTAAAACTGAAACAAATGGGGTGATGTACAAACCCTTTCAGTCAGTAAGAGTTTAGCCGCAGACTTCCACAGGACCACTATTTACCCAAGGAACAAATAAGCCATTTATTGCTTAGGATTCTCTCCAGGGATTTCTGTTTGGGATTCCCTTTTCACGTGCTGAACGATTCACTGTGCTTTCTTCAGTGCTGGTCCTCACACAGGGCATTGCACAGTCAAATAAAGCTGCTCTTCTTCATGCCAACATTTTAAAATACACTTGTCTCTGCTGAATCTGGGGACACATCCCAAACATCCTTGTCCCAAAATGTTACATTTTCATATAATCTGGGTTTAAAATTAATAATAATAATACAAACATCATAGACTAAGTACAAGCATGGGTTTGAAAGTTTTGCCAGAACACCGATGACTTTCTGCCAGAAAACAGAGGAATTTTTGTATCTGATCATACCATCTCCTAGAAGCTTATCAATCTCTTGTAATTTACAACACTTACCATTCTTCAGAAACCTTCCCAATAACCCAAGAACACTATAATAGCAAAGATGGGTAGCCCAGTTACTTAAAATATCTACGTAGCTGATGTGCTATGTTTCTTCCATCAGTTTTTGCACTGTTCATGGAATCTTTTAATTTACAAAGCAAACCCTTGACAGTCTTGTCTATGGTAGAGTGCAAGAAAATTATCTGCCATTCATCTAAGCTGCTGTTCCCTTTAATTCAGGTGTTCCCCAATAGCTTAACATGTATCTGTGACGAAAGGAGGCTCAGAGCAGAGGAGAAGCTGGAGGTTCTGACAAAGATGTAGAGGAAGTATCACAAACCTTGGAGGTTTGCTTTTGACTTGTGAGACTTCCAGTGCTTTAAAAGGCAAAAACACCTGTACCATTTAGATACTGATTTCTGTCTGAAAACAGAGAATTAAGAGAACACAAAAGGCAATAGACTTTTTTTGAATTTCTGCACAGAAGTATTTAAAATGACTGCATGAGCATCCTCTTGAAAGAGACATTAAACTTCCAACACAGGATGTACAAATAATGTACAAATAAGCAACAAGCAAGTGTTGTTTATCACAATATACTCTCAATTCCTAACATTCTACAGTTCACAGTCCAGAAACTATTCTTCAAGAAGCTGTTTTGCACAGGGGTGTTCCAAAATGTTTCTTTAATCTTTTGTTGTTGTTGTTCTGAGTAACAGATTGTTTTCTTTGAGATGGGCCAAATTACATCTGCCTCACCCTCCATGCAGCTTACAAGGTTATGGTACTTCACAAGCTATCCAGGGATACTCCTGATATCAATCTTGAAGCCTATTCAAAACAAGGATGGGGAGTCAGGGGTTTCTCTGCCAACATTCCTGCTGAATAAATGCACAACTCCATTATCTGTGGGGGAGTCCTCTCTTCCAGTGTTCCCTTGCAAGTCTGTACTGCCTATTGGGAGCTCACAGATATATCTGAGAGACTCCACAGGAAGCATGTACTGAAAGACCATACAGATTGGAACACTATCACTTATCCCTTTCATGCTGTCTTTCTCCATAAAGAGAGGGTCGGTTACAAAAGGCTGTCTTTGTCGCTAAATAATCACAGCTCCGGTGCCCTCCCTAAGACTTTTCTCAACCTGTGTACGTAGGGCACAAAAGGAGCGCAGTGAAGAAAAATGCTGAGCAGCCTGAGCCGTACCAACCTCATGTCTACGCTGATTTCTGATGGGAAGGATACAGTGAGGCTGTTAAGTTTATACTTGCAAAATCAACAATAACCTCCCTGTATAACAGTACTCTGGACACATTTTTTCAAATTAACACCATTGTCTCCAAGCCTCACGGACTTTAGTATTTGCCATTCATAGTATTTGGACTTACATATTTGCCAGTCACTTGTTTGCATATAGTTCTTTTGAAGTCTGTATTTACAGACAGAACAGTTTTGACATTGAAGTGGTAGAATGGAAGGGGGGGAAGGGATGGAGGGCTGAACACCTTGCTCTGGTTTCCTCAGTCTGTTCTGCTCTTTGTGGATTTTTGTGGGGAAAGTGGTAATTGTTGTTCTTTGAGAGAGGGAGGTTCAAGGCAGTGAGGGTGTGAATGGCATTGGCTGGCACTGGCTATAAACACAGCACTCTCGCTGGTTTAGTGTACATTTCCAGCACAGTTTGAGAGGTTGGAATTTGCAGATGACGTGCTTGATATAAGTAGTGGGAGTAGAGGGCAGGAAAGGTCCTTCTTTTTCATGTTCACTTCTGTCTGTCAGTCAAATACAGCAATAAAATCAGCTCCAATTAAGGGGATATGCAAGGAATTTTGTGATAATGTCAACACTCTATTCCATCAATACAGGGGTAAAGAAAAGAAGCTAATGTTAATTTCTTTAAAATAAATAAATAAATAAAAAGCCTCTCATACACAATTGTGGTATCACCAGATACACAGTTAATCACAATTGTACATGAAGTCATTCACAATTCCTTCATTATCCTGGGGGGGGGGGGGTTCTTTTTTTTTTTTTTTTTCTGGGGGGGGCCTGGTTTCTGTTTCATTTGCTTTCTGATTACTCCAGTGCTGACTTAACTTTCTCCAGCAGACTGACTTCAGTTCTCTAGTAGGTTTGGCTTCTCATCAATTAACCCCTTACTGCTAGGAATCCCACTCACCTGGCCTTAGAAATAGAAAACGTGAGAAATCTCATCAGCTAGAGACTATACTAGACTCTATAGTATATAGACTATACTAGAGAAAGAAGTCCAACTGCAGACTCACTCACATCTCTCTTCACATCTAACTTTCCGTGTGATCTTAAAAAGTGTCCCACTTGAAAGAAAGTACTTATGAAAGCTCTCAAGTTTATCACTAGTAAACAGACACTTAATCCTGTGCTTTACTGTGTGTGGTCTTAAATCTACCTGTGATAATTCCTTAGTATGGGCACAGTTACATTTCAACAGTACAGAATCTGATTTATTTTTCATTCATTGATCCAGGGAGGGAAGAATTTCCAGAGAGTACAGCTGCCTCTCCAACTATATGCCATGGCCCCTCTGTACAGGGTACACAAAACATGTCAAATACGTAGCTGTCAGACTGCTACTCCTTCAACCCTCGTGTTCCTTGGTGAGATCTGCAACTTGAGGCTGCTCCAATTTCCTCATTGGGCTGCATTCTGCTCCAGCTGACCCCACAATCTACAAAGATATTTAGAGGTGCTTTTGACCTCCTCAACCCATATTAAGATTATCTGTGGTGCAGCTGAAGGTCAGATCTGGGATGGTGCATTTCTAACTTCTTGCCCTGCTTGGTATTCAGCTGTATGCTGCTAATCCCACAGAAAAGGCTGAAGATTTCCTCAGAATCTGATGTATTCTCAATCATGATTTCAGTGTCAAATTACTTAAAACTTTAAGTGCTGAAAAACAATTTTTGAAGCAAACAAATGCCCTCCCACAGTTTGGCTAACGCTCTAGAAACTGTAAGTAATAAGAGTGAAATAAATTCTACTAACACATCGCTTGGGATAACTAATGCCTGGACTATATAAAGAAGCGTGATAACAGTTATTACTAATGAACAGTAGTAAGCTTAGTACAGGCTTAATGCATACTGTGGTATCAGATCTGTTTTGTTCCACGTGAAACTTAAAATCACATAACCAAATCTCTTGGCAATGGTATGTAAAACCTTGTGAACAGGGCAGTAGTTTGGATGGAAGTAATTCTAGCTATGTCGATTTCAGATTTTTAATTCAGCCCTCCTAAAGCACCCTAAAATAAAGCCGAAACCATGTTAGCATAGACACAAAGGGGTGAAGGGTACAGACACCTTGTGCTGTGCCTTGTCCCCTCTCCAATTCTAGAAAAAAAAAAAGAACTGGAAAGCTGTCCACTGATTATGAGAATCTGTTTAGATTGAAGAACCTGTTGGATTATTTAAGGCTCAGTTCCAGTGATGTCCAGCATTGGCTGTTAAAGTGAACTGTATGACTACATTGCCTGTAAAACGTGTCTCCATTTCCTTTCAGGTTGGGAAGCTGATCCAAGAAGCAGCTGGAAGGAGTAATTTGAAGAGAGTTACACTGGAGCTGGGTGGGAAAAGCCCAAACATTATTTTTGCAGATGCGGATTGTAAGTCAGCACTTCCACATTTTTCTTAAATGTTTGTGTGGCTTTTCTATTTTCATTTTAGGGCTTATCTTTTAGACAAAGTGAAATAGACCAATATAGCTGTAACTAATTGCATTTTTCAATATTACAGAAACAGCCTGGGGTGTGGTAGTTTTATAAAAAGACAACATTTGTACCCAGAGATTCACAGAGGACAACAAAACAGAAAAACAGTTAAAACCAAGCATGTGGATATGGTGTTAATCAAAATCATGGTCCCATATGTATTTGTTCTAAATTCTGCAGCAAGGTGGCCTAGTGCTTAAAATACGGAAATTCTGTGATAGATAGATTCATAGTAATCATAAAAAGGGAGGGCTTTGATTTACATTTGGGTGGCTAACCTACCCAGTGCAGTACTTTTTTAAGCTGTTTTGATGGTAGCTATAAATGGAGAGTCTTCCATTTAAAAAATCTTCACAATTGAACAACTGTGTATTGAAATATCCTCAATGCCATTGTCAGCAGGGAGCTGAAGATTTTGGCAACTGAATGATGTGCAGCTGGGATTTTTGGCACCTGAAGGTACAGGACAGCAGTTTAGAACAGGATAAAAACACAAACTGGAAGTTTCTGCTTAAATGATCAGCAATGAAATAGTTAACAATGTTGATATTTAAATCGTCAGCAGGAGGTTTTGAAGTTAACACCCCATTAAGATGAATGGGACAGTTCACACCTTGCCTTGACCTATTGTTTCAGGCTGTGTGCAGGCACACTCTACTTACTGCATTTTCTGAGAACTTACTTTGTAACTCAAAGAAACAGACATTTAAGATTTGGTCTTTTAGTTTTAAAAATAGAAAGTGAACAGAAGAATGATCTGAATAGCATGAATTACAAGAGCTGATTACAATCCCATATTCATTTTCAGAACTTATCAATGTTCAAACGCTAGGAAAAGACTAAGAATTCTCAGGAGTTGAAGTCATTTCTACTTAAGAAAGTTTTATCAAGCTAGGAGTCTAAATTGCATAGTCATCCTGGTAAACCGAAAAAGGCTCCTGTCAACCAGAGTCTGGTGCAGATGTTACAGCCCTGTACTCCAGTTATCCATCTCCATCTCCCACCAGAAATCACCACATCTCAAATGTCCTTTACCTACTAGCTCAGATTGGATCACCTGAACACTTCTAGTAGAGTAATATATCCTGGGAGCATGTCTGTGTTGTCCCTTTCCACAGAGGAAGGACAAACACTCCTAGCTGCCACACAGAGGTAAAGTTTATCTGTGACCTGAATCTGCCAAATAAGGTTGAAGACCTGGTGAGAAGTTGCAGGCAACAAGGGAATAACAGGGCACAGAGAAGAGCGAAGTCTTCCCCAGGACTGTCTGTTCCACAGTGTATCATACTAAAGCTCTCTGGCCTTCCCATAATTACAACCACTAGCACTTGACCTGAAATTCAGTCTTCAAAGCTCTGATTATTTAAGAACAGCAGACAGTTTGCTCACAATTCCAAAGGAGCTGTTTGTTCTGTTTGAGGAACACTGTGTGCCAAAAGTTAGCAGAAAGCATGACAAAGCTGTTGAAGTTTAGTGCGCGCGCACGCACACACACACACACAAAAGAGAGAAAAATGGTTAGAGCCCCTTCATGGTGCCAAACTTTGCTAAGAGAAAGAAACATCAGTTAATCGGTTCTATCCACTATTGTTTTTAGTCTCCATGGAGCTGTCTGGGAAAACTTGAATGTGGTCCAGGGAATACCCCACATCATTTTTTTTTCCATGGCCATGCCGAACACAGAGTAAGACACTGCTGTTAGATGGAGTTGTTTAGGCCATGCTGAAAGTAAAGCATCATTGCTTTGTTTATGCCATAAAAGATTATACTTTAAACAATGTTCCAAAGTGTTACAGCTGATAACAGGTATTGCAGTGCTGCAGGTCATCACTTTTTGATGATAAATTCAGTGCCACATGGCCCAAATGCTTTTCTAGTCAGCTATTATATGCCGTGGGAGATTTTGGCTCTTGTTGTCTAAATATGGCTGTTTTTTTCCTTTTCTGCTTGGATATTGGATGTGTTGCTTGCACCTCCGAAGTTGGAACAGGAATCAGGGATTGATTGTTCCATAATTAGCCTGTATTTTTAAAGCCTCACCTAGTCACTTGTATAGGCCAGGAAGATATTTCTGTCTTGCAGAAAAATAACCTGTCTCTTTGGGAAGGATAACTCTTGCCATTATCAAAGTTAAATTCTCTCAAGTACTTGCTTAACCGTAATCCTCACATACACAGGATTAAATCAACTGCAAGTATAAGATGAGAAAGAAATTTTCCTCTCCCCTACTGACTTTAAGTCAGACAGACTTCTATAGCATGGGGCACAATCCACTTCCTAGGGTCCTCTTAAGAGTTTTCGTTAATAAATTACATGTTGTTAATGTGCAAGAGATTGCTGAAGCTATTTTGCATGTCCTACTTCTATTGACTGCTACAACTGTAGCTTGATTTAACTTTTGCAGTGGGATCTTAAGCTGTATTTTGTGGCTTGTGTCAGGGGATGGCATGTAGAATGTATTATCTATGGACACTTCTTTAACTTGATGGTGTTTGAACTCCCAAGTGGTCCTTTGCAATCTGGTGCTTTTGAAACAGTTGTAATGCTCCTAATATCCCCCTAGTATAGCTCAGTCCAGGCTGGCATAAATGACCAAAAAAAAAAATCAAATTCAGACATGTTAAAATGTATTAAAACTTCCTATTTTCACAAGGATTAAAACAAAAAATAAAATTAATCATCTTCACTTATGGCCTGGCACAACAATAATGTATTGTTCAGTGTTTTGGTGTTTTTAACCAAATTCTACTTCTGCTTTGAAGTTTTGGGAATGTGACACTATGTCATACCCATAACATTGGTGCAACAGCAGATGTGTCTATGATGTTTCAGAGCAACGCATGTTGTCTTGGTTTTGTAGTGGACTATGCTGTGGAACAAGCTCACCAAGGAGTCTTCTTCAATCAAGGTCAATGCTGCACTGCAGGCTCACGGATATATGTGGAAGAATCAATCTATGAAGAGTTTGTAAGAAAAAGTGTAGAACGTGCAAAGAGGAGAGTAGTGGGGAGTCCTTTTGACCCAACTACAGAACAAGGTCCACAGGTAAATGAACAGTGCTTCAGCTCTGGAGCCCAGAAGGCGCCCAGGTGCCCAGAAGCATTTAAACTCTAGCACAACAAAGTTCAGTCAGTGCATATTCACTTGAAATCCTAGATCAGAGATGTTTTACAGAAAACTCTCATCCTAAATATCAGTAAGTTCACCCCACAGTTTTAACAGCAAGGTTGTGCTCTTCAGCCCCCAAGACACAGCTGCGAATTGCATAGTGCTACCATTCATAGGAGAAAGGCTCACAAAAGTCTTTTTGCAGGCACTTATTGTCAAGAATTGTCTACAACTGTAACTGTGCTTGTAGAGCGCTACAGAAGAAAGAACTGTAAGCAAAAGATGGTCAGAATTACAAATATATCTTTAAAAGATGTTCCTGATACTAATAACCAGCTGGGCTTATACCACTGTCAAGAAGTTAATTTTGGACAAAAAAAATAATGCCCTGGTTTGTTTGTTCTTATAAACCATCTCCCTTAGCAACAATGTGGGTTGAGACACATACATACAGGGACACATCCTTAAGAAGACTGAGCCCCAGGTTACAGTCAGCAGCTATCTGTAGATCTTTGGCCTCTCAAGCTCAAACAGTGAAAATATGCATGAGGCTACTCTCTGGGACATGACTTGCCTAAAAAAATTATTTTGGCTTGATTATCTAAAGTGCATGGCCTGCAAGTCAAACACCTTCTTCTCTCTTTCAGATTGATAAAAAACAATACAACAAGATCTTGGAACTGATTCAAAGTGGCATTACTGAAGGAGCAAAACTTGAATGTGGGGGTAAAGGGCTAGGAAGAAAGGGCTTCTTCATTGAACCTACGGTGTTTTCCAATGTAACAGATGACATGCGGATTGCCAAGGAGGAGGTACATGGGCAAGATCATTTTAGAATGTCCTAAACATGATTTTGTTTCTTTTGTTTACTTCTTGAGACAAAAGCTTTAGAGTGAAAATGACCACTATACCAAAAAAAAAGAGTAAAATCTTCTCAGAACTTATTCATAGAGCAACTGACAGCATCAGTTTCGGTCAAGAAGCTTAATTTTTGTCATTTGCTGTAGAGTCTCAGACTTGAAAGACAAGATAAAGGAAGAAATGAATTATGTTTCACTATGATGACTGCTTTGGGAAATTCATGCTTTTTTACAGACAGCTATTACTACTAATAAAATCTGTAAAGAGTAAAACAGGAGAGGGCAGGCCATTTAAAAAGCAGAACAACAGGAATATAATGCCTCTGAGTGAGCTGTTTTTCAAATTAATGATTAATCTTTGTTGCAGATTTTTGGGCCTGTTCAAGAAATACTGAGATTTAAAACCATGGATGAAGTTATAGAGAGAGCCAACAATTCTGACTTTGGGCTGGTAGCTGCTGTCTTTACAAATGACATAAACAAAGCCCTGACAGTCTCTTCAGCAATGCAGGCTGGGACAGTCTGGTAAGGCAGAAGTTATCACACTCCTGCTCTCAGAGATAAAGAGTTTAGCTCATTATCATTACGTTACCTTGGTTTTGCACCCTTTGTCTTTGTGTTTATCTAGACCATCCTAGTGGTGAATCACTAACCAAGATACAGAACAGCTGTTGGAGAATGTAGTCAGTCTGCTCACTGCAGCTGAATGCTATTGAAAGTGGAAAAGTGCCTTGCTTTCTGTTAGCATGACCTTCCAGTTACACTGCTGAACAGCATTGCCGAAAACAAAACAGAGTGTAAATGCTCCTGTGGAGCAGCGGAAGCCTGTGAGGTTTCTGCTGAAGGCATAAGAAATCGTGTATTTTCTACAACCTTAAGGAACCAAAGGGACACCTATTTCTGTCTTGTATTTAGGTGTAGGAAGTGCCACTTCTAACGTTTAATAGCTTGCAATTTGATATGTCAAGCCTGGATAAACTAAAGATCCGAGAGAAATCAGGTGGAAAAAGGACAAATTCAAACCTAATAGCTCTGTGTTATAAACTGGCACTAAAATTTGTCAGCAGATTAACAGTCCATTACTGAAGCTGTATCCAGGTGTTCAGTGCCTTCCTCCAGTCCTCACAAGCTAAATCCCACTCTCTTTAAAGCAAGGAGTAGAACATTGCTTTTGTGGCATAAGTCCCTCCTTTCTTTTCAACAAGAGACCATTTTGTTATTACTAAGAGCTATACAGTATCCTTAGCTCCATGAGTTTCAGTATCTCCTGAGTTGTCCAAATGTCTGACAGTGCAATTGGACTTAATGCCTTTTCCTGTTACAGGATAAACTGCTACAATGCCTTAAATGCCCAAAGTCCTTTTGGAGGATTCAAAATGTCTGGCAATGGGAGAGAGATGTAAGTATTACACGGCTGTCTTCTAAACTATTTTGAGCTCTACAACTTAACAAACATTAGTGAATTCTTCCATGCAAATTAAGATCAGGACATAGTCCCATCAGAGGATCAGGGCATAGTATAAGATGACTCATAACCACTGCCAGCTCTAAATGCAAACGATTTATATGGTAAAACCATTTCTTTACTTATTTATTTATTTATTTAGACACAACAAAATGAGTTACAAGGAGTCCTTTCTTATTCTGAAAGACACTGAAAATTTCTGAGTATTTTTTTAAACTGAAACCTGTGTTTTCCAAGTTTTCCTTCTCTGTATTAATCAGCAATTTTGCAGAAAGATTCTTTTTCATATCTTGCTTTATGCTTGTTGACTCATTTGTCGTACTTGTTTCAGAGTTGTTTTGCCATGTATTTTGCTTTCTTGCAATTTTTTTCCTTTCTGTTCCTTTTGCTACATTTATTAGTATAGGATCATCTGAATTTAATTAAAAAGGTGTCTGTCTTTTCCAGAATTATCAACAATGTTAGATGAAATCAGGCCTACAGAACAATACACCAATGTGTTTATATTCCTTAGAAAGAATCACCTTCCATTACAAAGCTTTCTGTCTTTTCTTATTCCGTTTAAAACAAAGTTACAAATATTTTGAAACGGAGCTCCCTTCCCAAATACTGTCCCATGTACCTCACTGAAAGTCTTAGCAGTTTTTAGTTCTCATTACAATCACAAACATGTTTAGCAATTGCGTCAGCCCCAGATTGGTTGTGCATACAAAGGATTCAATTAATTTCTGTGCAGGAGGCATGTATACCAGATATGTCTCACCTAAGATTTCAAAATAGCTTATGGCTAATGGCAAACTCAGCAGTAAAACTAAAGTAAGGTCAAACTCTTTAAAGCTTTAAATATGTTGAAGTATACAACTTGATCTATAAAATGAGCTCTATGTAGTCTGAAATATTTTCCCTCATTAGGGAGTACTTTGAATAACACATTCATACTATTCTCCACATTCATGAGTTATGAGGTGATCTCACACTGGCATAAATATGTCAGCTCATCTAACTCTTATCATTGTGAAAATATTCTAAAACTACTAAGCTCGAAAGAGCACATGAGTAACCTGACACCCAAGAGTGACCCCACTGACTTCAGGGAGGTTAACTGTGCAAGCAAAATACTCACATATTAGTACTGTAGAGTTTTGCAAAAGAAAGTGGGGGGGAAGGAGAGGTGGAATCAGGCAGCACCCCAGCTCCCAATGAAAAATCTGTGATAGCTGTACACTTGATTCTCATCCACAGCTTTGACAATACTCAACGTAAACAGGCAATGTTTGGAATGGCAATCATCTCTCTCACACCAAGATGCCTGAAAACCTGCTTATGAGTAATTATTTTACCCACTTCACAACCTCTTTGATCAGATACCACCTTCTAATTCACCCCCAGATTTATATCTGCATATGTTTTATTAAAATGCCAAGGTTTCTTAGATCCCTGTTTTTAAGTGATACATTTTACAGCATAAATAATATTGAGTCTGGTAATTAAAGAACAAAAAATAAGACAAGAAAGTGTTCATACATATCTGTGCCGTTGCTAAGCTAATATGATGTTTTAGCCAGATTGTAATTCTGCCACTGTGATATTTGTGCTAGCAATGTATTAGCTGGGACTTACTTTGTTCCTGCATTAAAATTCACAGATTTTTATCACACGTTGGGAAAATAGGAACTCAGAAAGTTGAGATGTGCTACGCTCATTTTATACTCCCCACAAAATGTACCAGAGTATGTGCATACCAAAAGAGAACCCAAACTCTTGTACAGAATGGAACTGATTTCTGTTTACCTTAAGGCTACAATATTCTTTTATTCTTAAAGAAGTATAATATTATTTTATTCTCAAAGGAGTTTTAAGGAGTGATTCATTTACATTTACACTTCTTTAAAGCTCCTTATCAGTAACTGAGTCGTGTAAAATTGAACTGAAAATCAGGCAAGTCCCCCAGAATTCTGGTCTCTGTCCAAGTATCTTCAAGGGAAGGAGGTGCCATTCTACCTCAGACTTATCATTTACTGTCATGGGAATTATTATTCTCTGTATGACTCTGAGCTACAGCAGTGCATAGTTGCATTTCCAAAAAGAAGTGCAAGTAGGAGAAGGCCTTGGAGTTGTAATTCTTTTTTTCTACCATTCTTCTCTTTGCCTGAGGGAGGGAGGAGGGTATGTAATATAATTTCTTTTTGGAGAGCAATTTGTTCCCCTTCCCTCACACCTCTACAACCAAAGGATAGCATCATGCAAACTTGACCTATGGGCTCCTCCCTCTCACAGACATAAACCTTGTTCTCACCCTGATACCAAACTGCAATTCAAACAGACACCAAGTTGCCATAGAACAGGATGTTATTGCTCCCTGCCTCCCTGTATTAGGCTGTGGGGACAACCAAGCCCTTTGTTTGAACATGCACTGACTCATCTGCTCTGATGGTCTGGAATTAACCTTCATCCTATTCAGCACAAAAACCTTTTTAACTTTAGAAAAATACTTGGCTTAAAATTCATCACAACTGCCTGCTTCCAGACTTTCAGATAGAATACAAATGCATAAGGCCCTGAAGCCTTGAGATGAAGAATTAGACCAATAAATACAACTAATTTTGTTTGCCAGACCAAGGTGAAAAAACAAAACAAAACAAAAAGTGACAGTTGGAACATACACAGAGGCACTGGATACTGTTAGGCAGGTTATATATTGATTTGCAAAAATGCATTCAACAGATGTCTGGAGCCAAGCTGCATCACTACCAAATCAAGCAGAAACTTTTATGCAGAGGGACTTACTAGTTTTAGTTTTTGGGTTCCATGCAGCTCCTGGTGATAGCTTCTACTATGCCATAAAGGAATGGTTTTGTGTCTCAGGTAAGTCTGATAAATAACTAAGTGTTTTGGTCATTCTTTTGGAAACAAATCTAAGATGTTCCCCTGAAAGCTGAGGGTGAGGTGGTCCAACTCAATCGGAACCCTTCTCATGCTAAAGTATCTTTACTAATACGTTTCCTTGCTTGTACTTAGGCTCTGGTGAATCTTAAAATGCCTAGTAAAACACCAGCCTTAGTGAGTTAGATATCAACTACGTGTAAGGCTTACCAAGTTGAAGCGTGTTGGAAACTTTTCAAAACTGCATGTAGTGTGAAATGGGATGGTAAATACTGTATTTCTGCACAAATTCATTAACTTTCCAGGGAAGGTCACAGGACTCCTTCCCCAACATTATGTTTTGTGTAAAACATACCGTATAGAAGGAAACACAAAGCAGGCTATGCAACACTGGGGGCTGACTGAAGGGTTTAATTGCTTTGAACAGTGGCACCTCACTCCATTCTGAAAGCAACATTTACTAGACTGGGATTCTGAGGAATTCCCCTGAAATATTCTTTATGGTATAGCTGGGATTTTAAATTCTGCATAGCTGGATCCAGGGGGAAGGCAGTGTCAAACACTAAACATGCTAATATGATATGCATGTGTCAGCACTTTTTAGTTTTAATATACGGGAGCAGTATTGGGTGTGTTTTAGGGGTGGGGATAAGAATTTAACCAAGAAGCAAATGATTGTAAGTGCTTGTGCAAAAGAATCCTCATATAAGTTCATATAGAAGAGAACCTCCATTCATGGACTTGGACTGTGGATGTTTTGAGGTGGGGACTTTGTTTGCTTTACATACACAGCAGCCAGCAGAACATAACTTTTGACTTGACTAGAACACACTTCTCCATCACCCAAAATATGCACAGCAAAGTGCAAGTATCTGTACCTAAGAGGAGACAGGCAAAACGTCCAAGAAGCCATGCCATTGCTGCTCTACACCTCAGCAGAGTTGTCTACGAGATGAGCCAGGCCAGAGCTGACTACAATAAAATCTACAAAGCATTCAGAAACACATTTCTTGAGCATCACTTACGCAAAGGAGAACATGTATCCCACAGAGTCTTGTGTCAGATGACGGGGACCTAGTAAGTGACTAGCTTCTAAAAGTATGTAGGATCTTAGGTAAGATGCTGTGCCAGGACAAAAACAGGTTTTCTAGTTACCTAGTGGAAATATGAGCAGGCTGAATTCTCTTTCACAGTAAGTGCAAATGTTGATTTCTGCTGCTGAACATTTTGTCAGGGAAAAAAGACCAGTGGGTTAGGAGTCATTGTTACCTTTATCCACAGTTGTGAGCAGTTCATTTTCCATAGTACTGTTTGGACCTTCTCTTTCTTGGGTGCAAATACAAGCAGTAAATTCACTGGTCAGTAGTGTAGGTCTTGGTATTTGAACATTTTCAGGATCTGGAAAAGACAGAGTGCATCAGTTCACTTCCAATAGTTCCATCAAGGGACAGTAACTATTTCTGCATTTAATATCATTCTGTATCTCCTTATCAAATGCTGGAACCATCCACTGATCTCATGATAGCCTGCAACTTCATATTCAGGTTTTCTGAAAGATAGCATGAAAAGAAAACCAGTACAAAATCAATGTACAACAGAAACCTATGCCTAGAAACGTAGGTTATATCTTAACTTCATCAAGGAATCACTTCACAAGGTTTTGCTCAATACGGAATTAATTTCTGGTCTAAGATGAACCTGCAATTTGTTTTTTAGGGGTGAAAGTGGATTGAGAGAATATTCTGAAGTTAAAACTGTGACAATAAAGATCCCTCAGAAGAATTCCTAAAATGATGGAAGACCATGTTGTGCAGAAGAGCACATGATGCCACCCTCTCTATTCTTTATGGAGACCAGCACTCAGGAATAAAAATCGTTACACAAAATGTATTTAAGAAATTAAGTTGCAGCATATATACTGGGCACATAATTGCATAAGGAATGCAAACCAACTCTGCATGCTTTCATGAAACTCTCTTGAGAGTTACATCTTTATAAAACTTACAAGATAAAGTTGCTATTGGACATCATTTAATAACAGTTCTAGCTATAAAACTGTTAAATGCAAATGCATGCATACACACATTTATCTCTTCTTTAAATAAACAAAATAAGTCTTACTGCTTTCAAGTTGCCTTCTCAAACAGACCTGCCTTCTTCTGACATTCTTGTTTCATACAGGGCTTTACAAGCCAGATTTACCCAAAATGCTAGGAGCAAAAAACATAATAAAAAACAACATAATAAAGTACCATTCATGTTTTGAAAAAAATGTAAGACTGTGAACTGTACCAGCCCAAAATTGGTATATTGGCAACTTTCCAATTAGCATGCTCACATAAAGAGGTTAAACTGGGGAAGGTACTAAATCATTATATGGACAATGAAATCCAAATACCATGAGATTTGGCTTTCATGACCCAGAGTGTTTTGGTTTTCAAAGCTTATTTTAATAATTATTTTATGGCTTGTTACAAGCAGAAATCCTCCCTCACTTACAGGGACTTAAAAGGTTTTACCTGCCTGCCAAAAGAGCATGGCCAGACAGGGTGGAAGAGTGCTAAGAACAGGAACAGATCCCAAGGCTTCACAGAATATTTCAACTTTCATTGCCTGCTTAGTTTTGTTGTTGTTGTTGCTGTCACTGTTGTTGTTTTCACTTTTTTTAAACAAGTATATGCACACACAGACTCCATTTATTTGTCTGCTAGTAAACTGCTTGTGATTACACTGAGAATCATTAAGTATTCATTACCACAGGAAGAACCTAGTGAAAGCCCACCTGTCAAGAAGTTAGCTTGATTTTATTTTCTTATTAAATTATGCTTTGCCATCCTCGCCATGCTTGTGAGCCTTAGGTGTACTTCCTGGCTAGTACTGTATTTTCATTGTTGTCTCTTTTTTGTTGAGCCCAGGACAAAAATATGAACATGATCTTTTAGAAGTAAGATGTTTAAAACCTGACACACTATTTCCTGCTGCCTACAGAATCTCTTCCAACTTGCAATTAACGAACTAAACATTATCCCCTTCTTTCTAGATGTAGAGCTCCCCAGACTTTTTTTTAAGGTTTCACTTTACATTTTAACTTAGAATTAAGACAATGTATTTTAGAAGTACAGTAAATCATCTACTGTAGCTACATTCTGTGGGGTGTAAGGACAGAGTTATGGCCTCAGGTGTAACAGTTCTCCTGGCTGCAGAGTGTATACTACGAACTGTTGAAAACTCCAGACCTGATTTAGCAAATCGTTTCTGCACGTACTTAACTTTCTTTACTCTCTGAGCAATTCCTCGTAGATTTGAACTTGTGTGTGCCCTTAAATACACTGCAGGATCAGGACAATGGTATACAGCACTTTGTAGTGTTGTAGCCCTCAATATTTTCTAACTCGTGTCAATCTATGTATCATGTGTTTTCAAAGTAATATTGTATACACGATGTTATTCAGAAATGACAGTACATTCACAGACATGGAAATGAATCAAAATATACCTGAGTTGTTAAATGCAGATGCCATATACTTCTACTGTGTGTGTCAGAGTTAAGAAAAACAAAATACAGCAAATAAAGAAATTAGTTACCTTTTAAACTGCAATATAAAATGTGAAAAAGGAGATTTTATTTCCTTTCTCCTATTTACTTAAAAAAAAAAAAAGAGATTTCCTGTGGTAACAGCATTTATACTGTGTACTCTTTTGTATTCTTTCTGTGTCTTTTGTATGTCTGTGCTCTATTCCCTGTACATTCAGGTAAATAATATAGAGTTGCCATTTTTTCAACCTTGTCACTGCAGCTCCATTTGATGTACATGGATTTGTAAAATCCTTTTTTAAATGTACCATCTGCATGGATCCAACAAAACATTCTTCCTGTCCCTGCAGCTTTTTGTTACAGTTTTTAATCATGTATATAGTTATGTTATTAAAAAAGTAAAAGGATATTTTCTATGAAGTTTTTTCCATTAAAAAGGTTTAGAGAAAGACTTTAGACTGTGAGACTCCTTTATTGTTGACAGAGCTATAAAAATATTAAAAAAAATATTTTCTTAGCAAAAGATCTGCTCTCACAGTAGCTTTATTTTCATTTGCAGAAGTGAATGAAGTAAAAGGCCAATTACATTTTCTGGAATATTATTGCAGCTGTATGAAAAACACTTGTGAATTGCAGATCTAGGTCATAGCCAGAGTTCATCCTCACCCTCGTGGTCGTAAAGTTTAGCTATTGGGGAAGGTCTGAAATCACCAGAACCAGTGGGACACACTTGCAAACTGCTGCATCACAGCTTGAGTTTTGGATAATGTTTAAAAAAAAATTACCATGTCTTTTCTTCCTCCAGTACATGAGTCACAGAGATGATTAAATTAACACTCAGATCTTTTTTATGTTAATTTCAAAATGCCGAAACAGGGGAAAAGAACAGACCAAATGCTAATTTGACAGCCGGTAAAATTCACACGGCCAGATACTACACAACTCCCCCTCTAGCAATCCCTTAATTCCAGGGTTACTTTCACTGCTAGGAACAGAATTCCTCTTTTGAAGTGGTGCCTACTTAGATAAAGTAACTACTCAGTTAATAGCTCCGAGCTACTTCATTGTATGGCAAGCATTGGTTATACCTCAGTGTCACAGAATAATGCTGTTGGTTTAATCAACACTCTACAGGCAATCACTGAAGATAAAGTAACTTGACTAAAACAGATTGGACAGCAGAGAACAAAAATTAACAATAGGAGTGAAATTGCATTCTCAAAAAGGAGTACTATTCCAGAAAGTCTGGGTTGTCAGGAATATATTAAGCAAAATTTCTCTTCTACTTGCCATAACTAGCGGCATGCACAACACTGTCGTGGGACTGCGAGTGGACAATGAGCACTTTCCATATCCCCTACCTTCTGTCTCTCTGACCTAGTTGCAAGCCATCTCACCACCCCACGCAGTTACAGAAGCACATGCAATGGAATACTTTTCTAAAAGAAAACTGAAGGAAGAAAGGTTGTTCTGGAACCCACTGAAAACACAGTTTTGTCATCTTAGGAAGGAAGCAAAACTCACTCCATAGTGAATAAGTAACCCATGGACCCCCAACCAGTGAGAATAAATGTATCAACAAATGTGTATACAGGTGTAGTAAAGTGAGAGTTCAGAAATAATTGTGCATTGCTTCTGGAAAAAGGCTATGAACAAAGGCAAACAGAATTTTAGTTTCGTGGCCTTCAGACAAAGTGATGGATACGGATACTACCTGAATAGCACTAACATATTTATTTGTTCCCATTTACAAAGAGCACTCCTCCTCCTGGAAAAAACAAAACAAAACAAAAAAACAGAACAACACTGAATTCAGGACACCAACATAGCTCTCCACATGGTTACACCACAAGCTCTGGAGAGCTGCATTTACAACCACGTTTCATTTGTATCCATATACTTCCATTTACTGCATGCGAAGTCTATCAACACAGGAAGTGGTTTTTCTTGTAACATCTTTATACCACAAAGACTGACACTCACAGTGCTGTACAACTAGAGCGCTCTGTAGCAGGAAGCAGGAAAAGCCTCTGTAGCTATTAGATGCCATAAGCATTGCCAACCAATTCAGACAGACTTCTATGAGCACATCACGCTATAGCTGCATAAAATGCATCTTTTTTCCTTTTCCTTGTTAAACGTAGTTTATTAACTCTCTCTGTATCTTCACTGTATCTTCTTTGTCCACTGACAGCACACAGGTACCAAAGAACTGTGTGTGGCTCTGCCAGAAAGCTTGGAGAATTCTGAAGCAAAGCAGGGGACTGCAGCGTTTTTGAAGTTGGGCCATTTGGAAGAATGAGCTAGGGTGATGTGAGAGTAGTGGTACTATTTGATGGGACTAAGGTGCAACTAGAATATGCTACTACTAGGTTTTGCAGTCCCACTTTCGTCTTCCAAACAGCACAATGTGGAGTGCTAGGATGCTGGTTTCCATAAGCACTTACCTGATTTTTTACAGAGGACCAGAACTGACACACTGGAATTCAAGGGTAACATAAGCAACGGATTATTACATCTGGCTACAGTGCAAGCTCAGCTGTTTTAGTGGTGAAGAGCAGGTCGAACCGTCTGTGCAGCCAGAGCTGCTCTGTCGGGGCACTGCTTAGCACCACATGCTTGGTTAGGTAAGACCGAGACCTAGAGGCTACACACACCTATGACTGAGAAGTTGCCCCAAAGAACGTATTGTCAGGGAACAGAGGCACAAAGATGACTCGCCTGTTCGTACAGCTGGCTGAAGACACCAGAGCTGTTGCCTGGTGTCCCTAATCCCCTTAGTTTACTGTCAGAGGAACAGAAAAAGCGCATCCACATACTGCTGCTTCCTAAGAATGGTTAACTCTTAAGCAGTTCAGCCAGCTGAGTTTAAATCCTGAACCCTCATAAAAGCCAAGCTCTCCCCTGCCTCCAGCACAGGTACAACAGAGCCTGTTCGCACTGTAAAGACCCCAACTACCTTTTTCTGGTATCAACAAATTTAAAACCACTCAAGCCAGTACTGACAAGGACTGCACCCATGAGCCACTGCTTCTGCACAGTGAGCATTTCCACAGTCTTATAGGATGAGTTCCATCAAACAGTAAGAGGCTGCCCCGCACTGCATACAGTACGTCTATTTACGACCGCACCTGCAGTTCCAGGAAGCGCTCCAGAGAACATTGTTTTGCCCAATTTCAGGTGACATTTATGAACATGTGATGGAGGACCCTTGCCATCAGATGTAATGCCCAGAAGTTTCCAACACACAGGAAGGCTGGGACATCTGTTGTGAGAACCTGGCTTAACATTAATTCTACTGACATTTAATCCCAGTATCTGTCATCCACTATTACAATTCCACGCTAGTTTTGAGGTGGTTTTATTTGCCTGGTGTCTCTTGGTGAGACCTGCTAAATAAACCTGGATTGTGCAACCACCACAGCAATCCACTGTAAGAAAAGCTCAAGTTGCAGAGGTTGCCAAGGAGGCTGTGCACACAGCATGCTGAAGTAACCCAAAAGGGTGCTTGTGAAATGTTTGTGCTGCTGGCAGGCAGCACATTGCCAGGACAGATCACACATCATGCATTTGCACATCAAATGAAGCTGCACTGGTCTGAGAGCATGGGAAAGGCCTGTCTTGAACGGCATGTGTCCTACTTCCTAAACATGTATATTTTACATTTTACACTTGGTTATTGTCCAGATTGAAAGTACTGCAAGTTCCCCAAAGCTTGTCGTCTTGCCTTTGAAGTGGAACTGTTTGGATAATGTTTCCTTTGGCAATTTATCTATGTAAGAAAGCAAGAACTTAGCTACATTGGCCTCTCAACAATCCATGGCTAGCTTTTGTCAGAGAACTCAGGCACATACACACACGCAATTCGATCATTTTTAGCGACCTTATTTAGCCACTCTCTTTCTCCTTATGATGAGTTTGGTGTAACTTCTACAAATATTAACTTGTTTCATTTGGGGTTTTTCCCCGCTCTTTGTATGCATGGCTGAGTTCCTATTTCCTACAGCAGTGAGACATTTGTATGCAGCTCACTGTCACTGCCAAACAAAAATCAAATGTTTGCACTGCCTCCCCTGGCAAAAGGGTTCCAGCTCTCAGTCCACTGGTTTTCTCAGACTCTCCTGGGACCACAAGATGGGACATAGAGCAGGATCTCTTCTGCTCTATTTCTGCTCTCTGCTCTCTTTCTGCTGTTTCCTGCTTTCTATTGGTCCAAAACCTCGCCCAGTCTTTGGCACGTGACATACAATTCCAAAGCACAGTCTGTGCCTGGCAAGAGAAGCCTCCTTCAAGTTTTTAATTCAGAACTTCACAAGTACTTAGGTTTCTGGGACTTTGAATGGAAAGGTACTCCTCGCCCTCACCAAGAAACTGCAGAATAGGAATGATTGCTAAAGCATTCCCCTTGCATCTTGATAGACACAACTCCCAGCTTCTTCATTCACAGTGTAAGGATGGCTCTCACACGGGGCTGGACAGTGGGATGCCCTATTCCCAGGCTGTACTGCTGTGGGGACTAACCAGACAGCCTTTATTCAAATCAAGCATTCGAAAAAGTCCATGAAAGTCACCAAATACTCTTTGGCCTTATTATTCCAGTGTCACATGCATATTCTCTTTTAAAGACAACCTGGCTGTTAAACTCAGGAGAAGAACACCTTGTCTGCAAAGAACCACACATTTCTAGAGCTACCAACCTATGGCTGCTGAGCAGCCCAAAGCTCCTGAGCCGTACGCTAAGATGCCGTAGGATGCCACACTGCAGCAGGCCTGCCTCTTCACAGGGGCCTGCAAACATCCAGTGCAGGGGAGGGGGTAAGTCTGGTGAGGCTGCTGAGAGCACTATGTCCCTTCTGTCCTGGCATCAAACCTAGCTGGGGCAATGGACTCTGCTCTGAGAATCCATCCCAGGTTTCTCCACGGTGTGTACGCACACCTGAGGCCACAGGGAGCCACTGCTAGAGAGCTCCTGGGGGCTGATAAATTGGCCAACTCTGTGACCCCATCAACATAGACAGAACTACCTGCTCCCATAAATGAAACTGCAGCAGAACCCTCTGCAGTCCCTGCTCTGTCTTTGCCGCAGTCCTGGCTCTCTACAAGTCTTACAGCATTTGCCTTCCAAGGACAAACACCATTTGCCAAATATTTATGGGAAAAAATGCCAAGGAAATGCCACTGGTAAAATGGACTTTTAAAGGAGTTTCCTTGGGGAACGCTGTACATTTGACCCTCTCCACAACTGTCATTAGATTCCTTTTTGTGAACCTCTCTGATACCACCACTTCAGATTGCTCTGCTGGGAAAATGACAGTAGACTCCAGCTGCCCCAATGCCTTTCATAAAGGCCCAGAAATATGCTCCCATCTCCTGCATCTGTAGCAGTTTTATAGCCAAGGCTCTGGGCCAAATGTTTTAAGTTAATTTCATATTCCAATAGACATAAAAACACGATAAAATCACCACAAATACTGCTTCTCAACCTGATTTCTCCCCCACAGTGATCTGCAAATGTATTATAGAACGGCTGGAGCACAGATTTGCTAAAATACAGAGTTGCTGGATGATTTCTGTTTTAAAAACACAAAGAACATTCTGAGCTCTTTCTCAGGGTTTTGGAGTAGAGACTTTTAACTGTGTTCTTAGGTAGAACAGCAACAAATGGCTTGATGATTTGTTTTTACAATGTCCACTCTAGGAAGACTAATTACCAGCTAGCCTTCTAGCATACAGTTTCAAACATTTGGGGCCCCCCATTCTTTCTCATGCAAAATTCATACTGTGGACTGCAGAATCTGCTTGGGTATGGGCACTTTGCTGTAAGTTTCTAAAAGTTTAAGATTATGGGCAAGAGATTTCATGGTGCTTCTAGAACTTTGAAAACCCAAGTAGGAAAAAAACATGCTTTGCTCTGTATTGTTATTAGCCTTTTTTTGGAGGAGCAATTTAAGTCACCACACCAAGGTCACTCCAAATGCTGTTCTCAGCATTTTCTACACAAAGCTCAGAAGACAGAAGGTAGATTTCATGCTTTAGTTGTGAAAGTTGTGCTCAGCAGCAAGAACCACGTTGCACAGAGCAGTACAGCATGTTGAACCACCAGCCTGACAAAGGAGAATAAACTGATGGGATTCTTCCAATTTGTCTTCTTTTTATACAGGACAATCAATTTTTCTTCCTCATTATTCTCCCTAGCTGACTTTTTTTTTTCTTAATTTTTACTCCTCTTGGAGTAACTGGTGCCTCTTCAGAGGTTCTAACTGTGTAAAGCATTGGATGTTTAACTTTACTGTGCATATAGTCTCTGCTAGTATTTTCCACCTCTGCCATTAAACACTGGGCAAGCTGAGCAGCAGCTCCTCATCACACTGTGCTCCTGGGTAATTTTGACTGCAGAGCCCAAGGCAGCAAACATAACTGACCTTCAGGACTCGGTCACAGTGGGCAGTGCTCAGTAAATCAGAATTAGTCTCGCCTGCAAAAAACTATGTTAAAGAACTGGAAATGACCAGTACAACATACCTTTTACAGCAAGTGATTCTGTAATCTGTTTTTATCAGGAAAGTAAGCAGCAGCAAAGGTACTATATGGCCAGAACTCATTGTTCAAACATGTTTTTATAACCTTTAAATTATTAAATAAATAACCACAAAGACATCCTAGGTTTCCATCCATAATTTAGAATTTCCCTGCTGAAGGTTACTAAAGCTCTGGAAGACATGCTTGCTTACCTTAGCTTGAGTCACAATCCATCTCCCATTACCGTCATGGGCTAATTAGTAGCTGCAGGTATTCCTGAGCAGAGAGAACAACTGATAAACCAGGATAAATTACGGAAGGGGAAAGGAAGCAGGAACGGGTGGCTTAAATAGGCTTTCACCTCCTCTTTTCCCCCCAGTCCTTGGCATACCTCGTGTGGCCTCGTGCCTAGATTCTGGTCATGCACTTGGTTATACCTCCTGCGTGGCTCTTCTACAACCTGCTGTGAGTTTCTTTTAAGACATCTTAACGTTAGAAATCTAGATGGAAAGGCTCCTCTATGTATAACAAATCAAGCTACATAAACCTCACATAATATTCAAAACTTCCAGAATCCAGACAGAATCAAAATCCACAGATTTGGTTCAGCTGCTCATTTAGGTCAGGGATGCTCACAGAATTCAGATCTGGAGAGAAACTTGTCCTCTCTTCATAGAAGTACAGATATGGACACTCCTTATGAAACATATTTACAGTACAAATAGGTTTTGGATGGTAACAAACCAACGTTACAAGGAGTGAGAATTAGAGTTGCAAGGTAAGCATTCATTTTTGACAGTTCTAATAAAATTAAGTTGTTTCAGCTGCAGTGGCCTGCAGGGACAACAATATTTGTTTTCTTTTGCATCATCTTTGTCAATGTTCTGTGCACATCATGGCAAAAAAAAAAAAGGGGGTTAATTGATCACCTGATTATTTATACACAGTCAATCAAAACCATGGCCCCACTGTCCTCTACAAACATTGTGGACTTAGCCTGGGCCTTGAAGGTTTTGCAAGTAAAATGAAAAGACAGGAAAAAAAAGAAAATTATTATTATTGCCATTTTGCAGACAAGGATCTCCCTGAGAAAAACAAATGCAGCAACTCATCCCAAGATTACAGAGGAAAATCCGCCTCAAAGGCTGGAACCAAACAAAGATCTCCTGACTCCCGGCTCAGTTGTCCTCCTTTCCTGAGCCATGTTTCTTGCATATAAACACTGTAACCATACTACTATAAAGAAAACAAATAATACATGCAAACGCATACACTGAGGACTGATAAGACTTTTACAAGAAGAATTCTGTTTGCCTAAAAATCTGCAGGAGAAGAATTGAAAAATTTTTCACTTCTGACATGCTTGAGCTGGAGAAAGCACTTGAAATTCTTAGGAACTAATGATCTTTTAAGACCTTAAGTATGGGGTCTGATTTTTCTTGTTACAAATAGCCACACCAGCCATTCATTTATACACATTTATACTCAGTGCAGGATCTCTCAGCTAATAAATAATACCGTCAACTTTCACCAGGGCTTGACTGTAGACAAATGAGCTTTCTCAGTGCTTGTATCAGTTTACTGCAGTTTTGGTGTATTGTTTCCCATTTCTCCACAGCCATGTGGCAAGTTCAATACTTAGATGCGATGGTAAGTTATTTATTTATTTATACACACACACACACACACATGCTCAGGCTGCATTTTCTTCCTTTGGATGCACGCAGTTCAATCCCTTGCCTTCCCCTTCTCTCCCCATTTCTGCATTTGCTCACCACTACAAGGAGGTGAGCTTGCAGAGGACATAAGTGTTGCTTTGTCCCTTCTGAGCTCACTGGGAACTGACAACGTTCAGCACCTCTGAAAACCTAGGGCATTATGGCATTTGCAGGGCTTTAGCTCAGGGAAGCAATTAAGCATTAGGTATCAATTTGTGTCTGGCTATGCTTGACAACAATTTGCCCATCTAGAAACCTTTGAAAAGTTGAGTCTAGAGAGGTTGAGTCTAGAGTCATTGGGTGAGATCTCTAACAGAGGTCCAGCCAGCACAAGTGGTGGCATTCAGGACAGAGCTCTAGGCTGAGATGAATTTTCTCTATATCTAGCCTGCTGACCCTTTTGACCAGCTCTCTAGAGACACAATGGAAGATTGGGCCCATAGATCAGATGCCAATACCTCTGGCACAGACATTTCAACTTACGGTGTGATTCATCTTGCCCAGTTTCCTAACTTAAGAATCTTACTAGAAAACTACATCCTTATCTAGATCAATAGAAATTTTATTCAATGTTTCACTTTTTAATCTCAAAACTATTGATGATTTGGTATCAAAGTTACGTAACTATGTATGCAACTTGCTGGGTTACCCTGCTGAAACCTGAATTAGAACCTCTTACTAATTTTGTTGTGGAGTTCAGGGGATTCACAACATCAGGGTGGCAATATACAACTGCACTGTAACACAGGCACAACAGGGCTTTGACAATGTCAAAACTATTTAAAAAATTAGGAAAGCATGAAGTAAAAGAAAGCTGTAATTTTAGAAAAAAAAATGTATATAGAGAAAACAAACTTACGTAGTCACAACCAAAGTCCTTTCGAGTTATGCTGTTCTTCCCTGCTCTTTTATCACTAATCTCAGTACTGGTTTTGCTGCCTAATACTGAACAATACTGCATATAGTCACACCAGCTGCTTGATCTTGCAATTAGTTCCTGGTATTTTCTTTTTGTAGTACAGTTGTTATCCTAGAAGGTAGCAGGCACAACAGACAATTCAGCTGCCTTCACAACTACAATAATGTATCTGAGCCAGTGCAAATAAGTGATGCAAGGCAAGCTGTGCTTTTCCTAAGGGTGGGAAGCATCCCCCAGACAGGCTTGCAACTTGTTTCTTCCCAAGGAGAACAATTTGCAAGGTCAGTCTTGAACCTTTACTTCCCATGAGGTGGCCACAGTCTGCCCAGCAGAGCTAAGGGAACAGAAAATGAGTCTCTGGTCTTTGTTCATATAACAAGTACAAGAACTAGCACATATAGTGATACATAACACTAATTAATTGCAGCTTCACTTGCAAGGATTGAAAGATTCTCCTAAATAATCTGAAAAGGTACACAACTAGTACTGAACTCATGTGACTTTATTTGGAAGTTTGAATTAAATGCTGGCATATCAATGTATAAGTCAGGTACCATTTCCAAGTGCATGAGCCTCAATTATTTTCTTGTTGTTTCTAGAAGAGTTGCTGATGAGTCCCATGCAAATCTATCATCCAGAAACTGGCTTAACTAAAAGAAAAACACACTCCCTAAACAGATTATAACTTCCATAATTTTTGCTCTTTAAAGTATTATGGAAATAGAGAACACTAGAATAGATGTAGTGCAACAAAAGATTTGACAGGATTAGTATTGTAGCAATTCTTCAGAGTAGTTATTGATAAGGTTTATTTGTATGACCATCACCGTGTGACCACCTAGTATCTACATTTGCTGCTCTGATTTATATAAATAGCGTTTTTTGATGACAACTCTCTTCTTTGAACAGCCAAACTATGTCTTTGTCGGCCACCAAGAGGATTTAGGCTTTCTGCAGTTTTTCAAAATAGTGTGGATTTTAAGGATAGATTACGCAAACAAAAGTCAATACATATTTAAAATATATAACTAGGCATAAGCAGAAAAGCAGTTAGAAAACATTAAGAAATAGTTTGAACTTTTCCAAAAAGTTGAGTATCGCTGAACTCTCATCAAGGCTTAATGTCCAAATACATATCTTTTCCTGTTAATTCCCATTTCATTCACGTTTTGAATCTGTTTCATAGTTCAGCACACCAAGTAACTTTTTCTTGTCATGCCTGTCTCAGTCCAGCTGACTCTGGTTAGAAATCTGTTCTTCTGGCAGCATAACCCACTCTCCACACCAAAGAACGGCGATAAGCTACCAGACTTCTTAATGACCAGGCCAATGTTGTTTCTGATCCTTTCACACATCACTTGCTCATGGCACAAAGTACTGTAATACCAGCCTTTTGCAATGAAATCAAAGTTCTTTCCGAACAACGCAAAGAACTTCACAAACTTCATAATCTTTTGCCCTTTATGTGTACACACAAATATAAATAAATTCCAAACCAGAATACATCACTGTACGTACAAGTAGACATGAGAATACACACAACAGATGCTAGCTGTTTTTCACTACTGGAAGCTTCTCAAACTACATGGTCTGAAACAGTCTGCAGGGAGACTTTCACACCACCAGCAAAGCACAGCGGCTGCAAGATTTTCTAGCATCACACAAAGCAGACAAACAGCATCTGCAGTGTTATGACGGGCCATGCTTGGGGCAACTTGCACTGGACAGGACAGAAATTCTGCAGCTACTATAAACAATAAGTTTTCTTGTACAGTGTAACATGTCCTACTTAAATTTCAATCACAATGTGTATTTTGCCCATTTCATTCCATAGAATATATAGGAATTATGAACCAAAGGTCAACCCCTCTAATAGGTGATATCTATTGTCCCAAAGACATGTTCCCTTAAAAGTAAGGACATAATATTAAAGAAAACATGTGACATGGGTAAATAACAAATAAAAAACATGAGGAGGGGGGAAGGCAGGAGAAAAGACAAGAAATGATATGAATTCAATTTTTTTGAGCAGGGCAGAACAAATGTTTGACTGAAAAGCTTCAGGTCTAGCTGGGAGAAGGCCAAGACTAATTTAACCTTTGGTCAAATGGTTGGGAGTTAGCTAGTTTCCTTTTTCCTCTTACATCACTCCCAGAGATTTCGACAAAAATAATATGGTCCCGATTACATGACATTACAGGCTCTCAAAATGCACTTGGGAGGATAGTGTTGAAACCCCGTGGAGACAAATTAATCCCAGCAAAGCAACAGCTGTAAAATTGCTATAAACAGGGAAAACAACTACAATGTTTGCATCATGTACTTATATGATTTTAATAACTTATTACGGGGATTAGACTATCAGATTTAACAGGTCTGCCACCCCTGTATCATCATTAAAATATCAGCTGTCAGGCTGTGTGTAGTTGCTATTAAGAAATTTAACCACTCAGTGCATGCTTTAAAAAAATAAAGCAGACCCGTGTATGATTTATCTTGCTTTCAGGAAACACACGCAGTCAGAGAATACATGACCTGCAGGGTTTCTTTCCAGTGCTGGAACGGATCACCACTGCTGTCACCGTGTACCTCGCGCAGCCCCTGTGCCTGATCAGGTGTCAGGCACCTGCTCGGCCTGCCTGCCCTGCTGCCTGCGAGCGCCCTGCGCCCTGGTACCGTTTCCAAGAACGGCAGCGAGGAGCCCCCTGGGGGCCTCTCGCAGAAAGCTTCCTCAGCCTTTGCACTTCTATAACCAGAAAAATTCCATAGTCGGAGAAAACACATCCCTCCTGCCCCCTCTATACACCTATCTCATCCCACCCCTACCAACACTGCCACGCTGTTCTCCTGTTAAGACCCCGCTCTGGCTGTAGCCCGCTCAGGAAAAGGATGAGCTGCCCCGGCGACAGGTTCCAGCTGCCCTGAGCTCCCCGGTGCCCGACTCGCACAGCCCTCGCGGGTTTCGGAGCTCCCACCGCACCAGGCCTTCTCCCGCCGGGGCTGGGCCTCCCCTGAGGCCGTGCCCGCCCTGACGGAAGCGGCCTTCCAGCTGCTGATCAGCAACGCTACGGTCCCCACCCGCACGTCCTGTGCTGCAGAGCCCTGTGCCGGGTGCCCCCCCACAGGCTGGCCAGGCACTCCTCTCAGGAGGGCCACCTGGGCGAGGAGCAGCGCTACCAGGCCGCCCCGGCTCCCTGCCGGCCCCTGCCACAGCCCGCAGCCCGGCCGGCGCCTGCCTGGCAGCCGCGCACAGGGCAGGCAGGCGGTGGGGCGAGGCGAGGCGTGTGGGGACGGCGGGGGGATTCTCGAACCTTCGGGGCCCTTCTGGAACCTTCGCGGCCGCGCACTGCCGCCGCTCTCTCGGGAAGGCGCCCCAAGGGCCCCTGGCTCTGGGCCTCAGCGCTCCAGCGGAAGGCGGACATGAAATCACCCTGCGGGGCTGTGGGCGATAAAGCAGCAAAAACTAACCCCCCGCACACATCCCCACCCCTGTCGGAAGCTCTGCAGCAAGCGAGAACTGCAGAGACCTCCGCAAGCACCACGAGGGCTGAGGGAGATGACTCTTCCCCAAACTGAGAAAAAAAACTGCTCATATGGAGGAGTATTTTTAGGTGCTTTGTGTTGCTGCCTTGAGAACGGGAGCTGCTTGGGTTTTAGTTTGCCTTACTTGGTTTGTGTTTCATTTCTGCTTTCCAGCTTGGAAAAATAAAGATAGATGCTCGTGGTAACTGTGAAATATGATGACAATACATTCATTTTTAAGAACTTTTTATATATAGTAAACTTAATTTTACCAGATTAAGTTCAACTTGCAATGCTTCATTTAATAGATTGTAGCTAATAACATCACCACAATTATATAACAAATAGTCTATATACACAAATATTGCTGTTAAATTGAACATTTATAGTAACTTATAACTTCCGAATAAACACTTTTTCACTTAAATTCAGGTAAGACAAGATTTGACTGGATATGCTGTTACGTTCCTGTATGTTTATATCCATTTTCTGTGTATACTTAATGAAAATGCAGGGATTTTAGGAATACATTACAGGAACCATACCTTCCTAGACTCTGTATCACTACATTGTATTAAAAAATCCATAGGGGGTTATTTTTTTTTCTTACAGAAATTTTTACATAATGTGCAAACATGGGAACAAGAAATTCATACAACCAAGGAAAGTGTGCACATTATATTGAAAACTCAACACTACCCACAACCTCAAAAACTGCCAGCACACATGCCTCTGGCTGTGCAGCCTATCTGATGCCTGCCACGGTGTGCCAGAGCCTGGTGTTTTCCCCCGATGGCTCAGGCATGGTTCCTGTAACCCTAATTTTTCAACAGGCTCTGCTGTGTCAGCATGAGGAAAGATGGAGAGTGCTTCTGGCCGTGTGTGCGCCCCGTGCTCAGTGAAGGAGGAGCGGCTTGCTGTGCGCTGCTGGGAGCTGCGGGCTGGCCGGCAGGGCCTTACCGTGTTTAGCAGGGTTGGAGAGAGCAGGCTGGAGCAGACACAGAGTTTGCAGGAGGTCAGATAAGCAATTACGTGTGTTCTTGTGGAGAGAGCATAGCTGTCACTTCTTGGGAGATGCAAAGTATGTCTCAAAGACAAGGGTCTCTACTGCTATGCAAGGTATGCTTTGATGTTATTCCTCTGAATGATCTTTCAAGATCAACTGAAATGGAAAGGCATCTCTGCATATGGTGGAAGAAACAATAAGAAGACCTGTCAAGTAACAGGGCCATACTAGAGCACTTTCCTTGAAATTCAATTGTTCTGCATGTATGAATGTATTCCAAACCTAGGAAGAAAGAATGCTCTTGCTAGAATAGATCTAAATAGAATAGTATTACACTCTCCTTATTGTGCTGTGAGAAATACTGTGGAATATGCATCACAGACTATATGTATGCCTTACAGAGTTATGCCATCTTTTCAGTGCTGCATTATGAGAACTGTAATCTTAAGCAGGCACAAGAGAAATGAGACAGGCTTATTTACATGTGGCTCATTGTGCAATAATTGCAGATCTTTGGCCTGAAATTGACCTAGTACCCTGTTACTGTGAAGGGGAAGATCTTGGCTATCCATCAGCATCTGAACAAAGAAGTACCATTTGATCAGCTTTGCTCTCAGATGGCGACTAAGAGATCGACCTGTTTTGGCACAAGGTAAGGCATGCAGGTTGGTAGCAAGGAGACTGCTAAATTAACCTGCAGCATAACAGGCAATCTACATGAATATCAACCCACACTGACACTGCTCTGAAAAGTCAATGCTTTCAAAAGAGACACTAGAATATGCACACTGTCCTGCCAATTAGCATGCAAAAACAATTACATGAATAAAAATAGGTATTAATAACCAAAAGCATTTGTCAAAATGTCAGCACATGGATGAATACTGAATACCATATAGGAAGGCCAGGGTGTGGCTGAGAGCTAAAGTCACAAAAACTGAAGAAAGGTATCCATGGAAAGAAGCAGCTTCCAGCTGCCATGAATTCAGCTCCGTGTGGAGTTGCTGTGCCATCCATCAGCTGGCGCATCTGGAAATCAGCAGGAGCTGGAAGCGCTGCCTCGATAAAAGAAAGGTGTAGCAGTGATCTCTGATCTACTTGCATGCTTCACCTCTAACTTTGGAAGGAAATACCCACTTTGTCACTTGACACCAAAATGGAGTACTGGCCACTCATAATATGCTTCTGATCCTGACAGTGTAACACATTGCTAAGCCAGATCCTCAGCCTGATGGAGTAGTTTTGGTTAAGTTGCTTGTTAAAAATATTGGGACCAGGCTTTTCGAGTAATTGCGTGAAGAAACTCATAGTGCTCTTTACAGGATAGCCTGGTAAGGGGAAACAAATCAACACAATCAATGTAGATGAGCATTGAGATTTGAGTTTGTGGCACTGTTCTATTTTTGCCTTACTAATGGTTACAATAAGGAAAGAAGTCTCTTCCTAGGACTAACTAGGCAAGGTCTGCTGGGTGAAGGAATGGGGAGATAGGTCAGGTTGCTCTCCTGAATGTCTGCAGTAAGAGCCCCATGTTATGACACTGTTTTTAATAGAAAATTCTAAAAATTGAAATCAACAGTTTATTAAAGTCCATATGCAGCCTCACTGCATAGAAATGCACATGCATGCATACATGCGCGTTATTGAAAGATACATTTTTACTTAACCTCTGAATATATAGAGCTATGCTGGCAGGCAGACTTCTCAAATGTATTCCATTTCATGGTACACTTTTATGGTGGGAAGTTATTGACATCAGAAAGGAAGAATAATGGAACTGAGGTCACAGAGTTATTTACACTGGCGGGTGGATCCCAGAGCATTCCTGCTTGATTCGCTTGTTTTGATGACCCTCTTTTTGGGATTCTGTCACACATTACATCTGATATTTGGATCTTGGGAAGTTGAAAGGGACAGTGAGAGATTTGTTTAATTACTGTTACCAGTGTGTTAACACAAGGTTAAAAAGCCTGTCCCTGTTCAAGCCAATGGCACAATTCCCAGTGACTTCAGGAAGTTTCCAGACTCCCTGCCCCAAAGCGCTAACAAGCCACAAAGAAGGAGCCCTGTAGATACCAAGCTGAGCTGAGGCCCAAGGAACACCCAGAAAAATCTGATGAAATTACTGAGCTGGTGGAAGAGAAGAAATAGTAGTATGCCAATTGCTTTAAAATACGAGTGTTTTTTTGTTTGTCTGTTTTTGTTGTTTTGTTGTTGTTTTACATTTTGCTGTTGAAAGGGAAATTTGGGAATGATTGTCTCAGAGGCTTTTGCTTAGAGTTGGGAACTGACAATGCACTGCTACATGAGGCAATAAAAGAAATAGAACACAAAATGCCTCATTTAGATCATAAGCAGAAATCTCATAAACTTCTCAGCCCGGAGCTGAGCCTTTCCTCTGTTTTTAGACCATTACTGTAAAGCTGCTAACCTTTACAGATACTGTATCACAATCTGGCCAGCAGGAATTAAAAACACAATCGACCACGATTGGAAAAAACAGACTAGTGACACATTAGCAACAGGGACGTCTAAGTAATAACATGGCTCTGATCCTAGTGCAGAAGCTAAAGGCTTCATTACATTTAATTACTTCCGGCTTTAAATCAAGGCCTGTTTCAAAATGAGGGTGGCTTCTATTAAACTAAATTACTTTCCCCTCAAGCTTGTATGGAAAAGTTCAGTACCAAGGGAAGACAGCTTCTATTAAAAGCAGTATGGTAAAGGTGCTGCTGCCAATCTAGAGATGGTATGTAACTGGGGGCAGCTCATAAATGAAGTTTTATATGGTATCTGTCTTTAAGTCTGTGCGGGAGACACTCTTCTGTTTGGCTCAGTTCCTTTCTGCCTGCTTCATTCTGCTGCTCGTTGTGCCACTCTGAGCTGTTGTATAACAACTTTTCCTAATGCAGGATTACACACAGGAGCACACCGATTCCTTTTGCTTTGGGCTTCCCCCCTCACAGGGTGGCTACAGGGAATGACTGTGAGATACTCAGCAACAAGACTTCCCAGAAACAGAGTGTACTCTGAGATGCGGGCAGGTTCGGATGACCGTGTGTTTGAGCATAGATTTCAAACATAAACACATTAAGTGATAGAAGAAACCCTCTCCCACAAAGGTCACAACACTTACATCCTGGACCTACCCAGATGACAGGCCCAATTAGTACTGGTTAAAAAAGCAGTAAGAAGCAAAACATCAGCAACAGCCCTCGATAAAATAATCTGCTGTGGGATAAACCAGATTCCTAGAGGACAAGCTCAAATGAAAATGAGGGATGGGTTACTCAAATCAAACCAAATACGAACTGAACAAGAATTTTACCCAAATCTTCTGACAGTTTTTTTTAATCCCTGTTGTGTTTCTGGCTCTCACTCATACTCAGCATCTGCTCTCTGTCCTTGATCACTACCCGAATATTTGTTCCATGCACTTAATTTCATTTTACAGTCTGCATGGTTCATTTGTTCATTCTTTGATTTTCCTTCACATTTTCTCAGCTTTTCATCTCTTTCTGTTTTTTTTCCTTGTCTCCTGACTTTATTGTTTCTCTCTCTCCCTTTTTTTGCCCTAGCCTCTACAGCCCTGAATTTCCCTTCCCTATTTCCCTGTTGCCTTCCTGTCACCATTTGTTTTCTATCACCCTGCTTTTTTGCTGGCTGATGTTGGAAATATTTCAGGAATTTCTAATTCACAGTGCCATGAGAACTGTTATCTTTGCATTTTCACTAGTGAAAGTGCTCTCGCACGGTGAGGACGGTGACGGAGCAAGCCTGGGACACAGCAGCTTTGGATGGACTCTTCCCTGAGCCCACTTTGCCTCCAGAGTGGTACGCTCCAGTGTGGAATGTGCGAGAGGAAGCTGGGTCCGTGGGGAGCGTGCGGGCTGGGGGCAGGGAATGTGCATTGAGAAACCTCAAATTCCACACAACAGAAACAGTACAGGAGGAACTGCAGTACAAGAGAGAAGTAGGATGAGGGACCAGCTGGATGAGGGTGGGGGGGAGAACTGGAAAAAAAAAATACACCCACCAACACCACACCCTAGCTTTCAAGTTTTCCTTCCATGCAGGTGCAGATGAGCAGCAGTACCAGCCCCTGCTAATATTCACTTGCTCTGAGTTGTAATAATAAGAAAGCCTCAGATCTCAATCTATCCATTATTTCATTCCCTGAGCAGGGTTAGGGGTCACCTTTAAAATAACAACTGCAAATGAAAGGCAATTACATGGAATAAAAAATGATCAGTGATGGAAAGAGCCAGTCAATGCATGGACTGCTGGTGACATGTCATTGTAGTGTGACAGTATGCCAAGCCAAAGTCACCACAGTGATAAATAAATGGATGAGTGACTGTATTCCAGTATCTAGAGATGTCTCAGGAAAGGAACATCAAAGGTTAAACCACCTACTTTGTTACTGCTTCTGCTGCTCCTGCTATTGTTATTTGTATTCTGGTATCACCAAGAGGCTTCAACCAAGATTAAGGCCGTTGTGTTAGGCACAAGATAAATATGCACAGGAAGAGAAAGTTCCTGTTTTAAAAACTTACAGCCTAATGGATAAGATGAGCAAGAAGTTAAGGAAAAACAGAGATAAAGAGAAGTGAAATGGCTCAAACTGAGTCACAGAGCAGGTCAGTAAGAGAGCTCCCATCCTATTGTAGCAGCAAGCAGTTGAATAGGCAGAAACTGGGAATATGGTGTATACTATTAAGTTTATTGTTTCAAAATGTAAAAATTCCATAGGCTCTCCCATCCACAGTGAGGGAACCCTTTTCTGTATACACAGATACAATTTACTCCGTGCTCACTGTTTGCTAGGCTGACCCTTAACATTCCCACCACACTGTCTCACCATGATAAATATCCATGATATGTGTTACCATTTACAGATCATGAGTAGATGGCTATGATACTGGTGTTATGTTCTGCTAATACAGAATATATTTCTCTTGTCTAAATCTTTTCCTTACATTCAGTTTCTGCACTGGCTTTAATTCAGCTCACATGGTCTCAAGAGCTGCCAGAAACATTACGTTCGTACAGAGAAGGTGGCTTCCATTGCCAGACAGGACTCAAGAGCTCCCTAAGCTCTGAGGTGATCACTGCTTCAAATTCATGTTCTCCAAATATTACTACAATTTGCTAAAATGCTACCTTCAAGTATGTATAATATCTTGTTAACTCATCACAGGTCTTCCAGCCAAACCCATGCGTGAAAACCTGACTTATGTCTGGAGGCCTATTTTCTTAACTACTTTCCAGTACAGATGGAAAAAAGTTACAGTGCAGCTGAAATACAAACATTAGAGTAAGTTAGTAACTAGTAAAGGGAAGCCATGTGTCTACACAATGCAACAGTCATTGTGCCAAACAACAGCAGCACAACATAACATTCAAAAACATTATTTTAAATTTTTTGCAAACATTTTACTAAAGTGCTACGACCTGCTAATGTAAGATACAGCAGAGATGTCCCTAAATGCTAATTGCAGACTACAGACATAAGCAGGATGAGGCTTATGGAGAAGTACTACCTATCACCACATACATTCTTCAGAACTTCAAGAACTACAGACCATAAAAATCTGCAGAATCACCTCAGTGCTAGTCCAGTAATAGCAGCCACTCCCAGGACTTCAGGGTGGATGTATCGTGGCTGGAAATATTGCAAGAGATTCATAATGTAAGTATTTGGGGGTGTCCTCAAATCACTTCCCACACTGAGAAATCACATTAATCTTCTATGCAACTGACACAGTTTTGAAATAGTAAGGCCACCTTCATGTTAACTCGGGTATTATTGCCTTTTTCCGTTTTGCCTGGTATTTTGGCTGATGACTTTTTCTGTGAAGAAGAGAGAGAAAGGGCTCTCTTCTCCCCACAAGGCTTATGGGCAAAAACAACAAAAAGAGGTTGACGGGATTTTTAAACTAATGCTCTTGATTATCTCTCATGTTAGGTTCAAAACAGTATCCTCCTTGTTCAACATGTCAATCTGCTTGACATCTGTAACAAAAATACAGTCAGACCAATGCATATTGCATTTCAGAAAAGTCATTTTTTGAAACATCTGTTTGGAAGTGTTAAGGTCCTGCTGAAAAACCTCACACAGATGTGGGCAGCATGCCATATTCTGAACAACAATAGAATCTCCAAACATCCTCCCAGGACATCCTTAAATAAATTTCCCAAAGAAGAACGAAATCAAAGGCTTTTAAGCAAAATTTTATTCGTGGTACCATATCTGTGCTAAGTCCCTGAATCCAGCTGCATGGAAGACCAAGTCAGCTGCCCCTTCATGGCAGTGCCATGTCCTGCACAACTGCATTTAGTTCCAGAAACATGGTCCCACGCTATGTTTTCTACTGCCCTGTGTCAATTAACCCCTATCATATTAGATAAATGAGAAGAAAAGGAAGAAAACACCACAAAAGTCAGAGTGATATGTTTTTCTTATTTCTTTCCCTTTTGCTGTTACTTTACCCTGCATGTGCTGAATATTTGCCAGGATTCTCCACCCAAGCTTATTGCTCTCAATTCTCCCATATTTTTAAACACTCCTCTTGGGATTCTTATCCCATTGTTGCTTTCAAATTTCATTTTCTTCTCTTTTTCACTCTCTAGCTTTCTTTACTTTCACCCCTCTTTTCCACAGTCCCTCTTGCCCCTGCATAAAAGAAAAAAAAAAAGAAAAAAAAAAAGAATGAAATGAACTGCATTTAAACAATCAGAATAACAGGGAAACAATGCTCTTGAGATCCCATCTGTTGCCAACACATCTCCCAAGACAGCAAATGATGGGCATTCCTGGCTAAATAAAGAGAATTTCCCACACCCATTAAAGATCTACACAGCAAAGACTGTTGCTTAAGTATTTACTTTTTATGGCATACAAGAAAACTACCTGGAATTGTAAATACCAATGACATATTGTTCACATCTCTACCAAACATGTGGTCAGTGGCCATATGGATAACTTCTGGGTGTGAAATGTCCTTTCTCTTTTTTACAGTGCTGCAATATCCTTGTGCCAGAAGCTTTTCTAAAAGTTTAATTGCATAATTCTACCTCCAGTGGGTGAAATTAAATTCTATTTACAAACAAAATCCACATCCCTTCCTACCCCAAAAATCTGTGAAAGCAAGTTGTGACTCAGTTTGTATACCTAACCCTATTAAGAACTATCTTTTTTTATTTTTAATTCATTCAAATTTTCTCTGATTAGGATTTCACAGTTCTTGATCCGAAACAACATTTATGCACAAATTCAGAAGGAATAGCAATGATTTAGAATGTGATTGCTTTAGATTTCTAAGGTGGACTTTTCAAAAGCATCACCACTGGCATAATACTTCTCTTAAAGTTATATAGTGTACTAAGGACTTAAGTGGGAATACTGTGAAGCTATAGCAGAGCACTTTTAAAGTGCCATTTCTCATTAACCGGATTATCAACTTCCCCATTAAAAAAAATATATATATTTTATAAGAGATTCTGTGAGAGTTCTTAGGAATGTTTCTGCGGAATGTCTTGACATCCCTACTGTTTCAGCTTTAGGTCTGCACTCTGGAGAAATGCAATTTCCATATGGTTAAGCAAATGTTTCTCACCAGCATATCTCCAAAAACAAGTTATTTTGTATCTCCTTTTTCATTAGAGTCATATCCCAGATGGTGCTTCATAACAATAGGTGTTACTGTGAAAATACTGAGGCTTCAGAAATGTAAATCCACAAGAGAAAATCTGAGACAAAGATGGAAAAAAAAAGGTGTAAATAAGTATGGCTTTATTTGCATCAGTGCTGAAAGACCTTTTAAAAGTGGATGGAAATACATGATTCAGGGAAATGAAATGAGGAAAATACAAATATAGAAGAGTGTAAGAGTAGATAATAGGCCTGTATCAGTAGAACAGGGGAAAAAAGGAAGAAAAAGATGTCCATGCAGATGGCTGGAATGATCCCAGCCAAAAGACAATTTTAAAATCAAGCAATGCTTTTTTCTGAAGCAACTTGTGAGTTCAGTGGGGAACCATCTGAGTTGTTTAAGGACGTGGGCGATGTGGTTATGCTCTCCTGCATGAGACAGAATCTAGACAGTGCTGCTCTGCACTGGTTAGAATTTAAAGAAGTGAAAGCATGGAAAGCCACGTAGAAACTGCATTAGGAAAGGTGAGAAGACAAAACCAACCACAGATAGGATTTTGGTTAAAGAAAATCTGAACACTGGCATATGTTTGGTGTGGTAGAGATATGATACATGATGAGAGGAGGAATTCATTCAGAGGTCAACGAGAAGGCCAAATATGTAGGTGGTAGAAGAAATCAAAACATCTGAGCAGAGATGGAAGACAGATTGATATGGAATCACACTGAGGAAGTTGCTCTGTTTTTGAAAGTTATTTAGCTGAATAAATTAACCAAAATATATTTATTGAAGGCGCTGAATAAGATTTACAGTTGAACTTGATTAGGATAAAAACAGTGTAACTAAAGCCATGACAACCTAAGGCACAATTCATAGGCAAGGGTAGTATCTTTTGTCTTAATTTATATAATTCAAAATTAAACAGTCTTTTAAACAGAGAAGTCCTTCTTTGCATCCTATACAAATACAATATAGTCCACGATTTGGATTAAGAATAAAGATAAGATGTCTGAGAGACAGAAAACAGTGGAAAAGGCAGAGGTTCAGGCAGTATCTTAGCAGAGACCATTATCATTAGATACAGAAAAGGAAGGGAGACAGATGTCTGGATGACATACATAAAACCTTGGAAGAAGGAGTAGGAGGACAGCTGAAACAGTTCAGAAGGGTTCTGAAAGCAGAATATACGCCCTACCATTATCTTACATATAGTAAGAATTAATATAATTGAAAATTACTGAGGATGAAAACAAAATTGGTGCTAAACTATAATGTGTCTCTCCAGCCTGAGAACAGATGTCTCTGGAAGCTCTGAATTTGATCCCTCCATCCAGAAAATGTTATTTCCAAAGAAAGTTCTCTCCCTACAGTGACACAATATCACAGACAGGTTACCGCTGATTTAATCATCTGATGGTGTGATAAACCACTTTGGAAATAGAGTCTTTCAAGAAGTAATATAAAACCTAGCTACTGACTACATATTAATATACTGTTTTTACTAATCCATTATTCAGCAAATCCACAGTTGTATTGCACAAACTGCTTGTGTCTCTTCTATGTATTTTAGTACCTATAGCCAGAAGTAAAGGTCTGAATTTCCTCCTGTAAGTAGGAAACAGAGAAAACATGTCAGGAGGAAATGGTCACACCTGTTCAGCAATGCCTGACTGATAAAATGGTGCGAACACATTTGTAAATGAGCTAAAATGCCTGAAGGATTTCACATTGTGGTTACATTTATGCTTCCTTGTCCATTCTGGCAAAATAACAGTCTCTCAAGTTTCTAAAATACCACCATAAAGAGGCAGGAAGCATATGCAGCACGTACTGCTTCATACTCCTTCTTAGTTGGAATTTGTTAAATCACTTCTTTTTCCACTCACCATTCCCTGTCACCCTCCACACAGTCATCTGTTCCTAGGTTTGCTCCTTTATCTGGCCATAGTTGTGGAATGGATTTAGATCTCTCTGTACGTGCAAATACTCAGACTAATATGCAAGTGAAGGAGGGTGGACATTTTTCTACTGTTTGTTATATGGGGAGAGAAGGAATAGATACTATAAACAATTTTGAAGGATGATATAGAGTGTCTGCTGCTGTTCTGCGTGACAGAACTCAAGTCAGCAAGTACCAATTAGCCTTATGACTTCCACCTCTCCTCTCTCTGTGAGATAAAGAAATCCACAAGCAATTTGCTACTTGAAAAAAGAAAAGTATATAAAGACCACAATGTTCTCCCAGATGAGGGTTCACAGCATTACTCTTTAGCAACAGTGATTATTAATACCACCTCAATTATGCCTGATGATGATGATGTAATTAACATAAAGATCCATTATGTTTTACTGATGTTAAAGGTATGTTGATTATAAATTGGACAGGATGTATTTACTTGAGCTTCACTCTTCAGGAAGGTTGTGAAATCAGAGTCCAATCCTGCACTGAGAATAAAACCTGCACCTTTTATAATTGTAATAGTATCCAGATGTTCCTCTGTAACATGGATGCAGGTGGTGAAAGCAGTAAACTGGTATGGAGCAGATGTGCTCTTAGCACAGGTGGGACTTGCTCCCAGTGCTACAGTGAATTTTGTACTCACTAACATAACAAAAGAAGAGTCCAGAAGATATAAAAGTGTTGTAAAAAACTGATGTAAAAATGTAAAAAAAAAAAAAAAAGTTTCTATTTTGATGGCATGCCTTGATTGCTGGGATTTTGGAAAACCTAGCAAACAAAACAATGCAGTACTTTTCAAAACTGAACCTATGAAAGTCAAAAGAGGCCAGGTAACTCAAAGCACTGATAAAAAGCTTAGAGCAAATGAGCATGCTCAGGTACAGAAAGCCTGGAGCCTGTAGTTCTCTATCCTCTGTGGGATGTGTGTAATGTACATCAGCTGCAGAGATTGTTTCTGCCTCATGCCACCACATAAATAATCACTACTACTCTGTTTTGACTGTATATTAATTACCTAATTGAGACTTGAGAATTACGCTCTTCTTTACTGTCCTGTTGTGGTGGAGTAGGAAAAGTGATTTGACTTGCACAGCAAGCTGGGCCAACCAGCCTGATTCTTATTAAATTTTCAGACTGCTTATTAGGTAAAGTCTATTAAGCAAGTCTTCGCTGGGGTGTAGGACCTGAAATTTTATAAAAAAGATGAATGCTACTTGTACTTTTCTGTCATTATGTAACACGCTCCCAGAACACTTGTGACACGTCAGGCCCTATCTGTGCTAGGAGTCAAACCAGTGCATCGTGATCTGTGCCCCAAAAGAACACACTTAAGAACAGTCAGTTGGATATGGAGAGACAAGATGCACATGGAAACCAAGAGTACAATAATCGCCTTGACAGCCTGTGGGTTACTCACTGGCATGCTTTCTGTAGACATATAAGCAAGGGAAAGTATTATGGTGTCAAAGGAAAGGAATGAGACAGCATTGTGGATGTTGGTAGCGTACCTGCCAAGTGTAGGAGGCAATATCAGAGTATATTCAACAGATGATGTTTTCAGGGATCTAGATACTAGACGCAGAATGTGACCTCTGGATAATGAAAGGTGGAGGCTGTGAGAGACTGTGAAAGTGAAGTTTGAGATAGTTAGATAGTAGGAACTACTTGAGGGATGTCCTGGTTTGCCTGAAGGATAAGAAAGGAGCCCTACAACAGCACTGCGACTGGATCTGATGCATGCAAGACTATGGATGTTAGAAACTGGGAAGAAAATACAATTCTCTTAAAACTTCATACAGTAAATTAGCATGGCATGCTAGTGTAGCGACCTTAGCTTGCAAAATTCTCCCAGTAAACTGCAATAGTTTGGTCAACAATGTGCAGATTTATGTTGGGTTAGTTTTCATTATCTCCAAGTCAGATGCTCAGGAACACCACCCAAAGTAGGTGCTTTATGGACAAATAATAAAAAGCCAAGTTCCTATGCTGGAGAGCTTACAGTCTAGACACAAACATCTCTGCTATTCCTAATCATATCAAGCTGAATCTAGCTGTTCACATTTGGAGCCCAGATGAGAATAAGATTTCTGAGGCGTGCCCTATGACTACTTCCCCTCTGTGAGTTGAGTAATCAAGTTATAAACCATACCATGATGGGCTTGGCAATTAAACATTCTCTAACTCATCTGAAGAGATTGCCATGGTAACAATTTCTATACCAGCTCTATTGTTGGTCACATTGCTTCTACCCTTCTTTGTTTAGTTGCAGTCATTATCTTTTCTTTAACCATACAAGGTGGTTATCCTGACAGCAGTAGTAGTAGATGTACATAGTGTAAAACTACTTCTATATAAGGAAAATGTTATGGCTATGATATGTTTGGATCAAAGAGATAAAGTTGACGCATACCTAAATTGTGATGTGAATTCCCTGTATCAATGAGAAGCTTTATGATAGTGTGCTGAAAAAATTAACATTGAGACAACACAGTACCTGGCTGAGTGACATCCAGACAAGTACTTTGGGGGAAAATCACAGGACAGCAGTGTTCTTCCAGGCTCCAGTTGCACAATTGTTTTGACAGTGGTAGGTCATAGAATCGTTAAGGTTGGGTCCTACTACCTTGATGGCTGCAAAGGTATATATATCTACAGTGGCTGCAGTGCACTGTGGCCATATCTGAGTTAGCCTTAAATTAGTAAATATGAATAGCAATAACTGGTCTAAAGGTAGCCGTTTTAAAGCTTCCAGACTTGGGCCATACATTAAGATTCATCCCACTCATAGATGAAGGAAATTATCTGGGTCATAAGCACAGTTATAATTGACTGCTGCACATCAACCTTTCACAATAAGACCAGAAGAGATAATGATGAATACTGAGTGTGTTTGAAATAGCTGGTTGCATGAACTAGGCTAATTATAAGTTTGGATACAAAGAGCTCCACTAACAGTTTGGACCAAGGGCAAAGCATTTTCACAAAGGGAGCAAAATCCTTGCTTTATATCTCATCCAAACAACCAGTGTAAAAAAAGTCTTTATATAACTCCAAGTTTGAAAGACCACCATTTTTACCTTTTCCAATGTACTCACTCACCTTTGCCATAAGCACAAAGCATGCTTCATCTTGTGCGTTTCCATAAGAAGTCAATTTATCATATTGAGAGGCCTAAACGTCATAGTCTAAAGGTACTAGTCATAAAATATCCATATAGTTTCGAACTTTTCCTTCCATCAGAAGAAGTTGGCTTCACAAAAGAAAAGCCCATGCAGATGTGAACAGTTTGGGTCTTGTTGTTGTTTTTTTTTTAAAGCCTGTTATGGATTAAGAAGGAGGACAAATAAGGAAAACAGTTTGTAGTCCCAGAAAAGGGAGGCAATCCCAGAAGGAAAAAAATAAATGGGCAAAGCAGTAATTTCTCCGCTTTGAGATCTGTGGATGATGGACAGAACAGTGTACAGCTAAATTAATTATTATTAAGGAAGGGAGAAGAGGAAATGACTCATAGGAGATTCCCACCTGTGCTAAGCATCAAAAAAATCACCCTTCCAAAAGAATCAGTAACTGAAGAAGGCAATGACATTTTCTGCATATACCTTTGTAGGTAGTATAGTTGATATAGTCTAGATATATGTCACACATCACTGAAGAAAATGGATACTGAAGATTCAATTTACTGATATTTAATAGCATGCAAATTTGTGATAGGAATGAGGCAACAATGGCAATGCACTGAGTAGCAAGAATACAAGCACAATTACTGCATCAGAAAATAAAGGATGGCCAAATCTCAAATTATTCCATTGATCAGAGCTAACTACAATACCTGAAAAGTCACTGAAATTCAAGCCCAGAAAATCAGTTTCCAGTAGCATAAGTACCTGGGTCCTAACTTCACGAAAGGCTACAGCCAACAACTTTAGTCACATTTTGGTATTTTCACCTATAAGGCAGCCAGTGAGGGCAGAAGCACATGAAAATCATAGGATAAAAGGTATCTGTGACTTAATAAAGATACAAAGAGTTCCAATACATGTTTGGTTTAACTGGAACAATGAACTGCTACATTACAAAACAGGAGACAGTTTGGTTCAAGAACACTGAGAGTCAGAGTTAGCATTAGTGAAGTAAGACAAACATTTTTCATATGACAACCATACATATGGCACAGCATATTGACTGGGTTATTATTTCCCTCATGGCTTTGTTGCAATGCAAGTTATTTACTTAAAATATTTATTGCAAATACCCTCCAAATCCTTTTTTTTTTTTTTAACTAAAGCTGTATCTGAGCAGCATAGATCCATTTTTTCACTCTAAATAGGATCTCAGCAGTAAGAGCAATTCATTTCTTATTCCACTGACTTTTTGAGGCCAAGTTTCAGTTCAGTGTGAATGTGAACCTTTATAATATGAGGGAAACTGATAAACAATGATAGTGCATCTTTACCTGTGTGCTGATACCAAAGGAAAATTACAGCATTTCTTACCCTTGCTACTGTGTCGACATTGACTGTGAGCCTAAAATAAAATATAAAAGTGGAGCACATACACACTGAGCCTGTTCTGTCTATGGAAATAGAGAAAAATCACCTAAAGGATATGAATGCTGCAGGAATTTTATGAGCTTGAGTATTGCCTCATTTCACATCTGTATTCCAGAATGATTTTAGTTATGATTTTACTTTATAGCTAAAGCTTCAGGTACTGCATTCTAAGGACGATGATGCCTTTGTGTCATTGCACCTGTTGTAAATTTTGTTTTTATCATTTGGGTTAAGGGACTGTTTTTAACACTTAGTTGGCTCTATGTCAACAATACCCAATGAAATCTTGGGGAAATGTAAGAAAGACACTAAGAAAAAGACTATGGTGAAAGTGGAGAATACCTAAAGGTATTGCTGTCTGGATATACACACTTCCTCCAATTGTTCCACCTCTGGCTCTTTACTGTTGCCACCTATCCCTCTTCTTATCATTTATCTTTCACATGGGCGTTTTTCACTTACAGCTGCTGTTACTCCCATAAAAGGTACATTAATAAAATGGAAATACCAAATCCCTGCTCTCTTCTGACTGATATGCATTTTGTAGAACATAAACAGCTGGAGTTTTACACTCTATCTTATGGGTTAGATGTGGCTGGGAGACAAGGGAGTGAGGGGGAAGCCATCGTAATTTAACGTTCAGTTTTTTGTACATAGAAAAATCTAGGGAAACAAAATGTTGTGTAAGGGCTGATACCCATTGTGCCATATACAGTTATTAACGAGTAAAGGTCACAGTGTCAGATAACACCCCATTACTGCATTCCTCAATATTGTAAGAATGGCTACATAAATGGCAATATTTTTCAGTATATCTTTATTTAAGCAATTTACACCAGGGATATGTTTGGTCAAAAGTGAATAATCATAAATTCTGAGGACTCTTTAGAGCAACTTTTAAAATAAAAACCCTTTCACACAGGTAATTATACAAAACTGAAATGTAATTGAGATTTAAGCTTCTCTCAGGAGAACCCAGATACTAGCATAGTCAAATCATTAATAATTGAATGCTTTCCTTATTGCAATATAGGTGGGGTTTTAAATTAAGGAAGAAGTGAATATTTTAATATGGACCCTATTATGCTGTTGATGCTCGTACCATTTGACACATCTATGATTTTCATAGAAGAAGGGATTATGATGTTACTAAGAATCTCAATGCTATTTAAACCATATAGAGAAATGTCACTGGGCATCCAAGACAGGGCGGGGTTTTTCTTCTGTCAGGAATGCCTCTTCTGGTAGCCAATCTCACCTCACTGAAAGGCTGGACTTTTCCCTGTGGCCTTTTTCCCGTAGTCCTCCCAGAGATGACCGATCCTCTTCCCTCTAGTGGGGCACAATCTCTCTAATGCAATCTCTGATGCATTTTTTTATTAAAACACAAAGCCTAGCATAGCCAACACAACTTCTGCTTCAGAGCACTACTTCTGAAGAAGTCCCAAGTTGTGTTTTTTTTTTCCTTTCTAGTTTATACTTGTGAGGAAAAAGTACCAATGCCTTTGTAGTTTTAATGAGAAGTTTCTGACTTCGTCCCTATCCTATAAACCTGAAGTAAATAAAAGCCAAAGTTGGCATACCTTTTTAATGGTGTTATACTTCAAAGTACCATCCATTTATCACCCATCTCATATTTTGCAACACTAAGCACCAAAAGTGGCCTTTTTTTTGTTCATTTGTTTGTTTTGTAGCCAAACACAGAATTTCATAAAAGATCCATTTTATTGATCTTTTCAGCTAAACAGTGCATTTAAAAATCTATTTTGAAGATAAGCCGCACTTCCAGAGCACTTTAACCTCATGTAAAATACAGCTTACAGACATGCTAAGGTGCTTCTATTAAACAACAGGCTGCTTTCTTGGAAGGGAGCTAAAAATCATTAGGCATAACTGAACTATAGCTCTAATGCACTATTGTTATCCAGAGGCCTAATTCATTACTGTTATGTACAAAAACAGTGTTAGAGCTTTTATATAAAGAGTTTGGGAATAGTTATTAGAAACAGAAACAGTGCATCCTAGAGATTTCTGTAGAGAGTAGATTTGCTGTAGGCACAAGTGATAAAGCTATTACCAACAGCCAAGTTTCTTTCCAACTTTTCATTTCTGAGTAATTTCTGCAATGAAGACAGAAGTGTAATAGACATGAAGGAATGTGGCAATCCATTTGTTTTATTCCTATGAAATTATTGCTGATTGCAGGTTTGGAGGATGTGTGGGTGAAGTTTGCTGATTTATTTCAGTTTGGTCAGGAATGCTTTTTTAAAACACCTTTAACCTTTATCTTCCAAACAGTTAATTTGGGTCACTACTTTTGCACTGAAGCTTTGATTGTTAGAGGAAATACTTCTGCATACTTTAGCTCTGCTGTAAGAGAGGCAATATGTTGTGGGCTGTATGCCAACAGATTTTAACCACAAACTTAGGGAAAGGAGACAGATTAGATTGTGGTGGTCTTACAATCAGAGTTTCTTAGTATTCTTTTCTTGCTAAGAGCAAATATTCCCCACTAAAGTGGTTCTATGGCATACAGATGGTGTATCCATAGTAATAGGGCAAACTAAACCCCCTCAAGCTGCATTCCTCTATTCTCTGATAAGTGTTCTATAATAATTTTATCACAAAAGAAGAATGACTTTAAAGTTTCCAGCCATATAATATACTTTAAGATCTTGAGTGAGTTCTGAACTTTTTTTCATCTTTCTGCATGCAAGAATATTGTTCAACAGAGGAAGAAGGTATTAAACAAAGGCTTAGAGGTATACAAGGATGAGGAAAAGCCTAGCTTCTATTCAAACTTTTACAGACACTGTTCCTTTTAAAAGCTGGTGGTCAAGGAACAAAGAACAAGATCGATTTGGTCACAGCATCTATCTGCCTGCCACAGCAGGTTTGTCTCCAGTAGCAAACTTTCTAGTTGTTTAGGCAATCTAGCTTTAACCACCTAAGATAAATAGATCAAATAGATCTAAAGCTATTCAGCAGTTTAATAAATCTCAGTGATACTTCCCTGTTACACTGGTTAAAGTTTTCCCTTTCTTAAAGTATTCCCCTTCCATGAAAAGTCAATGGTTGTGTGCTCTTATGCTATGCATTCTTTTACTCAAATTCTATCCCTTACTCCTTAGCAGCTGCTGGTCCTACAGCCGGATCAGTTGACGTGGTGACTCACCCAGTCAGCATTCGGGCCTGTCCAGATCTGAGTGTGTGTGAATGCCCTGGTCAACAAAATGTATTAGCACAGTGGGTGTTCCAGGGAACCATGCAGGAAGGGTGAGCCATGCACCCTATAGGTGGGAACGCAGGAGTTATAAAAATACGTAGCAGACTAGCCAGATGCAAAGTTTGTGTGATACAACAGCTGGGGAGGGACATTCCTCTCCTATGTTGTGACGCTGAGACACAAATGTACTGCAAAATTTGGCTGTTTCCATATGCAGTCTTTATTTGAAACATGAACATGTAAATGAAAATGCAGTCTAGCTGTATCTGACTGCTGCAGTCAAGAGCAAAAAAGTAAGTTATTTCTTAGGAAGTGCAAAAACAGACAAGTAGATCATGAACCCACAAAACTGCTGATACCTCCTTAGAGACAGGGAGTGCTAGTAATTGCTGACTTCCATTTTACATCCTAATAGCTAAAATTTCTAATAAGGATACTTATTGTTTCTGTGCCTTTTTTTTTTAATATTTCAAATTCATGGGACTTGATTTTGTAATTTTTAATTGCTTTGAGCATCTTAAATAAATGCAAGGAAGCTGCAGCAGAACAATGTAGGCTTTAATATTTAAATAATTTGTTATATAAATGAAACTTTTAAGGTTTACATCCATATGTCCCAAAGCCATGTTAGTGGTGAGCTGAGCCTATGCTAAAAAGCTCCTGATTAAGTCTGAAACTGGTTTGCAGTACAGCAATCCACATAGAGTGTTTTTTTCTCGGATCTCATCATCTGTTTGCTGCCTCTGCTGCAGAGAAAACTGGAATTTGTTCCTAAAGACTGAATCTCAGGAACTTGCAGAAGGAACCTCTTTCTTCTGAGGAAGAATGAGTGAAGAATGTGTAAAGAATGGGCACCCACACGAGACAGTTACTTCAGCTTCTGCTTCACATGCCCATAAGAAATGCATGTAGGACGAACTGAGAAGGCAGCTTGCTGCCAGCAGGGAGGCAGGGAGGGAAAGGCAGAGCTATCAACACAAATAACTTAAATCAGCTTTGCACCTTTAAAAAACCATCAGGTCACAATTTAAGTTTCTATGTGAAAAGTAGCCCTGTAATGCTGGGACATGAAAAAGGTTGGTTGGAGAGCTTTGTCCTGCAAATTAAGTCATTTTCTACCCACTTCATAAACTCAAAGATTACTTCAGGATCACAGAAGCTAACAGCAATGGCAATTTCTTGTCCCACTTACAAGGATGTGTAGTATGAACTTCTGACAGTCACTGAGCTTCTCTTTCTCCAGCAATTTCCATTCAGACACCCTCATTTGACAATACAAATACAAATAATGCAGATGGTGCACATGTGTATATGCAAATATATATAATGCAAATGTAACTAATTTAATAAAAAGCTGTCTCAAAACTAATGAATATAGCTGCTAATTGTTACTGTCTCCTCAAGAGGTAATGCATCATTAAGACATTTAGATCAGTTTTAAGCTGATGACACTCAGATGAACACACTGGATCCACCAACTAAAGAGGTCCCCAGAGATCAGCTTTCTATATGATCAGACACATTGCTTCACATCTCCATCCTACTCGTTTACCTTTGTTGAAAGTCACCCTTGCATAGATGCTCTTCAGGAATGGAGTTATGATGGACAGCCATCACAGCCAGGATTGCAGTGGTGTTGCTGGCCAGCTTGTGAAAAAAATAAGGAATAATTCTGAACAGCTACAGAATAGCAAGACAGTCTTCCATACTGACCAAATTATTTGAACCTGCAAGAGGAACAGAGTGGTATGCGTAGATAAAAGTAACAGGAGGAAGACCAAGCTGACTCTTGTAAACAGAAATCAAACCAAAAACTTTCCACAAAACACTAGAAAAGACTCTTCACGGCTCTCAGTTGTCATGAAGAAAAAAAAAGAAAAAAAAAAGAGAGAGAAGATTCCTCTAAGACAGAGAAAACAAAAAGAAGACATTAAATGGTCCTTTTGTAAGAGAATGGTAAAAAGACACAGACTAATGACAGCATAGAATTTAGGAAAAACAAGATTAAAAATAACTATGAAGAGCTGAAGAAGTGTTCAGGACATGACACTGAATGATTAAGCAACCAAAATAACAGGAGAAATTCAGTGATGATAAGTGCAAGGAAATGCAGAAAAGTTAAAACTAACCTTAACAACACATCGCAGTCAATAGGATCTGGATTAGCTACCACCTCTCACTAGAGAGATCTCTGTCACTGTTTCTCAAGACCTGTTCATATCAACTCAATGTTCAGTAAGAATTAAAGCAAACGGGTTAGTAGTAGTCATCAAGAACAGAACTGAGGACAAAACAAACTATCATTATACCTCAGAAAGTATTAATTGTGCAGCCTAAATGGACAACGTTGAGAATGTGACATCTATCTGTTAAGTAGTTACACATGTTATGGTAGAAGTGTGCATTAATTTACTGTTAAGAAGATACCAGTTTATGACAGAAAAAGAAATAATTGATCTGAATTGATGGAAATTACTAATGCTGGCAAAAATTACATCTTTGACTGTTCTACCACTTTGTTCATTTAGGCACAAAGCCATAACCTGTGGAAAGCAGAATCCTGGCAAAGTGTTCTTTATCACTTTTACCCCAAACAAGAACTACTGCATAAATGTGTAAATTTGTTAAGTCACTCAGAGTACAAAGTGACAATAGAAAAATAAATAAATAGATCAGCAGAATCAGCTGTACTGAGGACTAGTAGATTCATTTTGTTGTGCTCCAAAGTAGGACAATTTCAATCTCCATTTCAGTGCAAAAGTGAAGAATGTTTGTACTGGGCCATTCTTGTCTGCTCATCTTTACTGAAGACTAAACTTAACTGAACTCAAGTAGAGGTGCTTGAAAGTGTCAGTAGGGATGTACTTTTCTGCAGTCATCATGATTTTGTATCCCTTATCCCTAGACCAAACATATAAATGTATTTTCAGCTTCTTACTCTTTCCATCCCTTCCGCAGATAATTTTTCTCCTGGCAAAGCTTTACTGTGGACAATTGCTGTGGACAAATGGTGCCTTCCAGACCTCCTCAGAACATCAGCCTGAGTGTATTTTGCTAACAGTGTTTAGCATATTGATTAACTTGTTTTTAGAGAAAAGCTGTGAAGGAGAAGATGCTTCTCTCTTCTGTCCCTCAGCAGGGATCTCAGCAGTTTCTCATCACCTCCAGACTACATGCTGAATAGAGGTGTGGGGCCAAGTTGTCTGCAAACAGCAACAGCTGCGCTTGTTGTAGCCAGCAACTCAAGCACATGTCATCTCAGCGTTGCCCTCCAAGTACATTATTTACTTTTAGTCGGATAAACATCAGAAAGAAAAACCTTATGGGAGAAGTTCTATACAGCACAGTAGGATATCTTATGCTTTCTATTAGTTCATTGCTATTCAGCTATCCTGTAGAGTTAACACTAATAATATTCCACCTGTAAACTGTTTACAAAAAAAAAAAAAAAAGACGAAACCTACAAGAAGAAATGATGTTCAGCTTGTCATTCTCTAGTACTTGTGTAGGTTTTCAAGAGTCCTTTTTAGAGAAATGTATAATTTTTACTCCCACCCTGTCCTAAAGGCTCTTCAGAAAGGAATGGGAAGTCCAGGATTCAGAAGATCATGCATGGATAACAATTTCTAGTTTTGTGGCCCCGCTTCCTAGTCTTCACCACATATACAGTTCTGCTCACATGCTCTCCAAGAGATTTTGAAGGATTACACAACCTAACAGCCTAATGAAAAGGGACTTGCAGGATTTCACATTCTTCAGCATCAAACACTTAGAGCATTTTTAACATAAAACCTGCTAAATTATTTTTCTCTCTCTGGAAGAAAAGTCTCTAGCCTGTCAGTCACATGAATCTTTGATAGTTTTCTAAGAGTCATTTATTAGACATGTACTGTTTGAGGCCAAAGAGCATGTAGGTATTCACTGCTGGACTTTAAGGTTGCTCTGGAACACTTTCCATACCAACAGAACCGTAACGTGTCTGCCCTGTAACAGCAAAGCATGACTGCAGTCCATGGTAACTTGCCAAGACTGTCTTTCATCAAGCTAGTCTGGCACAAAAGCAGTGAAACTATGAGAAAACAGACCATCAGCTTGATACTAGGTGAGGGCCCAGAGCATTACGCTGGTTTTCTCAGACTTAGCAGAAATTTTCCTTAAGCTTCAGTTCATGCTATCGGCTATGACAGATTGCATCTTGTTGGGGAGGACTGTTATGACAGGGGAGGACAGACCAGAAAATGGATTGCAGTAGCTGCTGCAGATCACGACATTGTGAAAGCTCTCCTGCTGGCAGGAGTATTCCTCGCAGTTTGTAGCAAAGCAGACAGTGTTTCAGAACCCAAGTCTTCAGTCCTTCCCTGACACTCTTCCCTAGATAAGGCAGTGCATTTTCTAATTGGATTAAAAGAAGCAACAAAGCAAACACAAGTTGTCCCCCTGATTCAAAGCTTGGTGTTTGTTTCATAGGAGGATGTAAAACTAGAAGCACAATGTGTTCTCTTTAAAAGCTAGAATGCAGCTGAGCAGCACTTTCTCTTAAATTCAGGTACCACGTGGACAAGGCCATGAAGTACGTTATGCATATCCATATGGTCTAACACTTTCAGTTCTTCTCATGAAAGAAGTGATTTATTTTTTTTAATGTCATGGGAATGATGAAGAATAGTTGTATTCTCAGGGTCGACAACTTCTCTTCAGTGTCATGCTGCTTTTAAGTTAACATCATTAGAAGAAATGCAGGCATAGTCATGTCCTCAGCAAGCACATGAAAGAATATCACCAGAGAACCAGAAGTTCACTAACTAAACACATGGTTCAGAAGCTGACCATTTGCTTGCAAGCATATGTAACATTTGTTTAAATTCTCATGCTATTGAGATGATTAACAATTAGCTTATTTGCCCTGTTTTTCCATGTACTAATAGCTCAACCAATAAATAATCCTTTACAGATGTTAAAAAAAAATAATCCCCAAACTCATAAAAGTCTGTTGAATCCCCATAATCAGAGACTTCTTACTTGAGGGGCATCCTAACGAAACAGGACGTTGTTTTGTGTATTGCTGCTTAAAAGGCATATGCCCAGGAAGAGACATTTCAGAAAATAGCCCACATTTTTCTTTAGCTTATTACATCTGGTGTCATAACAAAAGTTCAGAAAATGGACTCCATACCTACTGTCCAAAATGTGCTCAAGCAACATATGAAGAAACACACAAAATGTCATACAAAATCATCACATCAAACATTTAAAAAGTTAAAACCAAATGTACTAGGCCTTTTTCTGGCAGTCTAATACTCTTTTAATCCAAGTTAACCACCAAAACGTAATTTCCTAATTTATATTCATACAAAATTATGTATTTTTGAAGTATAGAGATGAAGAATAATCTGCTAGAGATTTTTCCTCATTTGACCATAAAACTACTATCTCTCTAATGTAGCAGAAGTTGTCTGCTACTATCGCACTTTTAAAAGAAAAAATAAACCCATGTAAACTGCAGCTGGCATACTCAATCCAACCTGCTAGAGGCAAAACAGCAGTGTTTACCTATCCTGTCTTTGAATTTTGCTTGTGTATCTGCATCTGCATGAATTCTATCCATATATATACTAAATGCTCTTTATGAAACTTTTGTTTTCTTTTGAATTCTCTGTATGATCCAACTCAGATCTATCTGTCTGCAAAGAATTCTCATGTTATTAATCAGAGGCTGTGCTATGAGAGGGTTTTACATGCGTCAGTTTGCAGAAAGCACGCTGCCTTTGGATCTGCCAGTATTCTGTGAAACTATAATAACCTCTAATCAAGAATGTCATGAAAGGAAATGGCTTTCAAATCAAATTGTTGTTTTCCTTTGCAATTTACATGGCTTCTAAGTGGAATGTATGGATTATCTTCAAGCATTTCAAATATACTGAGAAGTAACATCAGTGAAAATCCTCCAGTACTGGAGATGTTCTGATCAAATTTTTGCTAATTATACATTTTTGGAAAAGTCAGTACCATTAAAGACATTTTGGAATAGTCACTCAAGAACCGAAGCATAGAAAGCCCTAACGGCTTTCTGGAAGGCCTGATCATGAGTTATCTCAACTGATGTGAAATGGTAAGAGAATATAGAATTACTTGACACTCATTCTAGTCACTTGGAGCTTGGAAATGTTTTAAAGTACATACATAAAGATGAGATTAAGAGCTGACTGAAAACATAAAAAATATTTGGAAAATTTCAAAATCCATTCAAAACAATTTTGATGTCAAAGCAAATCATTTTTCATGTACTTATAATCATTCGTTTCAAATGGATATTAAAATTATTCTACATCTGGTTTTCATACTCTTTCTTTATTTCTCTTGAGAAAAAAGAGAAGAGTGTGGACTATAAAATGTGGAAAATGCTTTCATTTGTTGGTATTATTTTACTGAAGAGAAAATGTGTGCGCATAATTTATATGAGAGGAGGGCAGAGGGATGTGCACACCTGTCCCAACAGTCACATTTTATATGTACAGTTGTTTGAGGATGGAAAATTTCTTGTAAAAAACACTTGTACTTCATTCAACCTTTAAGATCTAGATAAACTATGAAGATAACTATTCCACATGACGAATTTACCTCTTTGTCTGTAGACTGAACCTTAATCTGGTACCTACTAGCTGAAAATAAAAGTTCTACCTGGGTCTGTTTGCTCCCATTGGCAGTGTACTTAGGGTATGGTGCTTTGTGAAGGTAACAGCGTACGGTTTAATTAGCATCATATGCAGCTGCAGTCCATGTAAGCCGGTACCCATTTTTATCTGGTTCAGGAGGGTCAGCTTTAACAACAGACTAATTCGAGATCTACACAATCTGATCCTTTCTGCCACCTTATGCAACTTACCTTCCAAAACATGCATAGGATTTAACTGTAACTCTTGCTTTCTAGAGTATCCACATGCAACCCACTTTAATATTTCTTGAGGATTTTTTATTCCCAAAGTAACCCATACGGACATCTCACTTCATATTGGAAGGTAAATAAAGCCAAATGTAGATAACCATGAGATGTGAGACCTCAGCATTGCTATGTCATTGCAAAGAGAAATTATATGTTGAATAATGCTTAGACGTAGCAAACCCTTCATAGAAAAGCTCCTCATAAGACTTCAAGCACTTGAACTGTCCCAGCAGCACTGCTTTGTCTGGCATAAGCTTTTTTGTTTAGGAACAACTCTGCAATACATTTTCTCATGTGCCACCAAAAAATAATTTTCTTAAGCTTATTTCTCCCATCAGTAAATTAGACGTGATGTTCCAAATCTTTCTCGGACATACACAAAACAGAATGGATTCTCTCCGGCTAGATACTTGTCAATTGTGATAATTGTGAGCAGAGAATCTCAGATCCTTCATTAAAGTCATCTGATTCAATACTAGAGGTTATAAACACTATGCATCTAAATTTTCTCTATGCTTCCTATTAAAAAAAAAAAAAAAAAAAAACGAAGGACAGATGCTTTTCTTTCACAGCAGTGACATATTCTATCATTGGACAGGTCTGGTTGATGGGAAGAAACTGCAGAACCTGGCTCATGTATTACTGTCTAAGCCATTTGTTTTGTTAACTATCTGTCAATGTTGCAAAGTGATAACCTGGCTAAGGTACATAGATTCACAGCCTTCTTGAATAAACACTATGCTTCCCCACCCTGAACTTCTAAAGACACAGTTCAAAAGAAACAACCAAGTTCATTTTCATATGCTGAAATGGGCAGTAATTAACAACCCTTAGTTAAACAGAAGGAGGTTTGTTCCTGACTTATCAGTTTACTTATCAATATATTTGAGCAACTAAATCATTGAACTGATGAATTCGTTCATAATGCTTAAACTGAAACTCTACACTAAAATAGAAGTTATGTCTTCAAGTGGGATGTACTAGAAAATACATTTCACCAACGCCATCAGTATTTTCCAAAATGTTGTTCAAAAAATGAAGAAGTTTATCTACATGCCAAATCAGATTACTATCACAGTTATTAGTGTAGAACACAATTGATACACACAGGGATCATTTTATACAGTACTGCAGCTCAGTCACTAAATCAAACAGCAAAGATTTCCCCTCATTACCAGGTGTTGCAAAAGCAACAGCATAACATTCTTGCATCTTCAAATTGGGGCACAAAGGTAACAAAGGTCTCCCATCATCCTAAGAGTAGACCACGGGCAACTACGACAATTTCTAAATGCTTTGTTGTGTAAGCAGTCACATGTTCTCTGATGTGCTTGCCCAAGACGTAACACAAATTACTCCCACAGTACATTTTTTGAGGTTTAATACCTATTGGAATATTCCAGCTAGCACTGGAGATCTTACAATCCTGTCAAAGCAGATAAATTTCATGCTGTAGCAGTAACATTCCTGTTAACTATGGTGAGCAAGGCAGCACATCTGGAATGAAGTGATACCCTTTTTCAGATTAAACGGTAGATTTGGGTAAGATGGACAAGATTTCAAGCAGATTTCAAGCAAGATTTTCTAGGTCAGTCTGTCGAGGTGATATCTGACTGCCTCACTAATACATCTCAGTAGAGTGGCAGTGGAACTAGGTATCCCTTAGCTACAGAAAAGATAAGTCAAGAAATTTGCTGTTTTAACCAAATAAGTGTCTAATGCCAATCTATGAAGTAAGAAAGTTTTCATTTCTCAATAGAGACTATGCATTATTTAGACTCCTTATCTGTTATCTGTTGTGCTGCAGTTCTAGTATTCCATGATGTTTTACATTTGATTAACCCATCTTTGTCTCACTTCTCCATTCATTTTTTCCCCATGTATTTTAAGCAGCTTCTGTGATCTAAAGAGGCTATTTTTGCATCTTCTTGGTGTGAACAGCATTCCTTATGCAGCCCATCAAGAAGCAGAGCTCTAGACATAACATTGCTTGCTACTTTCAGAGAGGCAATGCAACTGGAAATGCAGTTTGAAGTTTCAGATTGAGAATGCTAGTTCTTCACTCAAACAGCCTTGAAAGGCCTTTTATATCTGATCACACAGACGTGGTGAACAGGATGAGAGTTCAAGGGTGCAAAAAGTCAACTTGAGTGCTGCTACTCCAGTGCCAAGAGATACAGAAGTCAGCAGTCTTGTTCTGGCTGCAGCTGATTCAACTGAAGAGGTTACTGGTCCAAGCTGCTTCCCAGTATATCAAAGATCACTGCCCTGGCAGATCTGCTGACATCACAGCTCCAGTAATTGCTTCCTAATCTAGTTCAATCAAAATGCCTAGTTTAGCTTACACACTTTAAAACTGTAACTTTTGCTTTCTCAGATAATCTAGAGAACATTTGTACATGAAGTTATCATGACAGATCTGTAGGGAGTAGAGTGGGAAAAGAAACAGAAGAGAGCCCCTGGGCAGTAACCTGTTCACCCTGCAAAGCTGCAATCAGAACAGAATGTGTGACTTTATTGTATCTTCATATTATGGTTCCCTTGACAGTACTAAGCATTGTTTCCTTTGTCTGTAGAAACAATGGCATGTGTAACTCCACACACAAAAAAAGTTATTTGCAGAAGTTACTTGACAGTATTGTATTCATCTGATGGAGTTGGGGGTAGCAATTAAATTGTGGGATCAACAGAAAAGCACAAAGAGAGCGTGCAGTGTATGTCATGAAGAACATGGATATGACAAACCAGCAAATGGAAGATCAAGTTGTAAAAGGTACCAAAGGGCACTAGAGGGATTGTAATGGGAATTCTCCAGAGATAATTAAGTTGGCATGGAATTGACCACAGCTGCCAGTACCCTAAGAGAAGAGTCTTGTGCAAGTCTGCAAAGCTGGTACATCCCCTTGTTCTAATCAGAGCATTCACCACAAGAATGCTTTGGTCAATGCCACCAATGTCTGAGTGCCTGTAGTAGAGGGGAGATGGCGAGAGAAGGAAGAATACTTGCCATAAGTGCAGTCTCTTGTTTTTAAAGAAATGTGGGAATAAAGAAACTGCAAAGCCTGAAAAGGTAAGGAAAGCTGAGGAAGCATTCAGTGAGCAATTTTAATTTCTTTTCAGTGCAACAGTTCAACAAGCACTGAAGATCCTATATCATTAGTACTGCATAAGAGATGCCATCCACACACCTGGACGAGAGAAAGGGGCAGTGCTGTCATTCTGCCAAAGTGTTTGTTTCTGCAGCTATAGCTAGAAGATTGAGCTGACCCTAGATTAAGTCCCTGTTTGTAGTTAACTCTGTGAAGTAAAACCTTAAAGCCCAAAAGAGTGTTGCCTGGGCAGTGCAGGAAAGGCCTGTGGGAGGAGTGCAGGAGAGGGGTCCTACAGCAGGATCGTCCTAGCCAGCAAAACCCCTAGCAGCTCGGAATACAAGGTGGTCTGAAGGAAAGCTCTCTATCTCCAGTCAGCCTCCAGCTGATTACAGAATCCATAAGACGACTGCTTGGAGCTCTCCCCCTCTTTTTTTTTTCCTTTTCTCACAAGTCATTTGCTTTGAAAAGTAACAAAAAATTGTTGTTGTTTTGTTTTTCCTTTTAAATTAAGAACAAAACAGAACAGCATAATCAAGTTAGAAATAAATTCTGGCTTCTTCTCTGACTCTAGCCATGCAAATCCTCTGCAGGATACTGAGTTACACAATAGCCTCAACCCACAAAAAATGACTTGCAGGCATTACATCATCCAATCAGACCCAAAGGCAACAGCATTGTTACCCAACAACTTCAGACAGCTGATTAACCACTTTTTGTAGGGTGTCAATTACACCACACCCTGCTTGTTCATAACTGTGTTGTTGACAGCAGAACACAGCAAGAGAAAAGCATGCTACCCCCCACATACACACCACATGTATACACAGTAATGCTACTGCCAGAATGATGTGCTTAATTTGTCATGAACTCAGCCAGGAGTACTTAGAAACCTTCAATAAATAAATAAGCAAGCACAGCAACATAATGGCACATCTGGGCTTGTTGTGAGACTGTACAGTGAAATTTTAAATTTCTTCAAGTTATGTCACTTGTTTGGGGAAGCTGAGGGTTTTAGGAGGACCAACAAAGACCTGAATGGAGGGAGCCATTCACCCTTGGCAATGCCACTCCGAGATTCAAGAATCTTATTGCGGAAGAGGGCTTTTTCTGAAAAACCTTCTTACTGGTTTTAGTCACTTTCCTTCATGTTCTTTTTGCACATCTTTAAGGTATTTAAGGTACATTGTTATGTATATTACTGGTTCTTAGGAATTTAAAGTGATGTTTTCAGTTTGACACACAACTGATAAAGCATACTTTCCTTATAACCTCTCCTTTCCATGTGCCTGCTGGAAATTGTTTTTCATTGTTCATAAATCCAAGGCTTGTTTACACTGGAATACAGGAAAAGCTAAAGGAGAATGCTAGTGTGTAAGCCATAGTGGCTTTTTTTGGCTTTTGCTGTGAAGTGATAAATGATTCTTGGTCCCCCATGGGTTAGAGGGCACCAAACTTCAAATAACTACAACATCCGATAACAAAGTTTTTCTCCATCATTTGCAATCAAAACACCAAGAACACAGCCCTCTGGACCTCTCATCCTTCATGTTCAATTGTAAATCCTGATTAAATAGCTTGCAGGTGTCAGGATTAGAGTATATTCATTGGGAGCCTAAACATAGCACCAGCTGGGTTCCTCATTTGCCAGTTGTAGTTGCTTCTTTGTTTTGAAACTGTTGACAGTACAACTAAAAATATTCCTTTGGGTAGAGACAGAGTTAAATAACAAGCAGGATGAGTAAGAGAACAGCTGTAGATATTTTTCTGTGTTTAACATACCTGCCTTGTTGATTTATAGTAAGCCCTCCATATAATGTACATTCTGTGTAATCCAAAACATTTAACCTTTTGAGCCAGGGCTATGATAAAGCTATCAAACACAGGAAAGGGTCTTGACAAGCCTTGTATTACCAGCTTTTTTCTCAAAGGAAAAGTGAAATATAGTTTCACCTCACTTTTAGTATACAACAACAAGCAGTATTATGCCTTATCAGTTGCTACCAACTAAACTATATGCCAGACATCAACACAAACGGCAGCGTGGAGATGGAAAAGAAAACACAGTTTTGGCAAGTTCTCAAAATCCTACTCTAGTGAGTGGCTGCTTGGTTCAAGCATGGCTTCCTTGTGGGGATGAGAATTTCTGCTCTTCTTTTAAAAACAGAACCAGAGTAAGTGCTTAAAGAACAGAACCCATCTTCACGATTAATCCTTCACACAAAAGCAAACAGCATCTGCCAGCATGCAGGACCATCAGTCTGAATTCAAATCCCTTTTATTACGGTTTTATCAGTAAAACAACATACTACAAGTACAAGGGTACTCCATTGCCAGTACCGTTGTCTTAAGATGTAATACCAGGGTTGCAACACATTTCTATCATTAAATCATTTCTATTGTTTTTGGTATTTTGTCCAAATCCATGTTCTCTTTGGAATTAAGTTCTGGCTACTTAAAAATCCCTAAAGTTTTCAAATAGTTATTCATTTTGACTTCCTGTCCCAAACTCTTGAGTAAAACATTACTATGTTGTAATCCCAAAGGACACTTCATTTCTGTGGGCAGTGAACCAAGTCATACAGAATAGATGTAAGGAGAGAGACATGTACAAAAGACATTACTACTTTTTGCTATAAAAGAGTAGAGGGGAAAAATCTGAAAAATTTAATAGTCTTTTTATTACATGGCACTGAAGCAAAAAAAAATAAAAAGAAAAAGAAAAAATCTGAGTGTTTCAGATAATACATCCAAGATAAGCTTAAACAAAATATTGACTGCTTTACACATCTGTATTTATGAGGGGGGAGGATCGTGAGTAGACATGGGCCAAATGGTCCCAAAGCAATTTGCACAGTAGTGAGGCACTCACCTCACTCATGACTAATTGAACTCACTTTTCCCATCATCAGTTCTCACGAGAAATTCAAAGCAGACTACAGGGTCTATCTGTAATACTGAGGTTTTAACAAGTTTTCTTGCAATGCTGCTAGAATTTTAAAGACAAGTTCTTCCCAGTAAATAATATAATGAGAAAACATCAGCACTTAAGAGGATTCCACAGGGTTAATGCCAGGTTTAAAAAGACTTCAAAATGGATTTTACCCAGTTCACATGTCAGGAGGCACAGCACGGAATCAATTTACAGCAGGAGCCAAAGATCACAAATTTTAGGGGAGCCTGGGGACTGATTCTCCCAATCGGTGCCGTGGGGTGCACAGATGAAAGAGCAAACTTGTTTTTTTTCTTTAATGGTGACAGCATATTCTGAAATTACGCACAGCAGGCAGGAGGAACCTGCATAGATTTCAAAAGATACTGCAGGTTTGTGTGCTGAAGCATACATTTAAGGTCCTAGTTAATGTCCTAGCCTTTCACCTCTGGAGGCCTGGGCTCAGATTTATCTGAGGTAAAAGTGAAGGAGAATTTGGGAGTTCTATCTTCTTAACCCTTATTGGCCATCAGTCCACATCACAGAAGCATAAACCAGTCATCAAACTCTACTTACTTTTACTATTCTGACGTAAACCTGAAGAAATTCGTCTAAACACTGGTATAGTTCTGGGTTTCCACTGATTTGAACTGGACTTTATGAATGAAAAGACAAATTCTACTGTTCATATCAATAAAAACCTAGACCTGTACAGTATTCAGAGGAACCATGCAGAGAAAGTAAGTAAAAAATATGAGAGAAAGTCAGACACCCACTCAGACTAGAAAACAGACTTTTTTTCAGGTCCAGAATATTTTCTCAGAGTCTGCTTGGAAGATGCAATGTTCTCCTTTTTCCTTCTCACTCACAAATATTGTGTAAGTATACCTTCTAATAATCTGCATAAATCTGGCTTTCACTAATGCTGTTCTAGATAGAGTTCAAGATATGCCAGGCAATTTCAAATACACCAAGATAATCCTTTTCAAACACACCAAGATAATCTGTAGAGCAGTACAAATAACAACAACAAACAACTTTCAAAGAAATTAAGCTAAGAGTGGTAGTCTATCATCCTTCCATTGAAAAGTCATTGAAACAGGAAGAGAGAGCTCAAAAGACCTATTGGATTATCCAAATCTGTCATTTTCATGGCTTCTATAGGATTGTTCCTATATAATTCCATTTCCTAGTGCTTTTCTTAATCTCATTTCAGAATTTCCAAGCAACAAAGTACTCACCACTTCTACAGCCCAGTTGCTCTCACTTTTAAGAATTTTCTTACCCATGCATTCATTTCAAATTTGCTCTTTCCTAATTTTCATTCCAAACATGTTAATCAAATGCATTATGTGAAATATTTCTAGACCTAGCAACTACAAATCCAAGATTGCACTCTGTGCATTTTTATGCTAATTTTTATTATGGGTAAAATTTATGTTTCAAAGATTTGCACTGCATAAGGTGTATCACAAGGGGGTGTACTTTCATCTAAACGAGCCACTCCTCTTGCAGCATGCTCTAAGGATAATGATGGTATCTCTAGCCTGACGTGTAAACAGAAAGCTAGTATGCATTGCACAGAATTTTCTCTCTCACATCCTCTGGTTGTGCCTCCAATCTGTCAAATGAAGCAACCACACCTAGCCTTTAGTCTGCTGAACCTGTACTCCATGTAAAGGCCAAACGAATCTTTACTGCACTTGGGTATTTACTAGACAAAGGTACAGAACTGAGTTTAATTCCATGCTGATGCAGGTGAGGTTGTGTACAAAACCCACTGGTCCTTAACAAAGGAGTTATCTGGGAGTTAATCTGGGAGTACTGATTGATAGGCAGCTGAATATGAGCCAGCAGTGTGCTCAGGTGGCCAAGAAGGCCAACAGCATACTGGCTTGTATAAGAAGCAGTGTGGCCAGCAGGTCTAGGGAGGTGATTGTCCCCCTGTACTCGGCTCTGGTGAGGCCGCACCTCGAGTACTGTGTTCAGTTTTGGGCCCCTCGCTACAAGAAGGACATGGAGGTGCTCGAGAGAGTCCAGAGAAGGGCAACGAAGCTGGTGAGGGGTCTGGAGAACAAGTCTTACAAGGAGCGGCTGGGGGAGCTGGGATTGTTCAGCCTGGAGAAGAGGAAGCTCAGGGGAGACCTCATCGCTCTCGATAGGTACCTTAAAGGAGGCTGTAGAGAGGTGGGGGTTGTTCTATTCTCCCACGTGCCTGGTGGCAGGATGAGGGGGAATGGGCTAAAGTTGCGCCAGGGGACGTTTAGGTTGGATATTAGGAAGAACTTCTTTACTGAAAGGGTTGTTAGGCATTGGAATAGGCTGCCCAGGGAAGTGGTTGAGTCGCCATCCCTGGAGGTCTTTAAAAAACGTTTAGATGTAGTTCTTAGTGATATGGTTTAGTGGAGGTCTTGTTAGTGTTAGGACAGAGGTTGGACTAGATGATCTTGGAGGTCTCTTCCAACCTTGACGATTCTGTGATTCTGTAAAGTCATCTCAAATCTTCACCATGTATTCTGGCAACAGTATGCTCATTATTTCCTGCTAGCAGAGGCAGTATTGGTTTGTTGCAGGCTACCAATTTTTCTGTTAGTGAGCTTCCTAAGGACAGAAATAATTTGTTGTAGGATATGACAAAAAATACATGACCTCTGTTTGTTTTTATAAAACACAAGGTCATCTTAGGCAGAAGTTTATCCTTCCATTTACTTCATTTCCTTTATTTTTATGACAAGCACAACCACCACGGTAACTCTACTTCATTGCTGCATTTGTACATGAAACTGCACTTTTTTTCCCAATACATTTGGTTGCAGTTTCATTCCAAAACAAATTTAACCACCAAATTCCGTCTATTAAAAAAATACCTTATTACTTTACAGCTTTAAAGTATTCATTGTCTCCAGAGTGGTAGAAAGAACTATGAATTATCATTACTTTTTAAACACTCAAAGAGCTTTGCTTAAGCTGACTTGAGGGAAGAAAAAAAAAAAAAGAAAAAAAGTGGATTTCCTCCACAGACATTACTTTTTAAGTCCCTCTGAAAATTAACTTTAAACAATAAGTGCAACGTAAGCTTAAAAATGCCTCAGCAATATTCTTTCCACCTTGGTAGTATAAATATTTTGTAGGAAAGCACAATAATCACTACTTCAATTTACTCATCAGGAATGTTCCTCTTTTCCATAATGGAGCTTTGAGTAAATTCGTTTTACAAAGAATGTATGAAGTCCTCAGCAGGTTGAGAGAATGTCATTAGAATCACTTTTATAACCACCAAGCTAAAAATCTTGCCGTATATATTCACTAGGGTTTCCCTTCCCCCTATTCACTCTTTCTAATTTCATTCAGTAATCATGGGTATCAAGAAGCATTGCATACACAGCTGCTTCAATATTGCTAGCCAAGAATTCTGACTTGACCATACATGTTTGAAGTTTGGCAGTTACTTGTGTTGCACGTGTTGAACAATGTTTTGTCAGTACTTCAAGTGATATGCTGGTTTTAGAAACAGGTTTAACATGACAATATGAATAGTGATGAAAAGGGCCACTTCTGTAAGGTAAATATCACACTTCTCATGTTATCAGAGATGATGAACACAGAATAATATGTCAAAGCAGAATTATTAGACAACAGAAAGGAGTCAAAATTTCCCAATCACTTATACTAACACAAGATGCATTAAATGATCCCATGCAAGGAAAAAAAACTGTGCAAAACATATTACAATCTGACACAGTAGACAAGTCTCGTATGCACAGAAACACATGGTAAAAATACACTAGACTGCAGGACTGAACACAAAACGACAAGCTACACCTTTGCACTGGGAGAGGCAGTCATAAAAGATACATTTTGCTAAAAATCTTTCTTCCCTTGGCTCATTTCCTTTGTTTCAGAAAACTGTTAAGAAAGGAAAGAAAAAATAACTCCCTTGAGATCATCATTTTTTTCTAAAAAGGACAGGTGAGTAAAGCTGAAATGAGTCTGAGAGGTTATTCTGTAACCACAGTAAAATACCCTGAAGCTTTTCTTTGACGCAGTTCTATGCCTCTATATGAAGAATCATATTTCCCCAAACGGCAATGTCTTCATTCTGTTCTAGTTCAATATCAGGATAGAAACTATATGAAAAATAATTAGTACATTTTATTTTAATTGGTGTTCAAACTTTGTTTTCTTATTAACATTAATTAAGTGTATTACATATTCTTTCAGGGAAAGACAACCTGATGTGTTTATATTGAACTGTATGCATACAGTATATGCAAGTATGTGGGTAAATACAGAGAAATACAAGACTGCATAAGCAGTTTGTTAAACAAATCATTTGCTGTTTTAATGTTTAGATTTCTTCATTACAATATTGTCAATGCCATGAAAAATAATTTCATGCAACTAAATATGATGGACAGTCTTGTGTCCAGAATTGTCTGGACTTTGTAAATGACTTGGAATAAATCCTGATCCATCCACAGAGGCTAGAGCAATGGTGTTGCAAAACACCACAAACAACCTTCAACTCAACAAATTCTTATTTTAAAGGGGACTTGCTTAGTTTCTAAAAAGTGTATAGATTAGCCTATTTCATGGCCACCACAAGCAAAGCATAAAGACATCAACTTTAAACACATGAGTGGGGATTTTGAGATTGCTAAACAACCTCTTGCTCCTGTTCTATCATTCATTTAAAAGACAAATTTATTTTTTTCATGGATGATACTTGACACCTCCAGCAACAGTATTTTAGTTTTACTGCATGTGGACACTAAAGCTGCACAGACACCTAGCAATGTGTGCCCTGCATTCCACGCCTCACAACTTGCACCTCACTTTTTCATTCTCATTCTAGTATCCAAACCACAACAGAGCTGTTTGTTGAAACTGAAGTATGCTGGCAGGAAACAGCGCCAATCAAAGGCTACATCAACAAAAAAAATCAAAAGGTGGCCTGTAAGCCATACTGGCTGTAACAGTTACACGATCACCAATTTCTTACCCGGCTAAAGCAAGACAACTAGGAATCAGTTGTTCATGGCAAATAGCACTCAAAAGAGACCAAAATGACTGTTCAACAGGAATCTAAAAAGCTACCAGAAATGCCAATTTATACATTTTACAAAGTATTTGGCATGGAGCAAATCTATAGTTTAACAAAAATGCCACCTTAAATTAAAAAGGATGATTTTTCAGCATATTGCTTTACTGAGCACATGAATTCCACAAACTTTTATTCACCAAGTAAAGCAAATTTGAGATCAAGACATACAAACTGAAACTAATTGTTGGCATGTCAGTTTCTACAGGGTTTTACCTTAAATGGGCAAATTATTCCTAACCAGTACAGGTAATTATTCTCAGAATAATTATTTTCTGAATGAGTTGCTACCATATGTTCTACAAACTCTGATTCAGTCCTCCTAAATGTTTTCTAGAACATGATGGGGCTCCTGCAAATTCTTCATAACCTTGAAAGAAAACCTCCCATACAATTGCAAATATTTAAATCAGCAAGAACTAACTAAGAAACAATGTTTCACAGAGCTTTATGCCTTATCTACCATTAAGTATTTTCATCAAATATGATGGCTAGTTTTACTCTAAGTAATAAAAAGCTCTTTCATATAGTGTAATTTAAAATGATCACATTTTTCATCAAATGTAACAACATGTTGTCAATGACATTTAAGCAACCTCATGAGTACCACAGAAGTTTAACTAAATAATGATCAGATGAAAAATTAATTGGTTAAGTCTTACCATGGATGTCCACACATTAGAGTTAAGTCTGCATTGAAATGTTGCATAAAAATATACTTCTTCATTTTTTTTCTTTCTTTTTTATTTCTTCTTCCTTTTTTTTTTTTAAGCAAATGTTTTTCATTTAGAGATTATATCATGAACAGATGTAGGATAACATTAATAATCCCTTCTGGAAACATTAATCACAAGGTTTTACTTATTATTTGGTGTCAGCATTTGAAAGTCAAAGCATTTCCAGAACTGTCACCATTGAAATATTCATGTAGTTTAAAGCTAAATTACAAAACAGTGTGTTTTTGTTGTTGTTGTTGTTTGTTTTTACAGTCCCAGCATCTTTTTAAGGCATATGTAAGAAAGAGAATGGCAGACAATGCACTGTTCTCATGGTGACAATGTAGACTGACCGTAGTAAGACTGTCTACTGTAAAAAGAGGACTGAAAACCCAACTCTACCAAACTTTTTAAATGTTTGAGCGAATTTAGGTTTCCACAAAGGAGATTTTGGTTGCCAGCATGATAATAACATGATGCTTTCAAAGGCGGATTCCCTGTGCCCAGCTCACTCTGCAAACATTAACCAGAATGAAAATATGGAAAAGTTAGAGTCTTGGTACAAAGAGACCTCAACCTGTCTTCCACATACATTCCCACATGCAGAGCATCATGCAGGTGAAGCAAACTGTACTACTTTGAAATTCTTGTTAACCTATGTCCAATAGCTATATTGAAAACACCTAAGAAAGTAACCAAAACAAGTCCATATACTTCTATTTGCAGGTAATAACTTTGCTGGTTACTTCAATGTCCTGGAACTCTGAAACTCTATATTGTTCTTCAAGCTAAAGATTTGCTATGTATTACCCTGGACAGGTTTAACAAAAAGCTTACACACACATTTGGATCTGCACTATTAAAAAAAAAAAAAAAAAAGCAAGCCTGTCCTTAAGGTGTCAATGAAACATAATCAAACATGGCAGGACAATCTCAAAACCTCCAGAATCATTATCCAGTCACAATTGACCACGATGAAAATTATTAACTGCTTCACAAGAGACTTATTTAAGGTTTTAAAGCAGGCAGATACAAGAAAGACTATTCACTTGTTTAAACAGTGCTATATTTGTCAGTATTTAGACACTAAGAACTTTTGCTACAACATCCTCCATCACCTCTTCCCTTTTAGAATATACAGGATGAACATCAAATAAACTCTTCCTGGAGATACCTGTCTCCCTCAACTGGCTCTACAATTGAACCTGCATCAACTAAGCACCATGTTTTTAAAGTGCTCAAGGGATGTGAAATGAATCTTAAAGACTGTTTAGCTATTTACACATCTTTAGTTCTGAAATTCCAGCCTTAATCCTCCTTTCCCTAACTCCACTAACTGGTCCCCAGGATATTGTTCAGCACCTTTGGAGAACAATAGCAGTATGTTAAAGTAAAGATGGATGTGCTTTTGTTGCTCTGTTCAGTAAAAGAGACAGAATCACAGAATCACATCTTCCAGGCTGTACAGAAAAATGACTTAAGTCCGCTCCCTGGCAAACTGGTTCTTTATTTAGTTTCCACAGTGTAATTTTCAAAAGCGTCCATGTGAAAATGCAAGCACGTGCACTAAGGATTATTTTGACACATGGTATCCATCATTTGGATTTACTAATTTTCCAAAATAAACTGTTTTGGCAGTTTCCCTGTGCATGTGAATTTTTGAGTAAAGGCAATGTGTAATGTTACAAGACACATTCATGTGCTGACCTTTCACAAAACCAAAATTGTTAATAAAGCTAAGGTGGTGGGAAGTGCTCCATTTTCGTTTTGGCTACAAGACTAAAACACCCACATTAGAAGAGATACCAACTGTCATTAGCTTGTGGCCTAGTTCTGCCACCTCACATGAGTGATTGGACTGAGGACCCAGTGTTAATGAAAGTTACTTGGACAACAAAATGTTTATATAACTGGATCCTTTCAGAAAATTTATCTTCATAAGACATGCACAAAGCAAGCCCATGCAAATAACGGCAACTACAGTTTATTTCCAGATCTAATTCCAGAGGCTCTATGTTCCTTTAGTTTGGCACAGGTATTTTTACACAGCATACACCCAGTCAAGTTTTGTGTATTCCTTCCTATTCCTGTAATCAGAGCTTAACCCCCTACTTCTATACAATACCCCCTGCTACTTCCCATTCACAGGATATTTATACATTTGGTTTAATGACACAGTGAATTCTTCCTTACTTGATGAGATATCTTTTTTAATGCTTTTTATTTCCAGTTAAATAAAAAACACACTGGATTTGAACGTATCCAGATAACAAAACTCCAACCTTAACATATAATCGTCCGGTGACTAGTAGACTTCATGAAATTTAACCATGGTAAAGAGAAGTTAGGACTGCAAATCATGTGAAGCCTCAGCATGCTCCCCTACCAGTCCACAGAACAAACATAACTTCAATTCCCCACTGCACTTGAGTCTCCCTTCTGGAAAGGGCTCATTCCACTGCACACTTTTTCAAGGAAATTTGCATAAGATCAGTTTATGTGCATTCTACTTTGACCAAATCATGGCTCACATTTTTACACAAAAGCTTTTACAACACTTATGTATGCTGTCTCATAAAACTGACCTCTATTTGAAAGAGAGCTCATAATAAGGTCTTTAAACAATACAATCTAACTTTTAAACACACTGAGATAAAACTAACTTTTCTTCATTTAGGCTGGTTTCCTAAGGGGAGGCAGTTTGCACAATCACATGCTCTATCCTTCTTTCAGTCATTAAATTTTGAACCCTTAAGAATCCTGCCTTGTTCCTTCTTCTTCCTCCAAAGGCAGGAAGAAGCTGCAAAGAAGCAACAGCAGTCACCACCTCCAAAGCACCAGAGAACAGCAACCCTGTCTCATCAGGTCTCTGCTCCCCAGCTCAACCTTAATTTCCCATTCCCTTCTTGGATATGGCCCAAGGTCTGTCCTCCTATACCTCGAGGCAGTGAAATCCATTTTCCACTGCTGAAAAACCTTTAACTGGTAGTGGGCAATCCTGGTACCTCTCCATGAATTATGTTAGTGAGGTAGAACTTCCTGCTTTGTGTACTCTTAACTTCCACTTTTCAACAGCGGTGGTGTTCAGAACAGGCAAAACACTCAAGGGGCTGAAAACACATCTTTTTTGACCCAGTTTCTGAGCACACAGCTCTGGACAAAAAACATTGGAACTGTCAGTGATCTTCATCAATTTAAGTCCATGTTTAGAAAATACCTCTGAAAACATAAAGATAAAATACTAACACTGAGCAACTTTTAACTAGGAATTACTCCCAGAACTAACCAGAACCCTTCCACAGTACTTGTGGCACGGCCTGGAGCTGCACTCCTCATCCTCTCTTACTGGCTGCTGGGGCTGCACAACTCAGGCTGTGCCCAGCCATAACTAATGGAGTTCCTCACTAACCCAGTATATTAGCACAGCTCCCAGCTCCAATCCTTTTGGAAGATGTAAAGGAATTTTATAGAAAGGATTTTTTCCTCCTCCGTGTAGAATCCATACATTCCAATAAACCAGACATTTAAAAATATCTAACTTTTTTACTCCTTGAAGCTCTGCTCCTGCCTCAAACAATCCCAACTAAAAGCACTTCTCTAAGGGGGAAAAATTAATTTATCTTATTAAAAGTATGTTTTATACAGAAATAAAGAAACACTCCTTAAACAGTATACTCAGCCTTTACAGCAGAAGGAAGTCCATTCTGGAAGAACAGAGAATTTCCCACCCACACAGCCCCAGAGTGTGCCTGCCAAGGACATCTGACTTTGTACCTATTGTATTACTTGATACAGAACAGGGTTTAGTGATTTTGGTTTGCAGTTTCTGGCAGGACCCCCAAAGTAATTTTCAATTAAAAGATTAAATGCTGATACTTGTCAAATTTGAAGACATATGATGCCGTAACAATATGAAACAGCTTCCTCACAATTAAATTATTTTCATCGGGTATTTAAGTAGGGCTTGCAAATGCTATGCCTTTGGGTAACTTGACTAAATACCTAAATGAAGTGCAATCATTTTTCTGTCATGACTGTGTCTCAAGTGGAATACAAGCTTGGCCTTCAAGTTCTTTCAACTGAATGTTTCAAATACATGTAGGTTCAACAAATGTTTGAATATTTCTGTTTCCATTAATAGCCCTTTTTTTGTCAAATTAGCAAAAAATAACATTTTTTCCCAACAAAACCATGGCCCCCCCCAAAACATGGATATTTTTAGCTATGAATAAAAAATAGTGATGTTTTCAGATAATCACACAAAGAATCAACAGAATCAACAAGTTTGTTGATTTATTCAGGCAGTGCTGAATGAATTAACCTCTCCCCCCTTCCAGGTTAACTTTCCTCTCATCAAAATGTTAGTTGGAATTATTTCTCTTTTATAGGTCCATATAAAATGCTGGGGAAATAGACCACACCTGAGGAAAACACAATAAATAATAGATAACTTACGGGCATTGAAGGCTCAAGTCTTATACCCAGTAAACTCAAGAACAACACCTTTGTAGTCTTCAAGACATATATGACTGAGCCTCCAATTATTATATCTAATTTGATAGAGGAGTGGAAATTATGACAATATATGAAAGCATATTTCGCAGGAATTTTGAAGCAGTCTGGGCCTGTGGCTAAGGCACTGGGCTGGATTCAGAGGATGAACTAAAAAGACTCTTGTAAGTTTCACTGGATCTAACATTTTTGCAAGCAATTAACTTCGATATTTTTCAGTTTCCTCAGGTGTAAAGGGACAATAACAATGCTTACCCTAATTTGAAACGTATCTGGATGTCTGTCAATAGAAAGCATTTCATTTTTAATTTAATTCATTTTCAAATCTATTAAGTTATAAATATTCTCAAGTGCTGCACCTATTGTTTTAGGAGTTCAATGCAAAGATGCTATGCCTGGGTCATTGTTTGAATTGTTGCAGGTAAAAAAAAAAAAAAAGTGTGATTAAAGCTTTGACTCAGCAAAGTCTTACAAAAGCATTCAATGTAAGTGATAGGGTTATACTTGTATTTAAAATTAAGCATATATATGACTTGTATGTTTAAATGCAGAATTTCAGCTTGGCTGCAATAAACATACTGCACACAGAAACAAAGCCAGAGTAAATCTTTATTTTCCTGTGCAGATGTAGGTGACAGCCACCCCTCACCCTAGCCTTGTAACTTGTCCTCCATTCATCAGATGGTGTGTTTATTTTTGCTGTATGTGATGTGACTAGCAGAACTTAGGCAATGAAAACTTTTTTAATCAAGTGAAGATCTTTTGAAGAAAAAAAAAGAGAGGACCTGCTCCACTTTTTAGAATGCAAGGTCAAGAGTTATATACACACATTTAGAGACTAGTTTTATTTAGTTAAGTTTATAATTAAGAAAAAGAATCATTTCTTCTTACAACCTGTGAAACCCACTGCCACATAGAGTCACTGAAATAATGTTCTGGCAGTAACAGAAACAAAACCAGGTAAGTATATTATCATTAATCACCTATGGACTTAAGCAGATTGTATCAGATCACACAGCCTACATGAGTAAGTCAGAAAGCAGCTCATTCTATCTGATGCACAGAACTAATCATACCTCCAGATAAATCACTGCAAAATTGTATTCTTACGCACTCCCCTACCAGCAGGGTAACAAGGTTTTCAACCAGTAGATACAGGAGTAGTCCTGTCTTACAGTACCTAGCAGAAAGAGAGATTCAGGAGTTAGTCTCCAACCAGTAGAAGTTGTCACTCCTGCATCACATTGTATGATCAGAGTGCAATAAAAACTAACAGTAAGTTGGAGCGAAACACATCCATTACTACAGAGTAAGAGAGGTGGAAAGGTAGCGGAGATTTTTGAAGGGTTAACTCAGCTCACCTCAGTTTTATCAACTTAGTGGGGGATACTATCTTAAACTTATTGGAGAACAGACACAAGACTGGAAACAGCCCTACCTCTGCAAAACATTCCCCTAGAGATGCAGCCTTCTAAAAACCCCTTAACTCCTTCTTTCAGTCCTGGGAAATGCCTGGTGAACCATGGGATATGTGGTCCTGACTTTAAAGTACTAGCAGCATTTATTAGTGGTGGAAATGAGAAATGAGTTATTCCTACACTCCAAGGAATAGGAAACTGGGGAGGAAAGCTAAACTATATATTTATTCCTGATTTGTTATTTATTTTCCTTATTTTTCCTGCTTTATTTCCTTCCATTCTTTCTCCATACAAGAAGAGGCAGAATATGCTGATTTCTTTCCTGCTGTCCAAGCTCGGTTAAAGAAATGCACTAAGTTTACAGGAGGATTAAAACCAAATATGTCATGGGAGAAGGAAAGGATGAAGCACAGATTAGAAGAGAAGATGATACCTGAAATTTAAAGGAGACAGGGCAGTGAAGCTGCCCAGATGTCTTCACCAGTGCAAGGCACAGCTGTAGACCAAGCACTGAACTATTTTAAATGATGAGAAGAAATGGCAGTCAGAACTACTGACAGTCTTTTCTATTCTGCCTCTATTAATTCCTATGTACATGCAAGACTGCTTTTTTTTTTCCTTTCTTGTTTTTTAAGCAAAAGCAAAAAATCAGAACTAGGTTTCTTTCTCCTTCAGAGCGAACAGTAAGTTTGCTTTGTCCATGGCCCCAGCCACACAGCCACAGTAGTTTGCAATATCTTTTGGGATAGTAAAGATATCTTTTGGGCCTAGTAAAGTGATTTTACTCACAAAAATCCTTCAATTTTCAGGCTATTAGGAAGCACTGATTGAACAAGTAACAAACCAGATAAAGTACTTCACGTGGTGGGTAGCATACTTCCAGACCTCGCTGCTACAGGAGGTGGCAAGGACGGAGTGTACCAACAGGTTCAGAAAGATATCAGGCCAGTTCATGGACAACGGGTCCATAAATGGATATACGACGAATATTGGTGGGCTGTACACTCTAATACTCCCACTACAACTGCAGATGCTGGGAAATCTGAGAATGGATCACCAAGTGGCTAGGCTCATATAACTCTATCTAGAGTGTCTCTTACTGCAACTGCACAGAGTTCATCCAATCCAGTAAGACATTTTTCTTGTTATTTAGATGAACTTATGAAAACAGATGCTTTTTAAACTATTCAGTAAGGAAATGTTACCTGACACATATACCAAAAACTTCAATTCACTTGAAACAGGTCAGACTATTTGTGAATCATGCAGACGAAGTGGGATGCTAGACGAGAGGTATGTAGAAATGTCAGAATGCATTAACCTTCATTGTATATAGATTAGGAATGCATAAACAAAAGAGCAATATTTCTGTGTATAATTTGGAAAATCTGATCGCGTTTACCTAGTGTAATGTGCACTGCTATAAATAAAAGAGTTTTTCACAATTCAGAAGTTGTCCCAACTGCATAAGTCATACAAAGCAAAAGCTTCACACGCAAAACAATTATCATGTCAAACCAGCATGCGAAGTTTGAGACTGTGGGTTCTACAAGTCTTTAGGAGACATAATATTGAGAAAAACATCACCATCCTTCCTGTGAGTAATTAGCATAGCAAGTTCCCTGAACAAAAGCCCTTCTTTCAAGAGAAGTTCTCCCCAAGCCACAAGGAGCATAGAAATATACCATCTTAAATTTTTCAGGATATATTACAAACACAGCTGTACAAACGTTAGCATATGAAAAAAAAAAAAGAATTTTAGCCAATTAGCACGCAAATCACCATTTAAAAGCCCCTTTGGTGTCATTTTTTGTTTCAATCAGGAAAATCTAAATTTCAGTTGTAACTATTCTGAGATTTATTTTATGGTAAGCCACTTTCCAAAAGTTTGAATCTACTTTGCTTTCACTGAAAAAGATGTTTCTAAAATAAAACATCTGGCTAAAAGCAGAAGAGGAACTTTGGCACTGCTGAGCTTTAAAAATCCTACATATAGGAAGCTATGGTAACACACACATCAAAAGGAGAAAAAGATAAGGATAAAAGCCATCATGGGCTTAATCCTGCCAGCAGGGCAATTGTTTTTCATCTGAAATATAAGTATTACAGCAGCTTTTAGAGGATTTCAAAGGTACAACTCCTCTTAACCAGAAAATATAAAATACTGATGGACATCTATATAAATTTCCACACAGCATATTTATTTTCATGCACTGCTGCATTCTATTCTTACGAACGGGCAGTATTAAGAGACTCTTCTTTGAATGCTGTGTCATTCCGATTAGACCGTGAATATGTTGACAATTTCATCGACCAGATTTTGGCTGCATTTAAGTTAAGCGAGTCCTTTTAAAACAAGAACAAGATTATTCTCATTTCAAGATGCCTTCCTTCCCTGGCTGCTCAGAGAGAGAGGCATGTCAGGAAGGACTTTAGCAAAGGTATTTTTGAGAAAGTTGTAAATACAAATTAAAGTGAGAACATGAAACATTTTCTTTGCTGGGAAGTAGAAATGCCTGGTCCATCTAAAATGCATTAAGTGGAATAAATACATTATTTGTACTGTTAACCAGTTAAAAATGAATGTTATAAAAAGAAATGGTACCAGAGCATGTGAAAATCTGGAAAACCATGAAATCTGGAATAAAAGTTGACACTGTGGAGCAGTTTCTCCTCTGTACACTTCTTTTAGCTAGTCTTTCAGAGGGGTAATGATAGATGACCCTTAATGCAGCTTTAATGCCTTCACTTTCAAAACCATAAGGATTTGTTAAACTTTGTGGCCTTCTAGAAAATGCTCTTTTCTCTACAGCATCAAGAATTGATCTACTGCAGTGAAAATATCTTACTGGATTACTGATTCTCAAGTTTAACCACCGAATCAAAACCAAAATGTCATGCAGTTCCTACGTGCTCTTTGAAACACTGCTACTTAAATGAGAACAAAAGCAGAGTATCTTAGGATCGTGCAAGAAAATATAAAGCTTCTCCATAGGTCTTCACCATCAGCTTTATCCACAGAAAAGCACATTGTACTATTCTTCTAATAAGCTGATCCAGCTCTGTAATAGAACTAGTTAGTCCTTCTTAGTCCATCCCACTATGCTTATTCCAGGACCAAGTTCTTCAGTTAGAAATCTAAACTGCAGATCAAATTTCCTCGTGACCAGTTTGCACCCATTTGTTTGTGTTTAATTGCTGTCTTTTGAGCAGCACTGCTTTTCTGACAGTTTTCTCCCATGGATATATTTATAAATCACATCATCTCAAATTTCATTTTGCTAGGCTAAATAAATCATTGCTGATTTCGTTTCTTGCAGATAATCTTATCATTCCCATGATCCTGATAACTCTTCTGTGGATTTATTGCAGCTTGAGTTCCTTTTTTTCCAACAAGGACAATTGGAGTTGAATGTGGTATTCAGATACAGCTTTATTGTGCCTTGTCAGGGAAAAGTGTGTCTTTGACCAAGTATTTCCAGTTGAAATAATTTCAAATCCTAATTTCCCTTTTGTTCCTGGATCATATTGCTGGCTACCAGTTGTGCTGTGATCACCCAGCATACTCAGGTTTGTCCCTTCCTCTGTTGTTTTCAAACAACGAGCTCCCAGTTTAAATGAGAAATTGTCAGTGATCACAAAGTGCCTGACCTTGCACTTCATTCCATTAACTTTCAGCCTGTTCCTATTACTCCCATCCTAGAGGTCATTTATCTCTTACGTAAGATATTCTTGCCCTTTCTGCATCAGCAATGGGTCCCAACTGTATATCTTCATCAAATTTCCTCAACATTCGCTGGTTTTCTATACCAAAGTCATTAATAACAGCATAAAACATCTCCAGTCCCCAGACTGATCATCAAGGAGCTTCATTTGTAACCCTCCTTCGTGCCCAACTTCCCTCAACAGAACCCACTCCCATCTCTCTGTCAGAGCCCCTCGTTACTCGCAGTGCCTGTACAAATCCCCACCTCCTACAACCCACCTAGGAATCGCTGCTTCTCTCTAGCAAATGCTTTGCTGCAAAACATCTAGAATTAATTTACTTTTTCTAGATGAGCTGTTATTATAACAAAAAATACCTGTTTAATAGGCTACAATCTAACTTTGGCAAACCCATCTTACGCGGTGTCACCTTTTATTCCCTCCATCTTTAATTATATTTTGTCTTTAATATTTGTTCTCAAGCCTTGTGAGCACATTATATCCCCTACGGAGGGAGTATGGAGTGGCACATAGATTCAGACACTTTCTGTGAGCCTATTTCTTTTTTTCCCCTCAAGAAGCTCAGTAAATATTGGGAGAGCACAGAACAGTATCTAATCTATCTAATCTCTGCTTTTCTGCCATTGGATTGGAGGATTGAGTTTATGCCACAGAGATTCCTCCATACTTCCTAATTCTAGAGCATTTAATTTTGATCTTTACTAGGAAGAGCTGACAGAGATATGAAAAAGCTTCTACACAATGTGAAATTAAATAATATTTTAACTTGGAAATATGGCTGAACAGGGAATGACTAGTCATTATTTTTTCACAATAAAAGAATAAAGTATGAATATCAGGTAAAATCATGTAAAAAAAGGAAAGAAAATTTGTTGCTATAGGATATGAGGAAGTCAAAAGCAAAAATGTCTAATGAAAGGGATTTGATCAGTTCATGAAAGATAAAATGTCTATCTATTAAACACAATAATCCAGCACAAGATAGTCTGGAATTGCCAGCTTCCAAAATTTGAGAGGGTCTATATCTGACTTTGCAAGAAAAAGCCTCTGCTGCATTAAATGGATATTTGCTCTGACATTGTGGTTCTCTCTGTAAAACATGTTTGAGTGGAACACCAAATACAGTTAATTCATTTCATGATCTCCAATTATATCATTCATGTTGCTGAAGAGAACTCAGGCTCTTTCATCAATTCATAGGAAATATCCCTTAGAAATTAGTGGAACGCATTTCCTTACTCTAATCATCCACCCACACAGAATTCCAGAAGACTGTACAATCCTATTCCATTCTGCTTCCCAGTATTTCACTCAGCTCTCTACTGAAGTGAACTTGGTCCCTCATCCCTCTCACACAGCACAGAAAGCATTTCATCCCCTAAACTGTTACATTAATTGTGTGATAACAAAACGTGAATAACTAGTCATATATTGAGAAAGAAGTTGACCAATTGTACAGGAAACCTTAGCACTTAGACATACGCAAGTGAAGCGTCTTATGTCCAGTACAAACTTTATTTTGACAGTATACCTGTAAGAACTCTCTAGGGTGTGTTGGATCTAACTCAGCCAAAAATATGTTTCCTGCTGAAGCATAATACAAAGTCACAGCCCCCAGAAGGAGGTTGTGGGTGGAAGAGAGATGGGGGCTGTATCATTTTTCTCCCAAAATCAAGGAACTGTTTTGGCTTCTCCTTTGCTGAGGTCATTTGTGTCTGCGTAGATAATAATAAATAAATACACTGTAATCACTGTGGATTTATGAGGCAACTGAAGCTATTTGGGCTCTTGCAGAAAGCATGGCTGGGAAAATAAGCTGGCAATTTTGTGTGCGTATCACGTGCCCAACTAAAAGAAGCTTAAATATGATTTCCCTTATTTATCTATACTTCCAAGTTATAAAAGAAAAAAAAAGATAAAGATAAGATAAAGATAAAGATAAGGGAAAGGGAAAGGGAAAAGGGAAAGGGAAAGGCAAATGGGAAAAGGGAAAGGGAAAGGGAAAAGGGAAAAGGGCAAGGGCAAGGGCAAGGAAAAGGAAAAGGAAAAGGAAAAGGAAAAGAAAAAGGAAAAGAAAAAGGAAAAGGAAAAGAAAAAGAAAAAGAAAAAGAAAAAGAAAAAGAAAAAGAAAAAGAAAAAGAAAAAAGAAAAAAAGAAAAAGGAAAAGGAAAAGGAAAAGGAAAAGGAAAAGGAAAAGGAAAAGGAAAAGGAAAAGGAAAAGGAAAAGGAAAAGGAAAAGGAAAAGGAAAAGGAAAAGGAAAAGAAAAAGAAAAAGAAAAAGAAAAAGAAAAAGAAAAAGAAAAAGAAAAAGAAAAAGAAAAAGAAAAAGAAAGGAAAAGGAAAAGGAAAAGGAAAAGAAAAAAAGACCACAACCACAGCTGGCATTAAACCCTTACTGTGTGGGCAGCTGTATAATGTCCCCACTTTGCAGACTTCAGAAGGAGCACTCAGACTGGTTACAACACTGACAAAGCAAATCCTACTGATTCTCATACACCCTTGGCAACCGGTTCTCCTGCTTATTTTTCTGTCATAAATTAATGTTCTAAATCTACACCACAAGCTACACAACCTACTGATTTTGTGTTGTGCTTACGAACACAATACAATAATTAGAGGGCTTCTCCAGACGAACCACCACAGAAATAAACCTCACATTTTGCTTTATTTTGTTTTTCCTGAAAGGAAAAGTTCTTGATGTGGCATCTTAATTTGGAGTTCTATTAACTGGTGTAGCAAGCTGTCTTTACCTCTAAGATCCTAGCTATTTCCTCTAAAGAAGTTAAACTTCCTGGAGCTTTGAAGATCTTCAATAGAGAAAGGCCAAGGTTCAAAATATTAGAAATAACACCAGGATATTTCCTGAACTGCGCCTTAAAGGTCAATTCACCCAGGCACATCACCTTGTGCATACCATGATCTGCTGAAGGGATTTTCAAACTCTTATTAAAATAATTGTTATTTTATCTTTGGTAATGCCCTTCCTACCATAACAACAGATTACTGGAAGCTACTAATGGTGCTGTTTCAGTATTAACCTCCCACTCATCTGCAGCTTTGGCATTTAGAAGGACATAAGGACCTGCTTTGGGATGACTATCAATGTGCTACACAAGAAATATGTACCTCAGACCTTCTCACACCATTTAATAGCCAGTGTCTTACCATTTGGACTGCACATTCATTTCAATTGACTTACTTATATGAAAACGGTATAGTATGTTGCTTTTTCATTTGTAAGTTCTCCAGAAGACTTTAGATATTGTCCTGGCACCTAAGCCTTGCAGAGATAAGGGAACACCAGCCATTTCAATTATGAATGCACAGCTTCTAAGTCGTCAATGACTTTAATTTGCCCTGCTCTCAAACATACACCAGTGAATATTTCTAGATCTTTCACATACAGTGAAAATAAAGTTTTGACTGGCTTAGCAGAAAGAACTTAACAGATGGAATGAAAAGGATTAAAACTTTTGTAATGGTATTGGCAGCCTTATAGGACTGCATATTCAAAACTGACAAAAAGATATTCTCAAGAAAATACCATTCTTGTAGCTTCCTCAGGGAGGGTGACATGTCTCTAAGGGTATGCATAAACAAGGCCCAGAAATTCACTTGCTTAACACGGCATTTCTCTGTTGCTAACGTTACAATCTGAGGTGTCAGTTCAGTTAACTAGAAAGCACTTAAAATTGTCTTAGTAACAGTACTGAATATTAACTATCACAACTGCCACTTTAGGCCCCCATGCTGAACGTGAGTGAGGATGTGAGCCTTAGTGCCTGGAGACCAAACAAGACCAGGACCCCTTCCTCTAAGGATTGCCAAAGCCTGAGTGTACTGAAGTGGTTTAAGACAGCAGCACATGCAAAGGAAGGGAACAGCATATACAAACAAGCAGAACGAGCAACATGAGACCACTTAAAGTCATGTTAGTTCTACATTTACGCATTTAATTTTCATGGGTAAGATAGGATGTCATTACCAGGAGCCTAGCTAGCTGTAGGGCTAGCCTAGAATTTCCCATTTTTGCTGAACAGAAGACCCAAAGCACTACAGATGCATATATGCCCATCTATGAGATGTTGCAAGGTTTAATATTCAGGAACAGTACATTGCACATGGGTTATGCTGTGAAGTTCCAGCTTCCCTGAAGTCCACAGCAAAATTCCCATTGACTCAAGCAGAGCCAGGACTTCCTATCGGTTCCCAAGAGGGCAGCTGTGCTGAGAACTGTGAGCTGTATGCATTGCAAAGAGCGAGTATCACCAACCCTTCAGCTTGCACTCACACTTCTTGTGATCGTTTTTACATGTGGTAGTTTTAGTTTTGCATGCTATACAGATCAAGAAGCCACCACAGCACTCTGGTTTTGTTTTATTTATTTCATGCAATAACAAGGCACACTTAGTTTCTGTTTTCCAACCAAAAGTGCTGCAGGGATGGAAATTAGATAAAACCTCATAATTCATCTAGTTTCCCACCACACCACCTAGCTCTCTTTGCAATTACCCATTTGTTGCAGCTCCAATACTAAAACTCCTCCCTTCTCCAAATAAGCTTCAAACCTTATTTCTTCAGCTCCAGTTACACATTATCAACAGAGATTAAATTGCTCTTGCCTTATTGATGGATGTATAGAATCTGAAAACAAATTTAAATTTGGACAACTTGCTGTCCCCATAAGGACAATAGTTGACCATGAAAAGACATCACAGTTATTTTGCAGTAGTGCTTCTGACAGCTACCACCATCAGACCCCTCTCTGGGCTCCCCAGTCACATAGCAAGAAGGAGGAGACTAAGATGATCTATATAAATGCATAGAGTGTGAGCTGTAGGAGATTTAGCACGTTTGGTTTGCACAGGTTCTTGTTAACCTTTCCTTTGATTTTTCCACATATTTGTTTTTGCACCCCTTGAATTTAACTTGAGTTTCAGGTTTGAACAAGAATATTAAAAGCTCCAATAGAAACTCACTTGAAACCATCAGGTTTCGTTTGCAAAACCGTAAGTGCTTCAAGTCACTTGAACGGTGCAAATTAAGGAATTTCAGTGAAACTTACAACAGTTTTATAACTAAATTTAGAGCAAAACCTGAAACCAGGAAAGTTTTGTGTGGTTCTGTAAGAAACATTTTATTCAGCAGTTCTCCTGGGCTTACCCTGGGTGTATGTAGATAAATGTACACTTTGCACTTGTGTAAGATGTTGCAATACTCTAATATGCCAGATTATTTTTTCTTTAAACCTCTGTTTAATACCTCTCCTCCTTACTGGAGCAGAACCAGCACCAAGACCTTTGAGCAATCAATTTTTATAATAACTCCCCAGAAATCTCCCCTCCTATTTTAGGAGATAAACTGTCCCTTGCTCATGGTTATGCACCATCTGTCATTATCTACAAAGACTAAAATGCCAAGGGTGACCTTCAGTTGTCAGTTCTACCCCTCTGCACAGGGTGTTACAGGATGTCTCATTCAGCATTTGCAGTCACAGGAGAGGGGAGATTCTTTCGTTCAGAGCAGGGAATAGCCTCCACAGCTGCAGAACACAGGAGGCCCAGGAAACTTCCTAAGGCCAGCAGCTGTGGAAGCAAATTTTGGCTAGATTGGTCCATTATTGTTGATGTACATAAGGCCTGAAAATCTGATTCAGGAAATACTGCACATGCAGAAAGACTCCTGGTCTTAATTTTCATATTTAGTTATGCAACTGTGTAATAGCTAAACCCTGCTTTGAAGTTATTCTCAATTGTTAGTATTAATAAAACCTTATGCCAGCCCTTCCAGTGAAATCGTATTTAAAGGAAAACTCAGACCTGCCACCACCTCTCTTTCCAACTAAACCAATCCATGAGTACAGTAATCATAACTTGAAAAGATTGCCACAAGCACAATGCTAAACTAAGTTAAACATCTCTTCTTTCGTGCTGTTACACATGAACTTGGAAACACTCAGCTTTTACATTGAAGACAATAAAACCTAATGTTGTGTGTTCAGCACCACACTGTTCCAGTACTTCTGTTTCTGTCATGATGCACAGCCCTGAAGACAGAATATTTCTTGTCACTCTGATGCTGAATTGCTTGAGTCTTCTTTTAAACTCTGAGCTAACTCAAATTACTGGTTTGCACATTTTTTCAACGCCTGTTACATACAGGCAACTCTAATTTTCACGCACAAGTATGTTTAGGTCATGACCCTCTGATATCTCAGATGTAAGTTCAGAACTTTAGTAGAAATGCATGTAAACCCAGAGAGAGCTTGGATCACATTTTCTCCAACACTTTCATGCAGACAGTAGATAACGATCTTTCCATTTCCTTTCAGTTTCAGTCTGAGGTGAAGTGGTAAAGACTACACCTCCAAATCTAAAATTCTGCAAAGCACAGCAGAATCAGCATTCCCTATTTCGTACCCTGCAGAGCGAGTCAACAACTAACAAACAGACTCACTCAACTGCTGAAAAACTGTGGCAGAAACAGATCTATTCAGGAGGAGCCAAAGGAGGAGTCAGAGAGAGCGCCAAAGCCACCAGCTTTCTCCTGCTGGCTATGCAAGTAAGAAAAGAACACAGAACAATTGAGGAGGCAGCACAACAGGATTACACTGGGGCCATTTAGTTTAGTTCCCAAATGGATGCTAACAGATGCCTCTAAGAAAAATTCGCTCCATGCTGCTGCTGCCTCATCACCCTGGAGCCACATACCCCATGCTCAGTTTGGCAAACTGCTACTCCTCGTCTTCTACACCTACCCAGGCTGAGACCCAGACATCGATGGGCCCATGTTGGGGAGCCAAACTCCACTGGCTCCCCTATATTTTGGACCAATCCCTAAAATTGGTAATTTTTCCTTTGGCAGCACATGCTTGTCAGAGAGCATCTCTGAACCCACTCCTGTAGGGTTATGAGAAAAGTGCAGCTGAGAAAAGGATTGATATTGATTGGCTGAATCAATAAGCAGGAAATGATCAAAAACCATTTGATAAGCATAGGAACTAAGGACAGAAAGGCAGGAGAAGACACTGTGAAGGAGAGGACACCAAAAGGGACAGATAATGGGAAAAGAGAGAATTGGGGGAACACGCAAAGGGAATACTATGACACAGTGGCTCCCAACCTACGGCTTGAAGGTAACACAATGCAATGTTGCTTGTGACACAGGAAAGGGAAGTGTTCTGAGAAGGACATGGAAAGCCAAATGCGATGTTGCCAGGAGCATGATACTTGCTAAGCGCTGTTGTCCACAGGCCAACACAGGCTGGGGAGCACAGCTCTTTGTCTCCCCTAGCTAGAAGTTACTCCACATAATTGCTCCACTTGATTACCCCCCAAAATTTTTGTTGTGGCTGTATCTCAGATTAGAGAATTTGGCTCTGGAGTTGCCCGGCTCTCGCTCGTTACTGGATATAGGCACACTGCAACTGAATTAGAACAGTCACAACCCACTTACCTACAGGCAAGTGAATACAACACAAAATATCTCCGGTGCTGCCTGTGGCTGACCAGGCCTCTGATCCTTAGTGCTGCTCATTCTGGTGCTCTCACCAACGAGATGGTGACAGACAAGTAAAGAGGTGCTCACTGCTGCTTTCTGTTTCTGAGTGTATGATCTTAACTTCCACAAGTGAAAATCTGCTACATTTCACAAGTACCTAATCTACCACAAAAAATTAAAGATTCCTTGCTGGAGATCAGATGAAGGAAAAGACCCTCCTGTGAGAATCAGAAGATAATGAAATTTCTTCATGTTTAACCAAATAAACACTGGAATATTTACTCTCTGGTCCTCACTTCATGCACATGATGATTTTGAAATATTTATGCTTATATTATAATGTGAAGCAAAATGAACGCTCCTTACACACAGAAATAAACAACCATTTTTCTCCCTGACACACACACACAATTCTGTTAAGAAACTTCCTTCCACATCCTTCCTTTGTGGTTGTGAACTCCTCTGGGACTGACACAATTCCCAGTAGAGCCAACAAAACACTTGCCATTGCAGTCACAGTATGATTGTGCCCCTTTCTTGTAGCAGGCAGAGAGTTAGTTAACTGAACAGAGTTGAAGATGTATTGTAGGAGACAGGAGTAAATCAAATTATATGAAAACATTCCCACGGTTTTGATTTACTTCACAGAAAGAAGCAAAATATTAGACATCTTATATTACTTTACATTCGCCTGCAGGGCAAATGTGAGGTAAATGTTCAGAAAATTCTAAAAATGTAGCAATAAGCCCTTTCTGCTAAGTTCTGTATGAGTTCTGCATCACTGAGATATAATATTATTCTAAGATGCTGAATAGCAGTCTCTAATCCAGTTTCAGAGGCCAATAGATTCCACCAGTTTGGATAAGCTATTCCTTTGTAAAACTGAAATAGGAAAACTAATTAAAATTGTAAACAGAAGGACTCTTAAACTGGGCAAGTTTGTAGTGTTGCTGACATCTACTGAGAGAAAGCAAAATTGCACACTTTAGCAAAGGGATGAAGGGAGGAGATTTGGCCCTTATTTTTTGTTTGCCATTTTGCTTTTCAGCTGTTTTTTGTGCATGCTTGCAAATTTACTTCTAATCTTGTATCAATACTTAGTTGCTTCATTTAAAGTGAGTCAACTGAGATGCTATACGTAATGGTTAAGAGGAAATATCAGAGATATTCAGGAAATAGATGTATCCCTTACATAAATGCTGCAGACTTGTTCCAAAAGTCAGAATGTCTAGATTGACATACAGCATCAGGTTCATCAGGACACATCTAGTTCATTCTCACTGCACATAAAGCCCTCAAATTGTGGCAGCTGAAGACAAAAATCTACTCAGGGCAAAATACTGGACTGGAGGAACCATACTGCACAAGTGATATTGAACATTTACATATCATTTGTTTCCTATAGGAAACTGGTAATTTAGCTAAGCTATGGCAGGAATAAAAATAGCACCACTAATGAATGAAAATCAAAATAACAATTATGAGGTGCATTCCAATCTGTGTATCTGGTATCATGACGACATAAAGCAGTCACATTTTTCAGGCAGTTAAGGAAAACATTTTGTTTGTATTTCATGCATTATAAAGCATATTCTTTCACCATGCTGAACAAAGAAGAATCCATAGCCATCCTTATAATCACAGAACAATAACCATTACTACAGATCTCATGTAGAGATTTCATTCTAACAAAGTTAACAGGATAGGTCTGTGTATCTCAGTTTTGGTTATAGCAGAAATGAATTATGACAGTGAAATTAAAAAAAAAGAAATGAAATATAAAATTCTAATAGAGTGGGAACGAGTCAGGGTGATAATGATTATGAGTGGATTTGTGTTTTTCTACTTCTGGGCAAATTTCTCACCACTGAAGTTACACTGAATTTACAGGATTATAAATAAAAACTAATTTTGCCAATAAATATTTGTAACATAGGGCAACATTATCAATAAACGAGCTTAATTAATTTGCTTTTTGCAATAATACAAATATTCACAGTCAAAATTAAATATCATATTACAAGTTTTGGTTTTTGATTAAGTCTTTATGAAATTCCCCTCTTACCTTGACAAGGATGGGATTTCAGTGTCTGCATGGGTTTTTCACATTTGTTTCTGCAGTTTCTGAAATGGATATAACCGTAAAGTAAGATTTATGATTTTAAGACATGAGTCACGTAACTTCTGACAACATAACCTATGAACCTTTTCTCCTGTCAGAAACCAGACTGAAAATCCAGAGTACCTGGATGTGCTTCCATACTAACTGCCTTTTTGTTTTCTGGTGAAATCTGGAATTCGCATGTTCTTTCAGATGGGACTTCTCACACACTATATAAGAAGCCCTGGTGCTTAGCTTAAGGCTGTGCCTTTCACTCTGTGGTCAGACATCTAAAAACAGCACAGCGCTCAACACTGTAACATATAGGTCTCTGAAAATCTCTTAATTAAATGCCATTTATACACTCATACCAATCCACATTAAATGGGCATTTAGGAGGGTTAAGTATCTAGCAAAGCAAAATCCCCCAGCCTGGCACTTGGACAAAGTTCTAACATAGTGTTATATTTAAAAATACATGGATCAGAAATAGAGAGGAAGGAGCAGATATATTTTAACAACTGTTCCTGAACAGAAATCATTTCCTTATTCTATTATAAACCTATTTCTGATTACCTAAAAAGAATGTTGAAACATTTGGCTTTCTAGAAATAACTTGGTTCCAAAGATGAGTCTCTGAAAAGGCTCATTCTGGCTTGCACTCATTGAAAACCAAGGCACTCAGATTAATATCAACATTTTGGCAATTCTAATAACAGAGACTGCCAAAAGTATGTTGTCTATCAAATGTACAAGGAAGAAAGATGTTAGAATATTAAGAACAGATGTCACAGATATCTATGAAAATACTCATGCTCCCCAAGTACTCTGCAAGGCAAGATGTACAAAAGCTCATGAAAGATGAAATTAATGCATTTTGCTCAAATGTTTCCAAATGCCTAAAATGTATGTAAACTTACTTACAAAATACGTATATTTAAAGATGTTAAAAAGGAGGATTGTGACATAATTTGATAATGGCCTTGTATATTAAAATTTAGAGCATTAACAGTTCAATAATATATTAAATACTATTGTTCATAGTTTCTTATTTAAACTGCCATGTTCTGTTCCAGCGAAAATGTGAGCAGTTTTCCAGTTATTGAGTATTCATTTATTTACATTTTATTTCTTATTCTACTGACAAAAGAAGTTTATAAAAAAGGCTCCTACTAGAAAAAACATCTACACAACTTAATCATGACATAAAAAGAGTTTATTGTCTAAAATTATAAGACCACTTAGAAAACCTAAATATCTTGAGAGTTTATTTGAGCAGGAACAGAACATGTTTTCATCTTCTGCTCTAGCTATTTTCATTATTGACAATTCCGAACAGTAAAAGCTAAACTACCTTCCAAACAGAAAATCATGGGGATTGGCAGATTATTTTTTTCTCCATATGAAGCGTTGGATTCTTTTTAATTGACAGACAAGAAAAGATTTTACCTCTAGAACAGATGGTTTTGGATTTCAGGCACAAAAACATCACCTTACACAAACGAAGCCAAAATTTTCACATATAACAGATTCAGGGGGTAGACTTTTTAAAAAAAAACACACAAAAAAAAGTCCAAAAAAAATATTGTAAAGCTCACAATATAATAATGGTCAATTACAACATTGTGTTTCTCATGGGATGATATTATTTAAAGACAACAAATAAGAAATTTGAACATAGCAGTTTTGAGCTAATGGTTTTGATATTTATTTCTTTACTGAAATCAGCATTTCAAAAAAAGAAGATGATGGCTCTCTAAAACTTGTTATGAACTCTCATTTACTTGAGTAAGCTGAGCCAAACAAGACTTGTCTTGATTTTAAGCTTAAACTTGTGGGCATACTAAACTAAAATAAATATTTTAAGAAGGAAAAGACCAGCTATTTGATGTTAAAATAACTGCATTGAACTTAGATGTGTGATGTTCTGGATGATATATATAATTGTAATGTGATAACATAGTAACACAATCCAATCACAATGTCATAATAGGAACAATAGTGATATTTTCTGTTCTTTAAAGATTTTAAAGCACTGCTCATGTCCTCTTACCATTTAATGCCAATAGGATAACACCACCACAATACCAACAACTACAACAGTAATAATTTCTTGGCTGAGGCCAGACCAGGGTGCCTCACAGCTTCTCAGGACGCAGCATGCCAAGCATCAGCTCTGCTGCTGCAGCCCCGCCAGAGGCCAGCTCTTTGCTGAACTAGGCCCTAAACCATGACTGCTCTTGTTTTAAAATCACCCCCTTACAATTAACAGATGTGAAGGCAAACTTGGCATATATGGATGGCTGAATTTTTTCCCTTTGAATAACCTGGTTATATCCAGTTTCCGCAGCAATTGTAAGAGTGTTTACATTGTTTTTTTTCATTTCCCTTTTCTAATAATACGAAGCAGACGTGGTGTGTCTGATTTACCTCAGGAGGCAGCGGGAGAGGAAGGGTGCTCTGGGCTCCTCCATGGAATGTGCTGACGGGAGTGGAAGGGGGTGCTGCGGTTGGGGTTATTTATTTTGTTAATATGTTCAGAACCCAAGGGCCCCATTCTCGTCCTCCCTGGCTGATCTCCAGAATGAGGCTGTCAGCCAGGGAGAGTATAATATCTTCAGGCTATGGCCCATTTAAAGTTTTTCCTCAGCTCTCACTGAGCTTTTCTCTGGGCTCATGGGAGGCCATGGTGTCCCGCCCTGCCATGCAGCCGCCATGGCCACAGGGCCCCACAGGGCGCCTCACAGGCTTGTGCTCCTCACACCTCATGGCGCCAGGCCCCACAGGGCCCATCTCCTCAGCGTGCCTCACAGGGCCGTGAGTCTCACCTGGCAGCTCCCATCTGCCTGAGCTCCCCAAGGCCTGTGTCACGCCCCGGCCACAGGCCTGACTTCTGTCACCCCACGTTTTTCTGTCCCCTCACGAACCCTGCGAGAAATCCCCGGGCTGGAACTCGGGGCCTGGATTTTCCCCCTCAGGGGTGACTCACAGGCAGTTACTCCCCTTCTGCATTTCCCTTCTTTTTAAACTCCCTAAAGAGGCCTGATATTTAACTAAGTATCTTGAAAGGATTTATATTTAATTACATGATTATGCCAGATAGCCTAGCTTAACAGGCATTATAAATCCTCAAAAGCGTTTTTATGTTGGTTTTAAGCTGCTACCCAGAAATTGCGAACAGGCCAGTTGTATTCTTCGAGCAATGGAAACAGAAGCAGTATCAGGGGCCACATACACCTATATTTTTCCAGTAAAAATACTAAACAACATTTTAAAACCCTTTTAAACAATATTCAAAATTCAAAATCTTAGGTGCTTATTCTACTGACATGAGAGTACAGCTACCTAGAACAATGTAATTCATTGGTATGGCCTCAATAACCCAAGCAGAGCTTGGTGCTAATGAAACTATATTGCCTCCAGTGCCCTGACACGCCAGCCAGCTTGCTGTGGTGCTGCCTGGTACCATGTCAGTGTCTCTAATGACACTACACCAGGAGCACACCAGCTAATTATGAAAACAAACAGTTACAATTTTCAAGCCCTACAGCAAGTTCCAAACAAGGCCATTTTGAGGGAATAAAAAATAAAATAAAATAAAATTATATATATATATGTATATATATATATAGTGTTTTCTCTCTACCTTAGCATTTAAAATTATTATGGCAGCCTTGAACCAATGAACTATGACAAAGCCACAGAAAAATCATGCACGATATAGCTCTGCAGTGGATAATCCCAGGGAGCCATCAACTCTCCAGACAAAAGCACAAATTGGGATTTTACTAAGGTCACAGCTCAATCTGACAGAAAGCCTGGTTTTAAGCACCTAGTCCGTACCACAAAGACACACTACTGCGTATGTGAAAAAAAGCTGCTACACTGGTTCAAATTGACCCCATGAGGTTCATATTTGTTCCAGCTGCTCTGAAAAACTACCTCTGTCCTGGAGTGCTCTGTGCCATATTGAGTATAGCCTGTCCTTACGCAGCTGGCATAAAAACATAGAGGCAGCATAACCAACAGTCCGCTCTGGCTAAATAGGAATAAACTGTGCATCCATGTGGTATCCTGGTTGAGTTAGTACTAGTTGGTGATCCAGTATTACACAGTATTACTGATAGTGAAACCATAACTCAAGAAAACATTTCTTGCAGTGACAGGCTGTAAAGTGGAGAGTTTGTCTTTCAGAAAGTGTCCTGGTTCTCTACTGGCCAGACATGGCCAGGTGGTCCTTGATCAAAGCCCATGTGTAATGTATTTAAATGTCATATGATCCAGGGCAGCCCCGTGACATATACCACTCCTACAAACATCATCTTATATTACTACCACAATCATCCATCTCACTGTCCAAGCAACAAAGTATGGATTTCATATCAAATTCCATGATAAAGTGTAATCTGACTCTCACATCTCCTCTAGTCCCAGTGGCAAAGCTATTTATTTAGACATCAATTTAGCAGGGAACATAAGATTAATTGTAACCTAGGTTTAAGGATGAGTGTCATGCTCCCCTTCCTAACATGACTGGAAAAGGGGTTCTAGGCTTTCATACTGATCCCTGCATCATTGCATCATAGAGCCCCCAAATATTTTGGCGCTATTCTTTCTTACACACTGACATTCAAAAGAGGAAGCACACTACATTCTCTGGAGCTCTGGCCTCCTAAGCTGTTGCACAAAATTACAGATCACATAGACAGGTTTGACAGATGTGACACAGGCTGAAACACAAACTGCTGCTCCCTCCAGGCCTATGAAACTTTATCTCTCATCTCCCTGTTTTTAAAAGGTAGGAAATGTGCAGTTCAGGTGACAGTCTCCCACAGATCTTCAAATCACCAGTAAAAGAACAGTCTGATCTCTCTCTAGGACAAAACAAAAGGCAGAGCCCCTTTTCTGTGGAACATGAGTGTGATAAATCATAAAACAGTCATAACGAGTGAAATCTGAAAACCTTTGCCAATTCCCTTTATGCCAAAAGCCAAACACAATTGATAACTCTGAGCAGCTACTGGTAAGATAGAGAACAGAGCTCCTCTGAACGTCTGGCTAATATACCTGACCTGTGTTCTGTTTTGCAGGAGGATTCTGATATCCTAATAACAATATATGCTGTTTGTGCTCTAGCTTTGGTTTGTTGGTTGTTGTTTTTTTTTTTTCTTTTACAAAGTGCTATTAACGAAATGCCAAATTGTAGCTTTATTGTATAATGAAATATATACTTGATTAAAATATTTTTTCATCTTTTTAAAATTATTTTCTCAGCATATAGTGTAGGCGCATGCCACAGAAGTACAAAAGTTGGCTTATAAAGCATATACTTAAAGCTTTGTTATCTTTGGTTCTCTACAACTTTATATACCATTTAGAAAATAAAAATACCCAAGTAGAGAAATGACATAACACCAACGTAAGTGATTCTATGATTCTACATATGTTAAGTGTCTCAGCAGCCACTAAGAACAAATCCATAAACTTCACTTCCTCTCTATTACATGGTAGTTTGAGTCAAGGGAGGGGTCAAGACACGTAGTCTGAATGCTTTTGTCTTTACACAAAGCACAAAAAGAATGCATAAACAGAACTTACATCTGCTACAAATAATTTGAAGTGGATTTTATTACTGTTTTCTATGAGCATTTTTCATTCTTGGGAAAAAGCAATTAATGTTGGAACATGGCACAGCTGATGAGTAAGGAGATTACCCAGACTTCCCCATCCTTTCAGCAAGATCTGAAAACAAAACTGGAGGAGGTAACCAAAACTGTCAATGTATTTCAGATTCAGGATCTGATGAGCAATTTCTATTAAATTCTATGAGAGTTATGGCTGCCAAACCAGGCTGTCAGGTTTTAATTAGCAATAGAATAATAGAATTGAAAACAGTGGCTGCCTTGTAAGAGAAGAATATGCTGCAATTATGGCATGAAGCAGCACAGAAAAAAACAGCACAACCTGATTACTCCTCTACTTGGTCCACACAGAACTGTTCTCTGCCATCAGTAGAACTTTGTCCAGTACATTTTAAAGACCCACAGATGAGAGCCAATCACCTTCCCATAGAAGATTATTCAACAGATAACTCCTCTTTTACAAAAATTTTGTCTTTATAGTCACAATCCATATTTTCTTGTTAGCTACGTCCATTCAGCTTTATTCCATGTCTTCCTCAAATGCACCTGAGTAATAAACCTGTGAAAAATTTGTCTTCCTCCTCTGTGTTCCTGTAACAATGAATAGATTACACTGTCTGAACTGTAACACTACAAATTTCTGGCACATAGTTTCAGCAATAAGGAATGAGGTATTCTAATACAAGGTTATAACTAGGGGAAATGAATTACCAAGCTACACGTAAGTGAGCAAAAGGTGAAACTGCTGAAGAGATGCTCTTATTAGGTTATCCAACTCAAAGCTGATTTATAGCTTTCACTGTGCTTCCCTATCCATCATTTTTATGGTATGTAGAAAGGGCTACAAAGCACAAATTGCCTTTTTTAAATTAACATGGACATTTTAGATAGGCTCAGGATATCAGGATAACCAGCCTATGTTACATTTTTTTCCAAAATATGAAAGCAGAAAATGTATTTTATTGATCTGGGAGAGCTGTAACAGCATTGAATAAATTCCCCCTCAGAGTCTATACAATACACTTGTCAGCCTGCAGCTTCCTAATAGCTTGGCTATGATTTGCCAAGAAATGACAACAAGGTGGGAACCAATTCTCCTGAAAAGGCCCTGAGGGTCTTGGTAGAGAGCAAGCTGCACAAGCCAGCAGTGTGCCTGTTCAGACTGGAGCAGGAGAAACTCTGAGGGGATCTAACAGCAACCCTCCAGTACCGATAAGGAGGTTCTCAAATAGACAGAGAGAGGCATAATCTGAAACAGGAGACGTTCATTCAAAGTGGTTATAATGAAAACTTTTCTTCCCAGAGGCCAGTCACACATGGGAACAGGTTGCCCATGAAGGTTGTGTAGTCTCCATCCTTGGAGGTTTTCAATACCAGACTGGATTAAAGCTCTCAGCAACTTCATGTGGCCTCATAGCTGACCCTGTTTGGCACAAGAGACTGGATGACAGCACTCCTGAGGTCCCTTCTAACCAGAACTACCCTATGAACCCTAGGCCAGACTCAGGACACACTGATCTTAACAGTAAACATCAAAGAGACTTTCTAAATCGTACTTGCACACAATTCCACCAATTCCAACTCTGAAAAGGTTGGTGATATGTAGGTCAGGCTAACATAGCTGTTCCTTAAAACCTTCTTAACCTGTTGGTATAGCATAACTCAACCAGTGGCTTAACAATGCTGGCAGCCACTGTACACTAGTGCTCCTTCTAGTGACAGCCGAAGTAGGAAACTGTGGGAATGTGCTGATGTTGACAGCCTGGGCTGTGGGGAAGCATAAATTAAGCTGAAAGTGGCAATGAAGGTTATTCCTAAATCACCTTCTGAAGAATCCCTCAGTTTGTCCAGGGACACTGGCAACAAAGATAGAGGTCATCTCAAAATAAGAAGGAAAAAAAAATACATGAATGTAGTCATTTTAACATAATGAGTAAATAAATCTGCAACCTCAGAGGCATGATTCATTCCTTCCAAAATCAGTGATTTTGCAAGTATAGCCCACCCTAGAAGCTTTGCTGAAGAATATAGAAATTGCACAAGAACTGAGCATGCATTTACTAACTATTCCCTCATCACAGTTGTAATGTCAGGATCAGATCTGGACTGTAACCAGTGTTTCACTCAGTCCTGTAGTTTTATTGCTATCTCTTTTAAATACTTCAGTACATATAAACATTTCTTCAATGTCTGTACGGGATACCACATTCTTAGCACTGCTATATTATCAAAAATAAATAAAAATTAAAAATTAAAAAATAAAAATATTTGAAAGTATTTAGAATAACTTTTTAAAATAATTATTTATAATTTTCTTTTCAGCACAATTTAAGTGGTTTCCATAGCTGGAATGAATTACAGTGCACTGTCAGGATTTCCAGAGAAGGCCCTTCTACCCCAGGAAAAGTTCAGTTGCATTCTGCTTTAATGGCTTTTGGCAAGCTTGCCCTATTGTTTTTGTACAAACAGAAGTAAATTTGGTATAAATAAAAAATGGAACTTTATGTGAATGAAGCAAACATCAAATTCCTTAATCTTCAAAAGAAATTCTATCCCTGAATAATTAACTATGATATATTTATAAAACTAGAATAATTGAAAACAGAATTCTAAGTTGATTCATGTAGACTGCGCTGAAATATTTATTATTGCAAGTCCAGAAGATCTGTCTGGGTTTTGTCACTGGAAATGTCTAAACTCAGTGTCCAGATGTTTATTTAAGTTGCTCCCACATAGTTCTAATGTCAATTACCAGGGGTTATCAGAGAGCATCACTGTGTATCTTCCTTGACTAATATTCTCATTTCTTCTGCATCTTTGATGTTTTCTTTCATTAAAATTCCTGGCTCACAGCCACAAAAATCTGCTGTGCAGGCAAAAAAAAAAAAAGGTCTGCAGACATGACATATGATGATGTCCTATGTCTGTGCAAGGATAATATTTATCATCGGCTATCATTTAAGCAGTACTATAATCAGTACAATGCCAATTTAAAGCAGCTCAGACAAATGCACGTGAAACCAAGGAATGAGAACTTTTAACTGATATGAAATAATTTGGGGTCAGTAAAGAAAACACTATTACGTAAAATGAAGATTTTGTGAATCTGTGTTGCTTTTTTTTTTCCCTCCCTCTTCAGGAAAATCAGGGAGAAAGCCAATGACAAAGTAATTTCACACATAATTACAACTGGAATTGATGGATCTGTAGCTCTGGAAACCACAATTGCATTGAGACTTTTATAGTAACCAGGAGACAACACAGGACACGCATAACAGTGACTTAAACAGAAAGAGCTTATCACAGAGTCTCTGAAGATTTCCTACATTCAAATGTAAATAGTTGACTAACAGCTCATTTATACACACACACACATATATATATACCTGTTGCCCAAACTGAGTTGGTTCGTTTGGTTTGTAGGCAAGTTCTGGAAAATTTGTTTTTAAATATTTGTAAGAAAACAAGAAAATCAATGCCAATTCAATATAAATGGAAGTAGAAACATGAAGTGCCTGGGGAAAATACTGCCTATGCCATTTCATGTTTTCATATTAGTACCCAAATACAACAGGTCCCTCTCCTGAGATAGGAATGTTATCCATTTTAAATCTAATTGATCAGTAAAAGCAGACACCTCACATTAGTGGGTAATGGTCTAAATGACTCGGAAAGTAAAATCTCATTGATTATGTAATTTACTTCTCACTTTCTACGGTCAGTTTGGGAAGGTTGTATGCATCTACCAGATATTGTCCTAGCAGCTACAAGTATTCAGCCTTGCTAGGAGTCATTCTCTCTCACTGAGATCTTCTACAAGTGACGTCATTGCACCTATAGTTTCAGTTGCAATTCCTTGTGCATAATAATAAAAAAAATCCCGTAGTTTCTTGCAGAATGGGATTGCATGCAAACTGCATTCCTTGGGAGGGCAGTACAGATCATAGCCCCAGTTCAGAGATGGATGCAGGAAATCACATGCTGTTCTAATCAGAGCTGGGTATTCCCACTACTGTCTGACTAATCTCTGAATAAATTAAACGTATGCATTACTGGCATCATGTAACAACTGAACAAATATTTTGAAAACAAAAAACAAAAACCAAAAAGAAGAAAAGCATGGACAGAATTTTTGCAACTGAAATTTCTATTCAGCAGAAGTATGCAAAAATATCTCCTATCAAGTGCTCAGCTTCAGAGACTCAGCAAAAGCTCAGACTGCCACTACTTGCCACATTATATCATTGCCTTGATCTAATAAGCAACTACATTAATACTAGCTGTGTGGATAGGGGGAAGAAATATGTATATGTTCATTAGGCATTACAGCCTCACTCATCTCCCTCATGACTGCAGTGGAGATGTGGCAATTTGTGTGTGATGCAATTATGGCTCCCTATACCAAACCTGAAACAAAAGCATTGAGGGTGTCACTTAGTATTAATTCTTCTAAATTTCCCTGACAAGAAATCATTCTTACACTTAATACTGGAGAACACATTCACTCACATTTGGATGATTAACAGTAAAATACTTAGTTCAATGATTCTACCAAGTTAAAAATCAGTTTGCTTCCCATATACATTTAACTGTGCTTGTTTGTGTCATCTCCTCACATGCAGTAATTGCTTCACAACTGTTATTCATGTATTCCCTTGCACACAGAGATTAAACAGAACACAGAGCCCATATCCCAGTTCAACAGAGCACTTCCATATAAATGGTCCTAGAGGAATCAAGCTTTGACTTCGGTACATGCTTTCATGCTTCCCCAAACCAAGGGCCCATTTAGTAAAATCTTAATAACCAAACGATCAAAACAGTTGTTTTAAATAAAAGATCACTTAATGCGTCCAAAGCTCTGCATACATACGGAATAACAATTACAGTATTTACAAATGAGTCAAATGGACTTAGACACTCATATCCCATGGAAAGTCAATGTGAGTGGAAGACGTTTGGACTAGAGTCAGCTAACATTTGCCCGCCACAATGTCAGCAGTGACACAGCACTGCAGAAGTGTGAGAATAAAACACAATCATTACCTTACTGGAAAAAAACACACAGCAAAATAAATGTTGTTTTCACACAGCTGTCCGTTCTACTTCCCTTTCCCTCCCAGAACGTGGGAGTTCACAACCCAAAAACAAACACTAGGAAATGAGGAAATCTCAGTGGTGATCTCCACACTTACCACCCTAATAGCTGTGGATTTGCAACAAAACATGAACCACAAACTCAGGAAAAATATAGTTCAGTTACCACCTCCCCGGAACAAGACCACACCGTGCAAGACCCACTCCCTGAAAACGTTGTCCTTACAAGACACTTGGAAGAAATTACACTTCCTACACTGCTCTGAAAAAGAAGCAAGGATGGCAAAGCAGAAAATGCTACCTTTTGCTACAGCAAAGTCCATAGGGTAGAGAATAGCTTCTTCCAACATAGGACCTGCATTCCCTTATATGCCACTCATTTAGGGGAAAAAAAAAAAAAAAAAGAGAAAAAAAAAAGAGGTCAAGAATTCATTGCAATTCGCCTGGCCCAAGGATATTCGTTACAGGCACTAACTTGCTAGGGGCAGATGATAAGCCAGATGTTACTCAAATTAGGCCAAAAATGTTCCAAAGAGGGCTCCACTACAGTTCATTTTCACTGGCAAAACCCAGCATAGTACACAACTGAGATTACAATCAGCCTTCTGGATCCAGCTCTGCAATGGAGCTGCACAAAGCGACCAGCCAGCTAGATCTCTACTTGCAGCTCAGGCTAGTCAGGTCCTCCTCTGCGAGGCTGCTAAAGGCTGCCAGCTTGTGGTGTGTCCGCGATACGGGGTTGTCTGTGAGTTTAAGTAAACACACAAACTATTGCCCAGAGGTTGCACACCGAGTATGACCAGATTTGCCATGTCTTTCCACACAAGTTTTAATTCCTAAGTCCGTAGCGTCTGAATGTTTTTTCCCTAACTCTTGATACTGTGTCCCTATGACAGGTCGAGAAACTCTGTAACACAGAGCTGTACTTCTTGAATTCTCTCACTTTGCCGGCTCCATTTCTTCCACACAGGAACTTGCAGCTTTTTATTTTTATTTTTGGATTGTAAGACACCTAGAACCAAAAACTACTAACAGAGAAATGCTGATCTGTCAGTTAGGTCTATGAAAACAATGAAAACCTCTGCATCTTTTCTAGCCTTTAAATTAAAAAAATAAATCAAAAGTTAAAGTACAGCAGTTTTTAGATTTTTAATTCCTTCAAATGTTATTTCCCAAATACTTAACATAAATTTTTAGGCTGTTAAATCCTCTTGCTCATGCTATCTCCACAGCTGGCAAACCAGTCTCCATGCAGACCCCATGTTCAGGAAACCTCAGGAAATGTTACAGCTGTGAACAGAAATTTGCCAACAGGTACTTTCCCTCTATGCAGTTTGGGGATCAGGTACTCCTACCATGTTTTCGACAATGCAAAAATCAAGGGACTGCAGATGCTGCCACACTGATTGATACCTGCCTCAGACGCTATAGCTCTCAGACTTGCAATACATCATTTAAGCTCGGTCTGTGCCATCTTTCAGACCTGCATGACTGCCCAGCTTCAGGTCTTACAGATCTTTTCTTATGCATTTACATTCCCAAAAGTTTTCTTTCGTTACACTGCAAATGTTTCCTAACTTCATCTCCAGTGTTTTCCTTGTTAAGCAACTGAAGCAAGAGTTCCTGACTTTCCCCAAAATTTGACTGCAAGCTTTACGTGGTCAAAACAAAGCATTATCCACACAAGAATTTCAAAAACACTATTTAAATTCTTTATTTTCTTCCAGATTAACAGTCCAGTCCGACAAAACAGTTCACTCCCATAAAACAGAGCAAGATCCTCAATTCCCAGTGTATGTTTTGAAATGTTCTGTAACCTGAGAACAGTGAAATACACAGTAACAATACTACATATGATAAGAAACTTAATTCAGGATGACTAAACCATTCAGGATTCACCCTCTTATTCTCTAACCTATTACAAGCTCCTGGATTGCACATCCTCCTTATCATGGGACTCTCTTTATACCTAACTCTTCGCTTTTCTGCCACTCACAAAATCTTAGCATGGAGTACACATCTGCATTCAGAATCTGGGAGCAACAACCCCCCCATGACAGCTTCCATATTTTGCAATAGCTTACAAGTCACACTTTAAACTTAGTTTTGTGTTCTCACAGCACTCCCTTCTGCGAGGATTCCTGAACGTTGTGCTGAACAGCTGCTAAGTGTATAACTATATAATCCACTTTAACCATTACTACAGCAATTCTTTTTCCTTAAGGATGAAGTTTGCCCATTCAGGGGATCCCCTTCAGCAAGTCCCAACATGCTGAATGCTGTCAAAACACAGATCAAGAAATCTGCCTCTGCTTCGCAAAGTTTAGAAAGCAAAAGTAAGCCTTGAAAGCACAATGAAGACAATGTAATTTTCGTTATTATGAAGCCCACATTAAGACTTCAGTAATCTAGAAAACAAATTCTTAACTGTGCAGCTTTGTGAAAATTCCTTTAGCACTGAAAAGCCAGTATGGAAAAACCACACACAACTTGAAAAGGGTGCAACAGCGCAGTCAGTACGAGGACAAGGGAGACGATCTTAACAGGGACAGATACACTCAGGCCTGGAAATGGTAACAACCTGTGCTTTGCGCAACAGCAAAGGGAAAGCCAATACACCTGTGAGGCCCCTTGTCTTTAGGCAGTTCAACAGACTGAAATAATAGGAAGACCAATGACAAGACTCAACTGGACTAGTAGCAGGGAGCATGGATGGCAGTGCAGGCAATAGTGATCTGAGAGGTGAACTGCATCCATGAGAGAAGAACTGGCCTCCTGTGCAGCCAGAGCCATACATTGAAGAAAGAGGCTGAGGAGAGAAACACATGCAGGGTAGGGATCAGATGGGTTATCAATATGGGAACTGAGGTCTGAAAGACTGAAAATATGCCAAAAATTAGTGCTGATAAAGACAAGTGACATTAAGAAGCCGTGAGGATGAAGCAGGAGCACAAAAACAAACAAACCAACCACTCAACAGCAGAGGTACGTGGTAAGGAGAAGGTCATAAGGCCTGGAAGTGGCAAATACCTGCACAATCTACAGTCTGAAACCAAGACAGGAAATGAGAAAGCATAAGAAGCCTCAGTAAGAGAGCAGCTGTGGCAGAAAACACAAAGACATTCAGGTCTCTGCAAGATATTCAAGTGACTGAGGTATGCAGAAGGTGTCCAGGTGCATAGCTGGTTATTTAGATGGACCCGCAGAAAGCAAGAGGAGATAACAATGGCAGGAAGATGCATGACACATGGCATAAGTTAAATATGTTTGCATGTAGCTGGAAGCAATATGTGATACAAAAGGGAATAGGTGGTGCAGATGTAGAATATGAACTTGCTCTTAGGAGCGGACGAGTCTTACGAGGAGAAGGGAAAAGCAGAGAGTTGAGAAGCCAAGAAAAAATTAGAACAAGAAAACAGTGAGAGGAAAGGGTATAGGAAGAGGCATCACAGATGACATAGCAAAGAAAAAAAAAGCCACGTATTAGCTTAGCAGTTCTGCCTGTCAAACTGCAGTGCCAGGGTATGGACTGTACCACAGGGACTACGTAGGAGCTTATGGAGTGTTTGGGAAAGGGTAAGTGCCTGGTTGCAAAGCACTGTTGACAGCATTAACTGCTTTATGCACTCAAGAAGTGGTAGGGACTGTCAGTTTCCTTTACTAAATGATATCTAAATGATATTGTGCAGCTTTTTGAATGCCTCCTATCTTGGTTTCCAGGGACACCACTCCTGCAGGAGTATGTTCACATCCAGGGCAAGCCTTGCACACAGAGCTGCCCCTTGCGCATTGCTGCTGGAGTACCTCAGAAAACAGGATTTGCCAGGCCACACATGGAATCTGAGAATGTTTTGTTTTTGTTTTTTTTTTTAAACTAAAATGAACTCATAATAGGGTTTGAATATGCTAGTCAGCAGTGTAAAATCATTGTGAAATACCTCTCATTTGTGTTCCTTATCTTTCAAAATTCATAATGAAAGGCAGAAAATGTTACTGTAAGGAAGACTTTTTTTTTTAAATCTTCAAAGAACAGATAAATCTGCAAAATACAGAGAACTTATTTTCTCTAAGAAAACCACAGGGTGGACCTGTTCATTTACAGTATCAGACTATGAAAAAATAGTATTCCAAAGTTTGAAAGCACTGTACAAAAATATGGAAAAACACTGAGGCCTTTAATAAAAATATTAAAGTCTTCAGACTAACTTGATCTCTTGATGTGCTTTGCAGTAATCTCCAAAAATGAAACAGCAGAATCCCTTAAAGCCCAAACAGAATTTGAGTTCGAAAATAATGAAATTTTGTACCTATTTACAGTACAATGGCAGAAAGCATTATTTTAAGCTATGGGCACAGAAACAAGTTCTCATTTGATAAGAAGATAAATGTGTGATAGTTAGGCTGCAAATTACCAGGCATGTATTGTCACCATATGGTAAAAGCAAGATAATCTTAAATAGTTTATGCCTCAATAGAGGAAGTATCTTACATTTATACAAGACATACATGCATACATTTCATACATGCAGTTTCCATCCAGCAGTTCACAGGCACCTTAGCTAACTTTATGGATATGAGTTATGATGCCCTTTGCACTCATATTTCTTCACAGAAGAAATCTTCTCTTGTAGATGATTTCATCATAGCCTGCAAAAGTGTGTTAAGGAGCTTGTTTTACTATAGTTGAAAACTATTCAGCTTTCCACAAGGCTTAACTGCCCAAAGAGCTCCTAAAAAGGTCTCCAAATAACACTTGGGGTTGCCACTTAACACTTAAAAGGTTTATAAGGAACCCTTCCCACAGCTGTAATGTTAAAATTTTCAGAAATAACTAACTAGATCAATGATTCTCAATATTCACGTTTGGGTTTTAAGAAGTACTGCAGAAAGATCAGTTACATGGTTCATCCTCAGACATCCCTTCTTGAATTCAGTCCTCTGCTGAAAAATAATCTTCATCTCTCACTTCTCTGTATTGCATTGCGGCCTCCCCCTCTGGTTCAAAGCTCATCATTTTTATATTCAATCTCTCTGCAAGCTTCTGTGCTGCAAGCTTGGCTTGCATTTCCTATTGAAAAAAAAAAAAAAAAGACAAGTTAGAAGTGTTTTTGTCATTTTTAATCAAACAAACATACTAGAGGAGAAACTCAATGTAATAATATCAGTAATTTCACAGTAAACAATTAAAATTTCTAGTAACTGATGAAAAAAATTTTACATTAGTACATAATTGTGCCATTAATATCTGAAGATTGACCTTTTTTTTTTGAGTTAAAAAGCTGAAATTCCCCATATGGCAGTCCTCATCTCTGATATACTTATGACAGCTTTAACAGAACAAAATCAGTCTATATAGCAGACTTGTACAGTATCCATGTAGCAATAGCAATGCTCTTCATTCAGCAACCCCAGAAAAAAAAAAGTCCTTTTTACAAATAAATTAGCTCCCTTCAAGTATCAAGAAGACTACATTAGCAAGTGCTTGTAAAACAGTAAGTAGCAACAAACACTTTTACAGTAGTGTCTAGTTTAAAACATTACCCCGGTATCACCTAGAAAGTTAAAATCAAAATCCGTTACAAGAGAATTTAGCAAGAAATTTCCTTAATATTGAAGAACTTCAGAACTTGGATTCTTCAGGCACAGCATAAACTAAGGCAAATACAGCTACTTAAATATTTTAAGAATACCAAATACTACTAGTCTTTCATTTATGGAAAGACTGAAAGCTATTTAAAGGCTAGTAGGCAAGGTTTATACTTTCTAGTCAGAGGTAAAGAGACTGTAATGAAGTTAACGTAACCACACACGAAGAGTAACACTAAATTTTGTTTAATGCAGGAATAGCACTTTCAGAAGGGATTAATACATTTTTTAATCACAGCTTTAAGAGATTCAAATACAAGAAAGAGTGCTTTTCTTCAGTCTGGCAATCTCAGTTTCATCACCAAATTCAACAGTATCAGAGGTGTTATATCTTTTGTGTGTGTGTGTGTGTGTGTGTGTGTAGTAATTAAGTAATTACTTTTCAGACTAAATCACAAATACTTACCTCATAAACTTCTTTTTGCTGTATCTGAATTGCTATGGATTCCTCTATGGATAATAGCTTAGCAGGGGCATGGTGAAGTGGTGGTAGCCGAGCTGCTGTGATGTCATTCAAATGTTTCTTATCTCTAAGTCGTCTTTCTTCAGCAGTAATTGGAGAGCCAAATCCCCCAGGTGACTGACTGGATGAGGAACCATGTGATGATCCACTTTGCTCTCCTGATAATCTACAAGTAATAAAACATAAAAGTTGTGACCCATATTTGAAATACAAGGTTGAACTGCTTCAGTTCTAAAACTTATTTTCAGCATGCAAGAGCAGAAAAGTTGAAAGAACACATGAAGTGTTGTGATGCCATCCACAAATATATAACAAGAATCAATTGGGTAAACTACAAGATCAGTCTTCTCCTTAGTAATATACACCGTCTCTACAGATAAACAATATCACAAGTTACTCCTCAGAGCGAACAAAAAAGGTAGGCCAATGATTTGGCAAGCACCAAATAGCAATGCTTTGGGAGTCCAAGGAAAAAAGAAATTGTTACTATTGCTAATACAATGTGAACTGCAGTTTCTGTAGAGATGCAGGAAAAGCGAAAGGCCCCCTGCTGTTAAAGTTTTATAAATTCTAGAATCAATTCAGAAGAAATTTTTGCCAATTGTTTAAGGGTTTTGTAGCTTAAGAAGATTTATGACTTTTTTTTTTCCAAATTGGTTGAATTAAACCACCATTCAGTATTGAGGCTATACAGTACTTAATGCTAAAGAGCCAATAAAATATATAAATATATATATGTATATATTATTATATATATGTATATAAAATATATACATACATAATATGTAATAATATACAGTGTCCTATGGCTTTAAATCCCCTTGATCACTACAAGAAAATAAACTTACCATGCTTTTTCTGCAACATTTCCAATTTTACACAACTCAATTATTTCATTATTAGAAAAAAAATACTTACACATTTGTTTTGAATTTGCTTTTTTTTATGACTGGGTTCTTAGCTCTAGACTCTAGAACTTCAATATAATGTGGTGTCTTGGGGTGCAGGCTTCCAAAGATATTGCCCTTATGTTTCGCCACATTCTGCTCTTTTTCCAATACTTTTTCACTATTATCACCATCTGCGATCGTAACTTTTTGAAAGGCATCAACCAACATGTCTCTACTGTTGTCTGTAGCACCTGTACTCTCTGTACCATCGTCAGCACTGCGCTGAGATATCTGCTGATCATTTTTCAGATGACTGCTTGTAGCTGACTTGGAGACAACTTCACAAAAAAGACCTTGATCTTTTGAAACAGTCTTTATTTTATCATCATCTCTCAGAGTCCTTTGATTTTCTAAAGCTGTTTTTGTGGCATCTTGCCCAATACATTCTGCCTCCTGCTTTTGGGAAGAAATCTTAGAAACGTCTTTAATATTAGAGTTTTTGTTCAAGGCTGAGGAATCTTCTTGGCTTAGCACGTCCTCCTTTAGGGTAACTTGCTGTTTGCTTGTATTAGCCTTCTCCTGATTTGCCTGGAACTCCAACCTGACAGCAGTTAACAACTCAGCTGTCCTTGCAAGTTCTTCCTCTTGTAAAATGGCAAGCTTAAGCTTTTCAGCAAAATCGGAGATCTTCTTACCCTTATCTGGAAGCCTATCAATGAATTTCCTAAAATAAAAGAAGATAGTTATTTAACAGGGTATAAACAACCCTACTTCTTTCTGACATACAGAACTGTTATATTAGAACCGTTAATCTGTCAGGCTTCAATTCTATCGGTAAGCTTCTTCACAAGTTGCATTTCTGAAAACCGGCCAGATGTAAAGCATTTACAGCCTCACAGCTCTCCGCTATGGTGCCTACGGGGGGACAGGCGAAGGCGGCCAGCAGGCGGCCAGGCGGCCTGCCCGCTCCGCCAGGCCCCGCCGCCCGCCGCCGCGCTCACCGGTCCGCCAGCAGCCGCTGCTGCCGCCTCAGCATGTCCCGGAGCTCGGGGAGGCTCCGGCCCCGCAAGCCGCCCGCCGCTGCCGCCATGCCGCCCCGCGCCGCCCCGCGCCGGGGCCGCCGCCCGGGCACGACGCCGCCGACCCCGCTTCCGCGCCTCCCCGGGGGCCGCCATATTGGCGGAAGCCACGGCGAGGCGGCAGGGCCACCCTTGGTAGGAAGGCGAAGGCGGGGCGGGCTCAGCAGAGCCCGGGTGCTCAGGGAGCTGCAGAAGCCCAAATAGTTCTTACGTTAACTAGTTTGTATTTTCGCTAATTAAAGCCTTGCCCTGCCCACGTGTTGAGTATCTTCTACCAGAGTGCAAATTGCTGTCCAGGACTCGAGGTCCAGCTTTCAGGGTTTTGTTAGAATTTCTCTTTTTACATGGTATTTAAACACACTTATGTATAACGCGGAGACCAAATAGAGAAATTCAGATTATTGTGTAACGTTGACTTACTTGCTTCAAACTGCCTTACTGCTACAAATGCCGTGGACTTTAGGAAGTCCCTTCCATCTAGCAGTAATAACGTCATTAGCCAAATGGTAGTTCCCAGGAGGCAGAGCTCGGCCTTCTTAAGTTGATCCTACGCGAGGCGCCTTGGTGCGTGTAATAGTACAGAGACATTTCTCAGAGATTGTTAAAACAGCTGTTTTAGGAACAGGATGAACAGAGGCCTATCCCGGAGGGATGGAGGAGGAAACATTTTAAAATGGCTGCCCACCCCTTTGTTTGCTCAGCTGGAAGGTGAATGGAAAGGCTGAGGACCAGGGGAAATGAGATTAATCAAGTAGGCAGCTACCCATGGAAAAATACCACGATCGGGGTGAGAAAAGCCAAGTTAAGTGCCTAGTTGAAGAGAACATTTTGCTGCGTGCTATGTACAACCTCGATCATTTCCCAAGAAAATCACTGAGGGAATTTTCCTTAAGAGTTCAGGGAAGAGGAAAAAAAAAATTTCTTTTTTCCCTTACCAGGAGATCACTCAATGTTGTAGAACACAAGTTCTCCGAGTTGCTGTCTCTATAATGCCACCCTAAGTTATGCTGTCTATGTAGCATTTCTGCAACTTGCAAGAAGGAATGCTTTATCTTTCCTTTTAGCCTCTTTCTCCTGCGCGCACTGGAGAAAATGGGAAGGTTGGGCACGGAAACTGTTCCATTTAGACTCACTTCCACATGGGCAGAAGCAATCTCATTAGACATCTGCTCTACACTCACATGATGACGGCTCATCTCAGTTCAACTGCTGTTACTACATATGCAGAAAAGTGATGCTGGTGAGTTAGTTTATTTGCTAACCTGCGTAAACACAGAAAAAGGAAACAAAAGATGAAGAGGGTAAAGTGTCCTAAACTTTATTTATTTATAATAAACTTTATTTATGAGGATATAATATCCTCACTTGGAATATCATTCACCAAGTCATTATTTGTCCCAGATCATTGGGAAGTAATATTGCTCATCTTTAAAGTTTAAGTGTTAAGTTTTGGAATACCATAACCTCTTTCGTGGATAACACACAATTCCAGTGGCCCAAGAGTATTCATTGTTGCATATAATATAGATGAAAAGAAAGATATTCAAATAAGTAAGTAACTTGTTCTAGCATAGGTTTTTTTTGTTTGTTTTTTAAAGTTTACACCAGTTGCAAGGAACACTGCACAGCCATTTGTCTGTGCTTTTAGTATTTCTTTTTTTATCAATGACAAGTACCACTCGGCTGATGTATTCTAGTCATATGGCATTTTGAGTGAGATAGCTGTGAAGTTTACCTGCCTAAATTTTTTCAGGTGGAAAAGTTTTTCCATCAGAAATATCCAGGTCTGTCCAAAACTGGTATTAAAAGTAAAGCTAACACTCTTGCTTCTTTTTTTTACGGGTATAATTTCCATTGTCCTCCTTTCCTTTCTTCTATTTTAATAAATGTGTAAATGTTACTCCTAATTCTCTTTACTAAGAAAAGGAGGAAAAACAACTTTAGAAATTAGGCTTTGAGACGGGGTAACATACTTACAGTTTCTCTGCTGCTAGGTGGAAATAGAGGGGGGCAGGGGAGGTAGAATCAAACTACACATTGAGTAAACCACTCCCCAAATAATAGAAAAAATAGTACCAATATTTGGACTGAACATGAATCATTTCCATTTCACTTTTTTTTTTAAAGGAATTTTTAAAATCAGCATGATACATCTTTGTAATAATTTATTTTCCTTAATTTAAAGGAAAAAACTCCTCCCTTATCCTTACTTCTCTAAAAACAAAACAAACCAAAAACATTTTAAAGGCTATCCCATGTTTTGTCATACCTTTCAATGTAGTGGTTTACATTTGGGAAGCAACTCAAATTACTGTAGTATGTCTACAGACCACACACACCTTCATAGAACACTGTAAACTCATAGATGCACATTTTTACATATTTTTTCTTTAATCCACCAGGTTCTTTTTATTTTTGGAAGTTTTCACATACCTGAAGTTATAGATGACTTCTACCACCTTTGTTTTGTTTTCCTGTGCTTCTTCCATGTTCTAGTGATGAAACTAGAGTTGGAAGGGCTTTAACTCTTCAGGACTCTTCTACGTACAAATATCTCCAAGTGCTGAATAGGAATGAAATAAAATGCAAGTGGAATGAAACTGTTCAGCATGTACACCTCCATTCTTGGAGCAGGTATTTCCCGTACAGAATTACAGACTTAATGTAGAAAGTACTAACTTCTTACCTATTTGCTTACCCATTCACGTCTAAAAGCCTTTGGATGTCAAAATGAGTATTTGAAGCCTCTCCCAAAAGCTTTTGACTGCAACTTGCAGAACCCTATTTTCTAGTTTCAGCACTGAACATTGTTGATCTCAAGATTTTACAAGGTACTTTTGGCAATTTCTTCTGAGTACACACACAGGGAAGCATTAGTCAAGTAAAAACCTTCACATTCTACAGCTGAGCACTGCAAACCAGTAACACTGTAATTGTCATTTTTGTAAAACCTCTTCTTATGTAGTTGACGTAGCTTGCTTAATTGTGATTGCCTTAAAGATAAATTGCTATCATCAATGAATGGATATAAACTTAAAAAAAAAAAAAAGAAAAGAAAAGAAAAGAAAGTGGGCCACATTCATCCCAATCCTATTCTTCTTACAGTTCGAGAGCATCACCCCAGATATATTCAGATGTTATCTGTGGGATCTGAAGATTTTTGTTGTTTTTGTGAGTGCTACATTGCCCAGTTCTTGTTTATCCTGTGCACGTCAATAGTTTTTTATTTCATAAAAGAGTTTGTCTACTTTTTTTTACTTGGCTTTGAGAAGAGTCTTTAGTCTTTAGCAAGGGAGTGTCTTCCTGTTCTCAAGAGCACATCTGCCAAAGGAAACACTGAAGAACGTCAAGGCTGCAGAGTAACCACTTTTGCATTCATACATGTTTTGAACAAACAAGATTATGTAGAGTAAGAGTTTGCAAGGTTTTAAGGTAAGTTTATTTCTGAGTGTTTATACAACAGAACAAAAAGTTTAAATACAATATTTATTGCAATTTAACCTTTTCAGGTCTTACATACAGGATGTTTTAAAAGCATGCAATTTAATTGCATTATTTATACAGCATACATGAAAACTGTATCCCAAAATACTTTCCAGAAGATCTGGAATCACAGAAGAATACTTACCATGGTACAAATGAAGTCATACAATTGACTTACATTTAATGCACTTTCTGGTACTTAGCTATATGGCTTTTATTGATGTTTACAGAAATTTTACTAGTTTCTAGTCTTATAGTACTAAGGAATCCAATCTCAAACTGAAAAAAATTATACTGAAGCATTACAGTCTTTTCAGTCAGATTTGTTATTATTTGTGCTAATTTACATAGCTGCTGATTTGACTGGAAAGCTCTATATTTTCATGTAACACAATTATATAAATACTGTTCCTCTCCTTTTCTTCACAGTTACTAAATTTAGACCAATAGTCCAATCATATATTGGTCATCCAGCTCACTAAATATCAAAATGCTCTAAAATACAGCATAAACTTCAATCCTTATTAGATTTGGAAAAAATGTCATTTTTCACCAAATAACAGAGAGCTTACACAGAACACTTTTGCAGGAAAGATTGCTGCAGTCTTGGTAAAGTTTTGAGCAGATGATTATAATTTTGCAAGTCTCAAAGTTGAAATATCTTGCAATATTTTTAGAGATATACTCAGAAATATATTAAAAGCAGAGAGAACTTCCTTTTGAAGACTGTATTAGAACAGCATTTTGATTCATCCTTCTCTCTATTACCGTTCTCTGAGCTCCTCAGTTACCAGGTTCTGTTTTCTGAATTCTGGCCAAAACCAGACAGAGCAATAAAAGTATTTTTACTTACTTAAAATGTCCAGTCCATGTCTTTCTTTTACAACAACCTGCATTTCCATTATTCTATAAATAAAGCCTTCATCTATTCATCTTGTTTTGATGGTAACTCACCAACCATGGTTCAGAATTAAAATTCTCAAATACAATCTGTTTGGGCACATAAAATGGTAACAGGCATTATGCAATGAACTGAGATTGCATCCCTTATGGATATTAATATGAACAGATAGGATTAGTCTCTAGTATTTCTCTTCAGAATTGATTTTCTCCAAATATCAGCAAATATTTTTGCTGTTGTCAGCCACTAGAGGGAGATATGATTATACATGTCCAAAGCTTGTGCCTGAAATTTGGGCTGGGTCATTACCCATCATCTTTTGGGTTCATCAACATAGACTTCCAATTTAAATATATTCTCATTTAGAGTTTCACTTCAAGATCCTAGCTGTTCATAACCTAACTCAGTTATTGATCAAATTAACTGTTACTTGGGAACTTCGTTCAAACCCACTCAAGCACCAAAACTTCTTTCAATCAAAAATGCAGGTTAAGACTACAGCTGTTTCCTTGTCATTGGTATTGTTGGTGCAAGACAATTCCTCTGCTTTGCATAATGAGGGTGCTTCCTCTGAAGGACTTTTGATAGGGAGCAGCTGACTTAATTCTCAGGGACCTTCTCTACAAGCCCTTTCTAGCTCAAAAAGAAAAAAAAGTTTTACACCTAAAAGAGGTGAGCAATTTAAGCAAATGTGTGGTATTATTCCTGTTCACTAATGCAACAGCTGGGGTTTTCTTTGGCCTTTTGATACCTATGAGATCATTCTCGCTCGTTTATCACATGCAAAGTAAATGAGTTTCCCTTTAGAGCTATTAACTTGGTGTAATTTTGCATTGTTCTTTTTAAAAGAAATGCTAAGCAGCTGTTAATGTTTGTGACTTCTATCCCAATGAAGATTACAGGCTTACTTCACACAGTAAATATTTTACCTTTTTGTCAATGACTTTGATTGCAGTTTCTCTTGATTTCTATGCATGATACAACCCACAGTACTGTGTTTGACTTTCTAAAAAATAACAACCATTCTAAGTCCTCAAGAGTTGAACAGGTCATAAGAGAAAAAATAACTTACATGCAAATAGAGGATGATCTAAGCATAAAAGCTGGAGCTTTAATTACATCACGCAATTCTCATTCCTGTGAGGTACTTGTACTACATCAAAACATCCTCCAATCCAGGCTTCTTTATTTACTAGTTAAACAGCACAGTTACAGAATAAACAAAACTATCTAACAAATTCAGAAAACCGTGAAATAATGCAGGAATAAAATTGGGATTATGAGGTGAGTTTTATTATTTTAAGTACAACTCTGAGTATATTTAATTTGAACAGACTACTGAATTTAAGAACTTGTATTAAACTGGAGACAAAAGCAATCACTATGTGAAGCCTTGTGGCAGTGAATACCTCTGGGGTTGACATTCAGTGCAAGAACAGCATTAGTCATACAGAACATAAGTTGTTTGTTTTCTATAGCAGTTACTGTAATAAAAAAATAATCTGCCCTGCATTCATGTTAATAGCACTACAAGAAAATACTAATAAATTTGTTTTAGTTCAGTAAAAGTAGGAGATCTAAACAAAATGTAAAAAATACACTATATATATTTAAATAAGTTCAGTAGTAGATGCAGTAACTCCTCCTGATATTTTGAAGACAGGGATAAGATTTTAAGTGTTTTGGAAAAAAAAAACTACTTAAGATCAAAATCCCGATTCAGAATTGCTATTGCTGTAGGAATTGCAGAAACTGAGAATTAGTGAGAATTCCTTCCTCTAATGCAAAAGTAATTAAAAAAAAAAAAAAAAAAAAAGATTTTCCTACACAATTCCTGTTGAATGTAAAACCAATGGTCACTCTACCCCATGACTGGGAAGTACAAACCAGTGCCTCATCTAACAAAACAAAACCCATCATAAAGCTGCTCTGTCACTGTTTTGAGCAACAAATGTGACATTCACCTGCATGTGTTGAGGGCATTCTTTGAGAACAGCCCAGTTGCATCACTCCCTTCCATCAAAAGAGTGCTGGTTACTAGTGAATCTATTCCAGGGGAATGGAGCCCTCAATCTCCGCAGGTCTCTATGACAGATGTGAACAGCCCTCACACTTTGTACGCAAAGGGGGAGCTTTCAGATTAATGCCCTCTGCCAGGGTAGTTTCAGATTCTTCCCCTGGCAGGACTGAAAATAAAATATATTAGAGATTCATTGTACAAATAGAACACATTTGAAGAAAATCTGTACAGCTATACAACTCCTTCCTTACAGTTATTTGAAATGACACATTGCACTAGACAGCTTCTAAAGAAGCAATAATGACTGCTGTTTCATTTATCCCACTTCTTGCATATCTCCCTCACAGTTAATGTCTGTAGTAACTTCAGATATGAAGCTACTAAAAAGCTGCTTTCAGGATAAATTTAGCAAGATTCCATGCTGCTGTTCTTCTCTATGACTTGATAAAAATGTATCTAATCAAGCTGCAAAAGCGCAAAATATTTGCTTGTATTCAGAAAGCACATTGACCTGAATGCTCAAGACGTACTGTTCTTTGTGCTAAATTCCAGCACTCTCTTGAATGGGGTGTATGTCCTCACTGGCCTTGCACTTTCAGGAGATCTTCTGTTCTCAATACTTGTACTGTTAAGGAGACAAAATAAAAATTACAGAATTAATGTCAGAGGGCTATAAGTGCCACTACAATGAACTTGTGCCTTGTTATTGACACTGATGGGCTAAAATTAAACTATTCAATGCAATGGTATGTTCCATATTTCTTTTCTACAATGCCACAAAGTATATTTGATAAAAAACATGGCTGATACTGACAAATTTACATGCTGGCTACAAATATACATGGCTAAAAAGTCTTTAAAGATATATATTTAAATTTCTGTAGCTAAGAAATTAACTATCATTTACAGCTTTGACAAACAAATTGACAATTTGAGCTCTGCTGGAGCTCATATTGGAATGTTCAGCAACAGAGCTGCTTTGCTGAAGGATCCTGTAACAGTGAAGATAGTAGCATTAAATTTAAGAACACAACTAATTGTGAAGTCTAATTCCATAAAAGCAAAACTGCATAGAAGTCAAAGATAAATCTCAAAAACAGAAAAAATATCAGATAAGTAGGATTTGTGGTAACATACAAAGGGGACCCAGAGAGGACAACAAAGATATTTACATCCTGATGCAAACATATGTTGCCGTCCTGAGTGAAAAGCACTGTTTCTGATGTTTCAAAGTTCATACCATTAAAATCTGCTCTAGGCTGAACACTATCACGCGTGCATTTTTAAATTGGGAAGGGAAATTTTAGTTTGCATTTCATATGCTAGTGCGGATTTCACATGCTAATTTACATTCCTCAAACTAAATGATTCAATTTGCAGCGCAGTTAAAATGAACTAGTTTACCTGTTGATAGTAAAAGTGCTATGCAATGATCCTTGTTACTGTACTGTTTTGCCCCTCCTTGCGAAGGTTTGCTGGGGGAGAAATTCAAGTGCAAGTCCATAGCATTGTTTCCAGGGCTCAGTACAACCCCTGTTGCAGCGTTTGGGACAGAGGATGGAGAGGAGGAGGAGAAGGGAAGGCACTACGGCTGAATCTTTACTAAACCTGGCTACAGAGCCACCCACCAGCACAAAACAGAGACAGGTGAAGAAGTGGTAATCTGACTGTGCTGTTTACTTGGCAATCATCCACTTAGGCCTAGCATAGCTCCAAAAATTTCTGCAGCCCTGAAACGTTTCTGTTGGTGTTACCTGCCCTTTAAAATGGTCCTTGATGCATCTGGTGGAACACAGAGAATAAAACATGCATGAAACCAGCATTAAACAGGCTCAGGGCAGTGGTGTCTATTGTCTTCTGCTGTGGTGCTAGCAGACATACTTCATCAATATTTTCCTCATTTCACAAAGTCAGATCCCTTGACTTCTAGCTTTACTCCCTGCTTAAAACATGTTACTGTAACTAAGTACTCCCCAAAGGTCTGCAATACATTTGCATCTAAAACTGCTTAAGTCATTAAAGCATATTACACCTAGTACCTACTAGTTCCTCTTTGAAAATTAGGAAAATTTTGCAAAACTTCACAGTTTGTGCTAGTAGTGTAGCAACACAGTGACAATAAAGGACATTATGAAGAAGTTTGCTATAAACAAGCAGAAAATTGAAATACCTGGATGGAAGATCACATCCTACACCAGCATCTCTGGTTTCTACGTTGGTCTTTGGTTGATTTTCCATTAAATAGTCCAATTTATCTTGTAATTCTTTATTCTGGAAAACAGTAATTTTCAACACAAGTTTATTTTATTTCAGTTAATTAAATTACATTAATTAAACAAGAAAAAAAAGTTCCAGACTGGCTTTTCCCCATAAGAAATAATGTAAGAGTATTTACTGAGAAAATAAAGAGTCCTTATTTCTCGGAAAACAAACAAACAAAAAACACTTAACTGTATTTGTTAAGAAGTTTCTAAATACTTATAATACCGTTATAAAATTCTATGTCAAGAAAGCTAGCACTGAAATTGTACATCTATCCCAGTTAATTGAGTAGATAAAGCCATCACATGGAGCACAGATGTGGAAAAAGTGACCTTCATGACCACTCAAATCCCAGGCTACTTAATACCTATACCTCTTATTACTCCCTGCTACTTATTGGAACCTACAGCCCCAGGAAGGTGAGAAACAACATCAGAAACTTTATTTGTCTCTATAGTGGAGGTATTGAGACTTTGTATTACATACATTCTTCATGTGACTGGTATTATAAGTTTAATTTGCTGAAGTACAGCAAATATATACAATAAACATGCATTTAGGCAACATCAGATCATATCAGTTCAAATTTTATTGGCTTTCATAAAATAATCACAATAATATAATGCCTTACCTCACATTCTAGGAAAGAAATTTTTTCTAAAAGCTGTATGATAAATAATTCCTTCTCTTTGACTTTCTTCCTTAGCATTTCAATCTGTGAAGAGAAAATAAAATAAAAACATTTGGTCTAATGTGGATGGGAAGCGCAGGAAAAAGACCTAGATACTGCAGGAAGTTAAGATGTTTGATTTTATTATTTGGCAACTATTGAAAAGCTATACATATTCACAAACTACTTTTAAGCTACTTAACTGTGGCTATCATCCATACAGTTAAGATAGTTTGTATATAGATGATATAATCATAGAATCATTAATGTTGGAAAAGACCTTCAAGATCATCTGGTCCAACCATCCCCCTACCACCAATGTCACCCACTAAACCATGTCCCTAAACACCAAGTCCAGCCTTTCCTTGAACATTCCCAGGGACAGTGACACCACCACCTCCCTGGGGCAACCCGTTCCAATGCCTGATTGCTCTTTCTGAGAAGAAATTTCTCCTGATTTACAAACCGAACCTTACCTGGCACAACTTGAGGCCATTCCCTCTAGTCCTATCACTAGTTATCTGCAAGAAGAGGCTAACTCCCAGCTCCCCACAACCTCCTTTCAGGGAGTTGTAGAGAGCAATAAGGTCTCCTCTGAGCCTCCTCTTCTCCAGACTAAACAACCCCAGTGCCCTCAGCCGCTTCCCAAGTCCTATGGGGAGCAGCTGAGGGCACTGGGGTTGTTTAGTCTGGAGAAGAGGAGGCTGTATACTAACATGTATACTACACGTATACTAACATGGCTTTTAAGAATCTATAAACCTGGATACAAAATGAAAACTCAAACATTGTCATGTAACAAAGCAAACTCAGGAAAACTCCATCTCTGATTCAAAGGCCTTTGCTCTAGTGAATTTTACCTACATCCAAAAATAGGTTGCCCATTGCTAGTTTCTTGAAGGTCATATTTGTTCAGTTCTTTCCTGGCATACTAAACTCATTAAAAAAAACCACTTTTTTCATTTTAACGAAGGTAAAGGCAATAAATTATTTCAGTGTTCATGAAAATAAAAGTTAGCTGCACCAAAAGTATTGCATCTTAATATTGTTCTATGTAGAACGATGATGACCTTTGTACAGTCTGGAATTTCTGCTGATCACAGAGTCATACAAGACCTTTTGCATTAAATCTGTCCCTGCTACCAGCACAAGCAGGTACGGCCAGAGAAACTGGGTGCACCCTGGATTTCATAACCGTCTCTTGTTGCTGGCCCAAAGCTCGTCTCATTGCATGGAAATGGCTTTCTAAAGCTCTTAAAGCCACAAGCATTTCTCTTTTTCTGTTCTTCTGAACTTCTTGCTTAAAGCTGATTTGCTGTGTAAGGTGCATGCTGTTATCAGCAACAGTCTAAGAAACCTGTTGACTTAATTTAGGAGACAATAGAATCTTGTGCGAACACATCACATTTTCTCCTTGGACCAAAGGAAAAATCACTGGTTATTCTCTCTCAACTCCTGCTGACTGCACCTACTAAAATGGTGACTAATAAAAAGAGCAAACAAAAACGATAGCTAAATAGCAACTTCAAATGTTACTGCTTCCCCAGGAGGAGGTTCAGGTTCTTACTCACACAGCTGTAGACACACACACCACTTAACAGGCACAACAGGCAAGGTGCTTCCTGTATCTGCAGTTACGGTCTGCTTCAGGTGCAGAAAGCACTGATAAAAGTACTTCTATGGCAGATCATCAGAAGTGCACCGAAAGATCAGTTCTTGGGAGACAATGGATTCTGCATCGTGTTTGTATGCAGGTAGGAACTGGGAGAAGATAAATTTCCCACTTTGTCCTGTGCTCATGCAATTTTTGTCGTACAACAACAATGAAAGCTGATAGCAACGGACAGTATTTATGCGCTCAATGTTAAATGGTGTCAAGTCTAATTCTTCTAATTACATTTAAATTGACCTTTTTTGAACATGCTATTTCACGTCAGATGATGTGAAATAAGTATAAACTCAGGATTTTTTCCCCTTCAAAGTCCATGGGAATGCATTTCTTACAACTGCAGTGCTGGAACATCATTAATTAACCCCCTGTCCCTGTTCCATACCAGCTCTCTTTAACTAGGCAGAGCCCAACCAACAACTTCTGCTGTACTCAACAGCGTATTATCTGAGTCAAGTGTCTCCATGGTTCCTCAAAATTAGAGTTTAAAGATTCAAAAAGCTTTTGATCTTACACCTGAAAGCTGAAAAACAGATGTAAATCAAGGCAGTAAATGGATGGTCTGCATCACAAATAGAATGCCAGTCTACCATGCACTGCTTTTAGCAAAATCTTTATTATTGTATGTACAAAAAAGCTAAAGCTGTGTTAGATGAGGAAAGATATAAAATGCATTTACAGCACTAGAAAAGCGTGTGTTCTGCACATTCCTTGCTATTATGGGGCAATATGCCAACAGTGAAAAAAGTAGATCCATACTTATAGCTTTCTTCATCATAAGTATAAAAATATCTATACATAATAAAGCATAGGCATTTTCTATAAAAATTCACATAAAATGAGGTAGCCTTTTTTGTCAGGTTATTGGTTGGCTATGGGTTTCACAATTTTAAGGAAAAAAGGAAAATAAATTACTAAAAACCTAGTGGATTTTACCAAAATGAATTATTTTATAGAATTGTATAGAACCAAACAAACCTCAGAATACATTTCTTTTTCTGGCAGTCACAAAGACAGACCATTTCCAATTGCTTGGTCAGATTTTTTCACGTGGTCTCACCAGTCACTTTTTAATTCTATATTTTAAAACCAATTTTGTGAAAGCAAATTAACAAAACCCTCCAAGACCACCAGTTTAAAACTTTTCAATACATCTAGAAATAATGATTAATAAAAATAGTCACATCATGTTAAAAGAGAATGATAAAATACTCAAAAGTACAATAATCATAGCACCAGTAATACTATCACCCTCCCAAAAATCTACAGTGCAACCAAAACTCACAGAAGCATTAAAAAATGAAGAACAGATAAATAAATTCAACTGAAGTTATAAAATCACCAAATCCACTTTAATTCAGTCTTCCCGATTTTCAATTAACACAATAATCAGTTATTATTAGAAAAAAAGCAAAATGTAAATTTCATAGAGTATTTTTATCTGAACAGTTACAGAATATGAGTGCTGACATCATTCATCTTTCTCAAAATCAGTTTTTTGTTTGTTTACTTTGAGATGCATGCAAAAGTTATCAGTCATCTGAAGCTATTATCATTTCAGTTTTCTGATCACAGAAATCCAAAGCTTGTAGCATTTTCAGAACTGTATAACTTCAGAATTTTCACAACGGTGTAATATCTTCTCATTTAATTACTACTTTGTTTACTAGTGTGACTAAATTAAGTCACTGGTTCAACAGCTTCAGCCCTGCCAGTAAATTCCACTTGAGAAAAGATAAACTGTTCTTTTAGGATTTTTAAGTGGGTCTTCTCTGTCGATATTCTGTTCTCCTACTGTGCATACAAGTAAATAATTTTAACACCTGTAATTAGTACAGTGCAGAGAAGACTGAAGCCAAGCAGAGCTATGGGATCAGGGGAAGGTTTTGCCCTGATAGATACACATTCTTGTTTTTGAACGAGAGCTCATCAGCTGCTTTTTTTTTTTTTTTCTTTCCCCTGGGGGGAGGGGGGAAGACTGACAAACTGCTTCCTCCTCTTCCCAAACACAAACCTCAACTCCAAAAATAAGATTTTGTAATTTGGTGGGAATGTTACTGCTTTTACTTCTCTCTCTCTCTTTTTTTTTTTTTTTATTAAGAATCCTCTAAGAACTGGCAGACTGGACAACATAGAACAGCACTCCCTGCCTCTTTTTAACACATTCACATAGCATCAATCAAAGCCCACTTAATCAATCTACTTTGTCCTTCTAAAGAATTATGCTAGAATTTTAAAATATGCCTTCTCTTTCTAACATATGGAGAAGAGGCAATGTTGTAGTATGTCATCACATGCAGTCTTAGTCTAGCAGTAAAACAGAACTGAGTGATTAGACCATGCAGATCACAGATATGATAAGGCTGCAAATTATGGAACTTACATAAAACTTTTTGGTAGATCTTTACAACATTATGAACTCAACTATAGACAAGTAAACTCAACTCAAGGCAGCTATACAGGCCAAATACATATCATGAGAAATTTAGCAGCTGTTATAATGGCAGAGGCTGTTTCAGGGCCAGGAAAACAGTCTGGCAGCCTCTGCTCCCCAGATGCAGCAGAGCTACCCTTTGAGGCCACTGCAGAAGGAAAACAAGCCAGAGCACAGCAGGGCACCCATACGACATACACACATGCTGTACTCCCCAACACACGGACAATTAATTGTCTCAGCACTACTGCTGTCCAAGGGCTAAAATGGCTTCCACCAAGGTTTTGAAACACCTTTAAGCCTACCACAAGGCTTGACATGGATGACACATCCCACCAGAGTAGTTTACTACAAAAAAAGTTTATTTAAAGAATAAGAATTTGGGTACACATCATTTTATGCCATTAGCTTAGGGAAGACCAGGAGTGAGCAAACCTGATTTAATTACTCTTCAAGCGGACGTGCACTTGGAGGAAACCAGGAGAGAGAGAGGGGGAGAGAGAGAGAAAAACAAACAAACAAACAAAAAAAAACAGGAATAAGTTTGGGGGATTATATTAATATATTACTAATATTACTATATTAAATAAAATGAAACCTTAATTCAGTGCATTTATATTGGTTTCCTTTGAGAGAGGAATGTAACAAGGCAGTGGCTCATAATGCTGGTGTTGGGTAAAAGCTCTTCAGCAATAAAAATAATGCCTTGCTACTTAACATTATATTGACTTTTTTTCCATAAAAATCTTACTTATGGCAAACTAATCTAAGATAATAATGCTTAGACGTGTATTGCACAAAACATAATCTCAAGAGGGTCTTTGATCCAAGGAGTTGTATAAAGTGAGAGATCAACTAACAGATGACAGAGCAATAGATTTTGACTTTTGGTTGAATATAAGGTAAGGAGAAGGAAAGGTGAAGGAGGATAGGTCAAACACAATACCGAACTAAAGGCCTGTGTGGTGGCCAGGCCACTCTAGGGTCAAAAACAAATCAGTGCAAGGCAAAGACTGACTCACTTCTGGACTGACTCCAGGACAAAAATATCACCAAGATCTTCCTACATTTTGGGGGGGAGCAATGACCAAGGCCTATAATCCACCTCACCCTTGCTGTATCTGCAAACTTTGGCATTTCAGCTCATAGCCAACTCAGCAACTTGCTCCCAAATCTGGCTTTTGCACAACTACCCTTTCAGATTTCTCCATCATTTTCCTCAAGTACTACTGAGATGTAGCCTTCAGACTCTCTTCTTCCAACCTTGTCTACAAATTCCCAGGCAGGCTTTCCCTAGTGCTCATCTCTTCCCTGTCTTGCATTGCTAGACTCACTAGCCATTCATTTTCCTCCAATTTTCCACCAATATTTACTCACACCCACATTAAGCAGTCAAACAAAAATCTGCTTAACACATTTGTGTTAAATGACCCACCCACTCATTCCTTTGAAGACAGTTCTGCTAACAGTAGAAATGTGAATTTAGCAGTCCTGGGTCACAACATCACCCTCTTTTCCTATCACTTCATCCTCTCTTAGCTCCCCCACTCAACTGCATTCATTGTTGCTGCCTTTCCTCCTCCTGTTGGGTAACAGATTACTATTCCAGAAATTAGGAAGGGAAGAGCAACAAGGCCCAAGCTACAGTATTGTAACTTACCTGGTCTGCCAGGAACTGATGCATCATGTGCTCTTTGGCCATCCCAGGGCTGGGGAGCACCCAACAGGTCAACACAGTGAGGGCACACAAGCTCGGCCCTTTGTCTACCCCACTTCAATCCCTGACACTTGGCTGCTGAGCACAGGAAAGGGCACCTGATCTCTCTCAGTCATGGCCAGATCCATAAAGATCCCTACAGGTCATGTTGGGTGTACAGCTTGCACTGCACATATCTACTGCAGTTGACAGTGATCAGAATCAGCCTATGAGACCCCCATGTACAATGTGAATCTTGTTGAATTTATTCACTGGCTGAGGATTACTAATGCCACAGTACTTTTTTTTCCAGGCTCTCTCCTCCTTGTGCTATTGCTGTTACCATCTCTATACCTTTGCCTCCTTCTAAAACCTCAAGGTTATCTCTCTCAAACTCCCTCAACTTCCAGACTGACCTTATCTTGTAGCATCTCCCAGAAAATTCAATTCTTGTTGTCTGTCTCATCAATGAAGATATGTTTATTTCTCCCTACTGTACCTTATGGGGTCTCCAGTAAGTGTCCTCAAATACCAGATGAAATGCTCATGCTATTTGAATGGACAGTGTAAATATTTTCTGGCAAGAGCTGCACTTCTGAATTTCTTTGCTCTGTCAACCAACTACTTCAGTAAAGATAGATAGCTAGATGTATAAGTCAACAGCATTACATTGATTTCATGGGTAGAGCACCTAAGAAGAACAGTCAAGAGGAGTATCAAGAGACCCGAAAGAAAGAGTCCTCTAAATAACTGCTGGAGGAGTAGTGATATTAGAAGGGAAATCAACACAACTATGAATCAATTAAAGGAGAAAGAAGAAGCATCATAAGAGAGAATTAAAGTTATGTCCAATTGTAGAGCCTTTATAAACAAAGTCTGAAATAGCAAACTTGATTTTATTTTGTATACTTAGTCACAGTTCTGGAGGCTCGAAATATACAGTTATCTATTGAATTGGAACAGATCCAGCTGTTAGGTAAATTCAGTCAACATTTACCACTTGATAATATCTTCCATTAATTTAAAATATTTAACACAATATGACAGTACTAATATAGTTAAATATTATATATTATTCAAGTATCATGCATTTTTCTTATTCATCTACCATAAATCAATTTGGCATCTGTAACACTGATACAGAGACATGAACAAACTGGTTGTAAATATGACTAAACACAGGACAAACACATATTACACCATACAAAACAAGACAGACAAGACATTGCAACATCAGCCTGAACTCTCAGACAGTTGCTGTACAAGGAAAACAAGATTTTACTCAAGATTCCAATATTTCACTGGACCTTAAGTAGTACTTATCAGAGGCTAGTGTTGAAATTTTTTTCAGGGAACATAATAAAGCAAATAGAAATGAGCACCTTTTTCCTTTAGTCCTCCTTAAATCAGTACTTCTTGGTATTTTAAAACTCCCATTTTATATAAAGAAAAAGTAACTACTTATTGATTTAAGTTATTGCACCAACTTAGCAACCTTTCTAAACTAGTGACCTGTATGAATGTATTACAGCAGTCTTTGATGTCCATCTATTCCTACAGCAGGCCCACAGGGCCTAGATGTCCTAATGGGTTATAAATATCAGCACCTTGTCTAACAGTTCAACACACCTTATTAAGAACTACCTTAGCAGTGTTTAAGTCTTCTAATTAACGACTTGGCCATGCAATTCCCAGCTGAAAGAGCTGATGCTATGAATGTATAAACAATCTCACTAAACTCCAGCAGTGATTCTACTTTTGCCAATAGATAAACAATGTATTGCATTGCTCAAGTCCACTGAGGCATGACGAACACTTGGACTGCGGGGGTATTATTTATGTTCTGCCATATATCTTCTTTCTCCAAGCTCCCAGGGTGGGTTTCTTTCTACATTTGCTGTTGTGTTTTTGCAGTTGCTGTTGTTTTTGCTTTTACTATGGGTACTATACAATGCAGATTTTGGTTCGTAATAATTTGGCTTCTGTCTGTTGCTGATAATTTCATCTTCTCATCCTCTATGCTTCTGTCTGTCTTCTTTTACTTGACCTAAAATTGAAACTGTACTTCCATATTAAAACTGGGCTATTTTTCAATGCGTCTCAAGTTGGAGTATTTTGATAGAGAAGTTTGCAGCTGTTTATTAAGTCTTTGATGGGAAAACTTCTTCTGTATTCTTCGTTTGTGCAGTATAAAACATCACTTGCTCGTTAGCACTTTGTCCTTTCATGCAAGTATCTTCCACAACAGAACAGGATAAAGCTTCTCTCTGGTGTTTGGTCACCATTTATTATCCAGCAAATCTGAGACTAAAGCTGGAGAACAGCTCATGGGCCATGACCTAGAGACAGTTTAATTCAGTAGTTAGGGAATTCCATGTGAAATCTGAGTTCTGTTGATAATTCTGTGCCACAGAATCAAATATCCTTTTCTCTTTTCAGTCCCCTTCAGAACAGCTCTTTATATCTGCATCAACCCACTTGCCTTGCTTACAAATGTAAGTACTTTTCTCCTCTCTCCTGCTTCGTAATACTAAATAATATTATGTACAACATGAGCTTTTTGTGCCATGAAAGTGCATTCCATTTCAATTTCAACTGCACAGATTTCAAATCTAAAGCTCTCTTAATCTCTCCAGGACTGAAATGGAGATAATGTCAAGAAATGCTTTTGTTGCTCATATAAAATTTTGGATATAATTTGAAAATTTTTAGCTTTATCTTACACTAAACTGTTTCCATTCTCCTACACAGACAATGGTTTAAACCAACTGACCATATAGAATAGATAACCTAAAAGAGCAAGCTTTCATCCCTCTCACAGAAGCATTTCCACCCTTAAAGAAGCAATGTGGTTGCAGCTTCCCTTACCCTCCCCTAGCGCCGCTGTGGCTCCATCTGCCTATCAGTTCAGTCTCTGAACTGGAAACTCCTTAGTGGAAGGGTCTGAAGTTTGCATCCTTCCACCTTTCATGTTGGGATTCTCCCTGTGAATTTTCTGCTTCTGATCAAGCTGGCTATTTTGGGGCCTGCCATTGAAAGCCTGTCTCCGCCCAGTCAACATTTTAAAATGACTACAAAGGAGAGGGATAAAAAAAAAACAGAAGTGAAGTTAATCAAGTCTATCATTACTCATGTTCACTGATTTCACCACTGAGCTCTTAGGTCACCCATTCCTCTGTCCATCTCTCTCTTCTTTTTTTTTGTTTTGTTTTGAAAGCCTGCTACATACAAATAGGAGATAGAGGCTGGACTTCTGCACACTTGCCAAATGCAAGTCCTGCACTTTCAGCTGCAATGGCAGGGAAAAATCTGTAAACCTTAAGACATCTGCAGTCTCTCTCCAATGATAACATCAGGCTTCAAGACTATGCTGGATAACTTTCAGGTCAGCTGTTGCTCTAAAGGGTTCTTTCTGATCTTGGTTCTCCCAGAAGAGAAACCCTACGAGGCTGAAAAATGGTTGTGTGAGAGATGTAACACACAGAGATGTTGAAGGTCACAGATTTGAGAAAACTTCCAGAATTTTTCCTTGTTTTCTGTCTTTTTTTTTTTTTAACCTCTTTAATTTTACCTCTTATTTTATCTTTTATTTTCTTCTGAAAATTGTTTTCCATGCTCCTGTTTATGACTGGTCTGTCTAGGTCAAATTGAAGAAGGTTTTATTAATGCCTGAAATGTCACATAAGCACACTGAACTGTGATTGTCCTTCTCTGCTTGGGCTCAGTTCCACCGAAGGCAATTTGCATATTTACAGCATTCAGTATCAGCAAGATGGGTCCTTTGGAAATGAAGACTTTTAATACTCTTTTCCCCTATGCCTTCTACAATTGGTGCTTCTTTGTCAGCGTCCCCTTTCCTGCATGCCTAGATTAGGACTGACAACAGCCTCCTAACACATTTTAAATGCTATTAAAACAGCACTAAATGTGTAAGAGCTGCCTATTGCACCTCAAAACTCCACACTAAAGCTTTTCCTTTCACTTCCCTCTTGACTGCTTGCTGTTCTCTAACAGAATGCCTCCCATTTATCACTTGCACGTGATCCATCATCTTTCCCTAAAAAAGAACTGAACAGCAATCTATTTTGTGATTTTTCAGCCATCAGATTTGTCTGAGCACTTTTTCAATTTTGACAGTTCTCCATATGAATTTGAAGCAGCATATTTTGTTTGTTCAGCACCCCTTTGAAATGATGTTCATTTCTGTAGCTGCACTTTGTCTAAATTGGCGATGCTAACAGCACAAATCTGTTGTGGTTTACATTGAAAGAATAAATGCCCATTTATACTTCAGAGCTATATCTGAATATACCAAGCTGAATACTAAACACTAAGCTTATCCTGTAGTCAAGCAAGTGTTTAGACATTGTTCTCACCTAGTTCATAGAGTATCTTTTTTTTTTTTTTTTTTTTCCAGTTTCTAACAAAAATACTGCTGATAATTTTGACTGTCATTCTACTTCTGTTCTGGGTTTCCCAGGTTAGCCTGTTAGCAGTCTATTCCCATGCATCAGAGAAGCTAAGAGTTTCAGAGAGCATACTTCCTAGCTCCTTAGGTGATTCTTTCTCAATTATATTATTTAAATACAAGTTATTGATCATTATAATACCCTCATAAACCCTAAGATGTAATGTTATTTTACAGATACCAGCCATAAAAGTATTTCAATGACGAATAACATGGCAGGTTTACATGAGATTTTACTTGATCTTCCTAGCCACTACATTCTGCACTAGGTTAAATTTAATGCAGAGAGATATGTATTGTTCAAGTATACTCTGATGAACACATTTCCTGGGACTCAAGTAGCAGTACAATTATAAAATTTTCTCTACCTACTCTAGTGTGTTTTAGTGCTACTGCTCACTAGTTTTTAACATCTCCAAATCATCAAGTATTCTCTTTCAACGTCCTACCTTTTAAGAAGTACTTTTTTGTCAGTTTCTCAACTACTATGGCATAGTTAATAAGTGTTGCTGAAAGTGAACCTTAGAACGCTTTTCTAATATTTACGTACAGAAGAGACACAGAACAATGCCGTGTGTGGGTAGTTCTGATTTTTAAAGGGCATACACATCTGCAATACTTTCTTCCCCACAGTGGGCAACTACAGCTCTCTGTACCCAATTAAAGCTTCTATTTTTAAGCCTTTAATTAAAAAAGGTTTAAATGGAGCATGCCAGCAATACGGTAGATATTTTCTGAAACATACACCACAGACACCTGAAACATACACCATAGACACCACGAAATTAAAAATATTAAGTGCCTAATTTATTTGGCACCATCGGACCTGATCAAATTTCTGCTACTGAAATCTTAGTTAGTTCACTAATCAGAATATAATGTAGTTACAAGTGTTCATGCAGCTTTCAAGTTAACTGTATTAAAAGAAAAACTAAAATAGACAAGGAATAAAGGAAAAAATAAAGTATATTCTCTATATAAAGCAATAAACAATTTGTATAGAGTTAATTGATTTTGAAAAGCAGGTAGCCAGACAGCAAATAAAGTAGTTATATTTGACAGTTAAGTAGTGAGTTAGTAGTGAGTTAGACATTTAACATTCTACTTTTTAAAGAGGATGACCAGAAGATCTAGAAGGGCTTTCTGTGTAGATGAATACACCAGTAGATACATCTTACAAGGAATTATTGGTAAAAGATAACATGGCAACAGGTGTATTAGTAGTAAAACCAGTATTGCTGCTAACAATGCATACCATAAATGCTCATTTGATCTAGAGATAGTAGTTAGGATAAATATTAGGGATATGTGGGAGATTATTGCTAGGTGAATAAATGGTTTGGAAACTAAGGTAAATACCACTGAAATCCAATGTAATCAGTAAAGTATCTAAGTAACCAAAAAAGGGACCAATCAGATTAATAAAGGGGCTGTGATTATAGAAGATGGAATATACATTCATCCAATGAATATGAAGATAACTGATGATTATATTATGCAAATGTGTGTTTCTAAATAGTATAAATGTTTGTTGTGTGTGCAAATCGAACGAAGTTAGATTTGGGCAGACATGCCCCTAACTTCCGGCGCCTAATAAAAGCACCTTCATATAATCACTCTGTAGTTATGTGTCTTTATGAATGCTAACAGAATCAGAAAGCTAAACTCTCCAATTAAAACTATTATTTTTGATATAATAATCACTGGCCTAAGCTTTATACATGTTTTTGCGAAAACACTCCATGGAATTGAATGTATTTGTTATACCAACGCAGTCCACTAGAGGTCGTTACATTGAGCACTTTAGAGTATACTTAGCAGTAACTAGTAGTGTGTATTACTAGAATGTAGTAGTAATGTAGTATGTATTACTAGAATCATCTGGATTGCCACAAATATCAAAGTGACAAGTCCTATAGTACTTCTGAGCAGGGAAAAAAAAATATCTCACAATATGCTGGTTGACTTACTGAGATATAAAATAGACTCCAGATTAAATAATTGTTCTAGATTAATTAGATTGGGTTATTAGATTGGAGATGTTTTCCTTACTAGAGTACTGTGGCATAAAGACTGCTATCCCAGTTTTAGACAACCTTCTATGATGCTTGAAAGTAGTAAAAAAAAATCTGCTGAACTAGAAAACCTCAAGACTTTATAACAGTACGCTATTGAATATATGTGATGGAAGAACTTGAATGCAAAGAGAGAGGTAATTTTGCATCCCACTTTTTTTCTATTCAGTTTTGCATCTCTCTGCATGTAAGACAGGATCACTTAGTATCAAACATCTGATCATATATCAGGACTGCATCAGAATCTTGTAACCAATATATAAAGCAAGATAGATATAGGTAAATAGCATATAGACAGAGGTGTATATAATAATACTTCGATAAATAAGAAAAATCCAAGTCTAATCAGAAATCCTCTAATAGCATATTATGATGCAGAAAGAATGCCTTAGAATAGAATAGTTTCCAAATATTTTATTTTGTGGATGTGTGATGTTGAAATACAAATAAGAGATACTTCATGAATGCCCATCCTCTGTGCAGGAACAAGGCTCAGCATAATAGTGCTGTCAGTCTGTTTTGTATAGCTCCAATTTAAACAATTTACGTATATCCCATGTCAGTCTATCATTCACCTGGAGAAACAGAAATGTCTGCAATCACAGCTTTCTGACTGCTGAATGGTTTCTTGGCATGTAGGTAGCCTGTAACTTAAAGCAGCTTTCCAGCAAAAAGATGCTTATAATTTTGCAGAAAATTAGATCAGCTATGATGATATCCCAAGAACAAGTTTTTGTTTGTTTGTTTGTTTGTTTTTTTAAGTTGAAATCCGTATTTGTCCTGCTATTTCTGTGAGGAACTGAATCATAAAATATAAAGGGCAGCTTCTACCTTACCCTTGTGTATAGGAAAAAGACCCTTAATAACTAGTCTGCCCTGTTTCTGCACTCCGAATGCTTCAAATTAAGTTGTATTTCCTGGACTGACATAAAGAGCTCAAAGACTTGAGTCAGCCTAAAGATCACAGTATATAAGCCAAAAAACATTGCATTAAACTGCTTTTAGCTTCTCTTTCTGCTTTACTAGCTTCAGATGCTTAATTCATCTTCTATTGCATTTGTAACTCAGGTGGCATAAGGAAATTGCACACAGAACATAGCTCTCTGGATTATGTACTAAAAGAATCACCATTCCCAGAAGAGTCAAAAATACATTGTTTTACTGGATCTCACCTCCTCAACCATGTGCTTGACTTTCTTCTGTTGGCAGTGGACCATATCATCCAGATGTTTGATTCGCTCCCTTAGGCTTGCTGCTACCTCCTCCAAATGCTGTGACCTAGCAAAAGACGGAAGAATTAAGCATATAAATGTGGAGGTATGCAGTATGAGGAAAACAAGAACAAATTGCCATAATCCCACCACAAATCAGGAAGATTAGGTCCAGAGGTAGACAAGCCAAATTCCACTGGCAGACGTGGATTTTATTTGTGTAAAGTACATTCTAATGGTCCTCTCGTAGTCAAAGTTGCTGTCTCCACCCGTGTTAACTCACCTTTGTCTCACATACCAGTGTGCTTACTCAGAGCCTAAAGTGCTGACAATTAAATGATATAATAAAGCTCATCTCCGTGAGATGTCTGTTTTTCATTGGCATTTAGACAACTAGATCTTTATCACCAGAAAGGCACATTTATTTGGACTTATTAGCACCTGCAAACTTTTTGGTAATGCATACTAGATAGAAGCCAGAAGGCACATCCGCAGGTGTCCTTTTAAGTGCTCTCCTATTGTAGGACAGCCATGAATCAAGGATTTGGCATAGTTGCCAACTGTACTAGAATGCTAACTGGAGTAGTTTTAAGTCAACAACAGTCAGCAGGAACTGGCGTGGATGTTTAAAGTTTCTAGGTATGACTTTGCAGACAGATTCTGTATTTCTTCAAAGCAGTTTTACACAGAAATAGAACACCCTCAGAACTCCTATCACAAGTTGACTTGACAGCTTGCCAGGAAAGTAGTTTTAGCGTATGTGAAGAAACAGGAGGGAAGCATAGGAACCTCTGTTTTTTGTTGTTGTTTGTTTGTTTTTATCTGAATGAACAATTCCTGAAATTCTTAAAGAAATCAATCACTTGCCTGCAAAATAAACTTCTGTACTCCTATGTTCAGGACTGGACAGGATTTGAGAAGTTGAGGAGGGGATTCAAAAACAAAAAGGAATCTTTTCATCCTGCTCTGTGTACAGCAGAAGAAACTGCTGAAGCTGCGAACAGAATGACCATTTTAAGGCAAAGCAGCAGATGGCAAACTGTATGACATGATTCCAATGAATGACTGAATTGTATGCTGTTTCTCTCCCATAAACAGTTTCTATTAACAGTAAAGTAGTCTACAAAACTGTAACTGCAGCACTTTGACAAGGACTCAAAAATCAATGCACTGCTGCAGGTTTTTCAATCCTGCATATTAAGGTCTCACAAAGTAAGTTTCCATTTTGATTGCAATTGTAACACAGAGCTGGTCTCTCATTGAAAGATTCCAAATTTTAAGTACTGATAGTAACAGAGAAACAACAGATGTTATTGCTCATGTGGAGATAAGTGCCTGGCTAGGAATACACAGGTGAAGAGAAGTTAAGCACAGACCTCAGCATCTGAATAGAGATTCATTGCTTGCATTACATAGATTACAACCACATGCTTGTTTGCATTGCACTGCACAAATTCCTGCCTTTCCTATACCCTCATTAACGCAGCATAACTTTTCATGCTGAGTAGATAGGGCAGTATTCACTGAAGTGAGAAGAGTATCTGTTATCTGGTGGTAAAGAAAGGAGGCAATTATCTTTCATCTCCATATTCTATGTTGCATGCAACATCTGTATACTCTAAATTGTTATTTTAACAGGCTGATGTAAAAAGATGTTTTTTTCCTGAAACCAGATAAGCAGGTCACATCAATACAACTAGTAAGATGCTCTGGACAGGGACTTCTTTTTATGATTATACTTCATAAAGAACAGTGGGATGTCAAAACTTTAAAACTGAGTTTCTAGGTGCCCCGGAAATATTAGTAATAATCAAGTATGATTATTCAGTGGCTGCTTATAATTCATCTTTATCCATTCAAGTAGTGTCACATAAATTTCTTTTGCCTAGTTGTGGTGCTTAGTCAGTCTCAAAGTAGCAATGGATGCACATGCCACCCATTGGCAGAAACAGCACATTCAGGTGCCATCAACACCACCAGATCTTCCTTCTAAACCTCATGATTTCCAGAACCATTCACAGAGGTCTCACTGCCAATAACATGACCTTCAACTTTCCTCAAATAACTAACTCCACAGCTGATTTCTGCACTGTGATGTTACATGACAGATTTTTTTTTTTTTACACACCTTCATTTGTTCACGTGCATATATTAATGTCCCTCACATTTGTAGACCTGCTTCTCCAAGCCTCAAATATATTCCATTCTCCCTCTTTTATACATAAGAGATGTTGGCAGTCATATGCAGAACTTTTGCTCTCATCATGAGTTCATCTTTTCAAAGATGAACCTTTTTTATCCTACAGCTTAATATTTATACAGAATGTCTTTTCTTTTAAAATTGTATTGAACAGTCTAGAAGGAGACAAAGTATTCATAGTCAGGATCATACTATGCTGAATTTGGGAATGCAGATTTAAGAAAAATGCAATCTACAAATATGCCACTATGTGTTCCATCTAAAATGTATTCTGCATGTTTACAAACAACTTTTCAGGAAAAATGCATGGAAATGATATTTTATATCTAAATAAAGGAACTCATCAGATGGATTATCTCTCCTAAACTGCAGTGTTAAAGTTAGGAAAGATAAAATTCAGATGTCTTCAAAAACAAACAAATCAACTGACCCCCTAAAGTTACCTACCAACACTAGAAGTTCCACAAACAAGACATATCTCACCTCTCACTGTCAGAGTTTTCAGATTTTGCTCCAGATATTTGTATTTCATTTAGTTCCAGTTGTTTTTGCAGCTGGTGACGTTCCTAAACAACAATAAATGCTATCCTTCAGTTCTCCATATGTCAATATATAAAGGCTTCACTATGCATATTTCATTGCAATTCAAAAGATCATTTTTGAAATTAAAATAGAAACTAATTAAACAAAATTTACAGAGTTTACAAAGTTACAGATGATTCATGTATTTCCTATAGCCAAGGACCACAGAATGCAAATAATAAAATCAAATTCCATCTATCCACAGAAATAAGATCAGATTTTTCAATTTCCCATTTGAAGATGTGCAGTTGTACTTGAAACTGAAATTTTTGAATAGAGATGAGTCCTCACAATCTTTAACTACATAAGTCTCATATTTTCCATTTTATCCCTCCAAAAAGATATCTCAGCCGCAGAGATAAAAGCTATTGCTCTATTCCTTCCCTCCACCTCTACCCCATTTTCTACCCAAATCAAAAAATGTTCCTGTTTATCTTCTGGGCATCCACAAACATAGTGCTTGTGAAGATCTATCAGGAATTGGGAACTGTCAACACAAATTAACAGAAGCTATCCACTTTAATGGGAATTTAACAAAGGCGTTCAGTTTTATTCTGCAAATATGAGGCAGATAACAGCAAATTAAATAACCTGAAACTTATCTGTACTGTAAGAACTATATTACAATCCTTTTTTCACTGCATGATACTTACAAGTGGTATGCCAAAACCCAGATCAAGTTGATAAGGGGCATATTAAGCTGACATCATTTCTCAGTGTAATCACTAATTTTACTTGCAAGCACTAGACAAAAGTAGCTCAATATAAATGCACATCAGACTAACCAGTTAAGACAACAAGACTGTCTTATAAAAAAATTCTCAGTAGTAGCAAATATTTACTAAAGTTGGTGAAAAAATGCTTCACTTGTAAGACCAGAAGATTGTACTCTATCCACTTACTAGAATTTCCCAGTATATTCTCTATTCTATATGCTAGATAGCAAGGCCCAGATCTTTAAAGATAATGAGAAGCCTGCGATTGAATTAAATGAGAGACACCCAAGTACATCCAAAAGTATTGGAGTCTTACAGAAGAGCTGCTCTTATGCCTTTTAGAGTGACACTCTTCAGTCTAAGGACTAAACAATAACATTCACTCTCAGTTAGGTGAAAGATACCAGGAAACAAAAGAGTCATAATCTAAACAAGTTAGAAATCTTTAAAAATTAAGTAGCTGCTAGATATCCACAAAAATTCCTCCAGAAACTTTTAGTTTGAAGCCCTCAGTTTAGCATTTCATTGAAACGTGGATAAATTTGGAGATGCGATTCCAGTCAGAACTAATAGACAGCTTAATGATAAGGTCTTAATCTACCTAACTAAAATATATTTTAGTGGACCTACCAATAGCATTTTTAAGAGACTTCAGGTCATATACGATTACATCATTAGACTCAGGAGACCTTGGACACTGACAGAAATGATGGTTTAGTAAATAAATTTTGACACCTTAAGCAGCTCTGACTGTCAACACAACTAGAAAAATAGAAGAACCACTTAATCACAGTGTCTCTTTAGTAGTCCAGGTGCATTTACTTACATGGATACAATAACTACATAAGATGCAAACAGCAATGGTATGTCACTGAGCAGGGTACTGAGCAGCAGGCAATTTCAAAAAAAAAATATCAAATTCCCTTCATATAATTCTGCATTTTCTTTAAAGAATGCAAGCAACGAACTCTCATACCTCTTCCATGCGTTCAATCAGCCGATCCAGCTCACCAATTCTCTGATCTTTCTCCTGTATACTTGTTTCTGTAATTTGCATCTTTTTATTTGCCTCTTCAATAGCTTTCAGAAGCCGATTTGTTTCCTCCTTTAAACAAGAACATTTACGATCACATTAACATACAATATGTTAAATTATTGTATTAATATATATGTTTAATATGTTAAATTATTGTATTAACATACAATATGTTAATGAGGAATAAAGATTTTTTAGCCCAAAGAGCCAGGCGAATAGTTTTTAAGCAAAGCTCAAGGCTTTTCACTACATTTGCCCAGAAGTCTGGAAGAGCTGTGACCCTAAACTTTAATTGTATGTAACAAAAGATCTGGGGCACTCTGAAGTGCATACATATTTGTAAAGCATCATTATGAAAGTATGAGAAAAACATTTCCCCATTTCTTAGATATTTGTTCTCCCTTGTGAGTATTCCGTGAAGTAACAGCACAAGAAAATACGCTATTCCAGTTGACAGCATTTTAAACACTACCATTTACCCTGTTCAGCTATGTACTTTCTTCACATAAAAAACAATAGAAATAGGAAGAAGCTAGAGAATCTACCTTCAGTCTCAGTCATTATCTGTCTTTACCAGGTAGAAGAACACAATGACAAACTGCTCAAAGTTAGGTTTTACTTGGGGGTGGACCAAAACCAGTGGACAGAAAGAGTTATTGCTCCCCTAGTGTCCAGTGAAATTGTCCCTCCATCCCCTTTTACAAATATCAATAAAATTGGACATCCTATTTTCCTCTTTTTAGAGGAATGGAAGTAAAAAGAGCCAACTTACTCCATTTCAGATTTTGAAATCAACATTATCATTACTGTTACTGTGTTTGAACATTCTTTATTCAGCCCTACAACCCCAATAGCTTGGAAAACTTAGTAACAGTGGCATGACTAGTCGCAGAGAAAGGAGTGAAGTAGCGTATGTACACTCTGGAGTAAAAAACTCTACATTACTAGGTGACTGAGAAATGACACCCAAACTGAGTGCCACAGACCGGCTATACATACTAGGAGGATTTCTTTCTCAGCTTTATGTTTCTGTTCCTCTTCTTTCATTTTTTCCTCATATTGACTATACAGTTTTCTTGTCATCTCTCTCATGACTTCAGCATTGGCTTCTTGTGATGATTCCACCTATAAGAGAGAAAAGGATGAAAGTCATGGATGACCCATCTGTCAGCAGAGCACTGCTGTCAGCAGGAAAAATGAAACTCACATGATGCAAGAATAACACCTTGAATTTCAGTTCCACCTTGTTATAAATTTGACATTATGAAGCAGATTGTCATTTGCATCAAAACTATTGCAATGCTTCGCCAATGTAGGACTTATTCAAATTTGTAGAAGTTACCATTTCATCAAGTTTCACGTTGCTTGAATTTAACTAGCCATCAATTGTTGAGCACCAGGCCACACCTCTTTACTGAACCCTTCCATAACAGCCTCCAAGTCACTTGGTTTGTTTCCCCATGGAAAAAGTTTTGTTTCCCGCCATTTTACTGAAGTGTAGATTAGAGATGGTGTAAGACTTAGCTCCTGTTTCTAGATAGCCACCAACTCTCAAAGCAACGATTACTTTAAGCTGAACATAAGTATGTGCTGCTAACCAGAAGACACAGCTGCACCCTCCCTCCTCTCTCTTGCTTTTTCACATACTGCTCTGAAGGCCAGCACAGGAACTGGGGTGACCATGGAGCAAAGTTGATCAGTGAACAACTCAGAGTGAAAATACCCAGGGGTAGGGGAGGGTTAATTTTTAACCACAGGACCAGAAACTCTACTACTGCTACAGGGAAAAGGGCAAGAATGGTAATTCAGAGACAGGATTTCCCCCTTATGTTGGTTCAAAACACTCACTGAACCACACCCTCATTGCTTAAACACAAGATAATACATTTACAGCATAAACCCATATACTCTGTAAACTGCAATAAAAAGCAAAGTAAAATAGCTCATCTAGGACTTAGTCCTCTTAATGCACATTCTATAAATTGGAAACGGTTATACTGGAATGCCGTGGCTGCTAAAGCCACATCAGGGAGATGAGAATACACTGTCATCTGAGAAAAGAATAAAGTGTTCCTTGCTCATCACTAGAGGTTACAAAACCACTAAATAACTTGTTTGGATTTCAAGGTCTCAGTTGTGCATTTATTTTGTTTGCTTTCTTCGCTTCAAGGACTGAATGATTTATTAAAATCTTGTGTTTATCTTACATGGTGGGAACAACCGTCTTAGTGCCCTGTAGGATAACAACAGTGTATTTCATCCTTTGACAAGGGACTAAGCTCTGAAGGACTCCACTTGTTCTAAATTGCCCTCTTTGGCAACTCACAGACTGATACTGGCACAGAGGTAGTAACTTGCACTTTGTGAGAGGGACTGAAGATAAATTAAGTTTCACTATAACACAAGACCTTTCATGCTATAGGAAGCCTGAAAGAATCATGTAATCCAGAAAAAGCCAACAATCAAAACCCAAAGTCCTTGAGATATATTGAACTGGAATATGATCCCTGGCACTGACTCTCCATCATTTGTTTGCTTATAACTTGAGCAATGAGGATAGTGAAAACAAGCACTAAAATATAGATGCATTATGGCACCTGTCACAGTATTCTTAAGCAAGCTCTCCAACCTCAGCTATTGTAATGAGAAAACAGTCAAGCTTTCTGCCATGTAAAACCATATAGTTTGCATTTTATTCCCTTGTATTTCTCTGAAGGAAATAGCTTAATTCTCTTTCCAAAACACTTGCTGCTACAGCACTTATCTGCTGACCATATGTTCATAAAACTTGATTACCTATTAAAAATTAAGCAATATCATATAAACAGGCTCAACATCAAGACGTTCTTACAGCACTGTGTAAAGTTATAAAATCCCTTTACTTACAGAAATGGACACTAATTACCTTTTAATAGTTTGAACTTCCACCTGCCAACATCTCTGGATAGTAATCCCATGTTATGGAAAGACTGACTGCTGCCAGCTGGGATTCTTTGTTATTAACACAGAACCATTTCACAGGAATATGACAGCTCTAGGGAATGAGCAAGGTGTGATGGATGAAGAATCGTTTACAAATAAGGCCAAGGAATTCATTTAATATACTCCTAAATGCCCTTACTGTGCAATATCTTCAGGGAAGTTTATATACTGTACCTTTAATTTCAGTAACTGATTTTCAATTTGTGCTGTTTCCAGTTGTTTTTGCTTCTCTCTCAGCTTTTCCATAGATTGCTCATGTGTGTGTTTTAAATTCCTTATTTGTTCCCTTATGTCAGTGTTCTCCAAAGTAACATCCACTAGAGTTTTCTGGAGGAAAGAGGCAAACCACATATTAAAAATCACAAATAATCTAGTGTGCTAATGTTGTCAAGAGATTATGGAATAGAAAAAAACATTTAAGAGATTCATGATTAGTCAACACAACATGAACAGTTTTGAAAGTTTTAACATTTAAAATCCTGACTTTTCTTGTATTTGGTTTCCTAGAAGGAATTTCCATGAGGAACATATTCATTGAAACCAAGTCCTGGAACACTATAAAAAAAATAAAGGAATACGGATACATTTTAGTACAAATGTTATTCCCAACAGTCTTCCTTTCTCCTCTCCAAGAGTCATGCTATACATATTAAGCACATTAAAGTAAGAAAAACTGTGACATACAAGAAAACAGGATCGTTAATTGTTGAACTCAGATACATGGGAATTTGAAAGTCTTTAAAACAGAAAATACGTTTCCGCATCCTCCCTCCCCCTACATTTCACAGGTATATACAACCTCACAAGTACTTATTAGCATCCACACATGCCGCTTCCATTTCTATTACCTGGTGAAGATAGGTGTAAGACAGAAGATGTTCTGTTTTGCACAATACAGAACAAATTACATTGTCACCTTACAATATTCTGTAAAGACATGACTAGTGACATTAGTCTGCTGCAGACCAGTATCTCTTGATGGTACACTTTTTTAATAGTTGTTACAAAATAGTTGCAGATTTTTTTCCTTAGTTTCTTAAATTAGATGCCTCAGATATCCAAGACAATACTTTATGGACTAGCTTAGTGTTAGAATCTGTATTTGTTATCCATGTTTAATGTATGCTTTTAAATGCACATCAGAAAAGGAAGTTGTCAGCTGTGAAACAGCTATTAAAATGTACCTGCAAGTCTATTGATGCTGATGTCAAGGAGCTGTTCATTTCACTAAAGCTATCTAAGGCTGCAGCCTGCACTCGCACATGATTCTCTAAGGATTCCTGATGAGCATTTGTCACCTGAGCAGGAAAAAAAAAGAAGTTTTATATAGAATAATGATCAAGTTTACCTACTGCTTCAAAGGGACCTACAGAATAGACAGACCCCATGGTTAATTTCCACAGTACTAGGATGCTTAAAATACACAAACCGTGTCCCTGTACCTCAAAAACATACAAACAAAATTTATAATTCAAATATGCTAACAGAAATAAGGCACAAGTAGCTATGTTTGTTGCTGATCTGTAATCAGTGTAAAACCTGTCTGTTTTCTGAAAGGACAAGAAAACACTTGGCAGATGTCTGTTCAGAAAGCTTATATAGACAGAGTGGGTGGACTATAAAAAGTCACAGGGTGAAAACCAGAAGAATGCAAGAAACGAAGAGATCTAGAAAGGTTTGGGTGAACGGTAGAATAGCCTTAATTAAGAAGGAAATGACTAACTGGATACATAAAGAAGCAACACCAAGAAGACTCAAGGATGAAACAATATGAAGCAGGCAGGAGAAGTCAGCAGAGAGCTATGTTATACAAAAATTTGTCATCTGTTATACACACACACGCATGCTTAAAACTGGAGGGAATAAAAGCACAAAATGACATCATTTAAGAGGAGACAAACTCAAAACAATGTAAATTATTATGAACCATTTAGTAATAAAAAAGGAAAAAAAAGGTTACTAATGGAGGCCAGCCCAACTTGGATTGTTTGATAAATCAGATTTGTTTCTTGATAAAAGCATAAGAACACCAGGGACCGATATGGACAACAGTTAGTGTTTAGTAACCAAGTCATACACGGATTAGATCAACACAGGGAGCAGAAGCCAAGTAGTTACTGTTAACGCTATACAAATGTGTGCTCAGGTAAAACAAACAAACAAACAAAAGCAGAAATGCTTTGGATGGATTAAGAAAGTTACAAGATAAGAACTTGTGTGAAGAAACATACTGCCCAGGGCTGAGTATTTGAAGTACAAACTTCAAACAAACTCCATGAACAAAAAGTAGTCCTGGAAATTAGTGGGAAAAAAGCGTAGTGATTCAAAGCCGAAGCAAAGAGTATAGAAAGGATTTTAAATAGGATCCTCAAATAGCATGTAGGATGGCATTGACGTAAAAACAAACAAACAAACAATCAAATCAAAAAGCATATGTTATTAGGTAGACGAACACCTGTACTTTCTTTCAGGAACTCTAAAATATTAAGAAACATGGTGGGGAATGTCTCAGTGCGCTGTTTATGTCAGAAGGAATCCTTCGTAAACTGTACATTTGCTTCAGAACTAGAGATTCTGAAAGAGCTGGTCAGAAACCCCAGAGATTTTCAGACACATGCACGATTTTTACTGGTCAAGTGGAAGATCCAGAAATACAGAATATCATCACTGGTACTCAGTAAGGACCAGCCACAAAGAAGACAACACCACATTTGCCTACATGTTACTCAATCGGGGGTATATCTTGCTGGCATCATGAAGACTAATTAATTCAGTTTTCTCTCCTTCTTCCTCTCAAGTTGGGGTGATTTTTTAATTATTATTATTATTTTATGTAAGTATACTACTGGCCACAGATTTCTGTTCTGTGTTGTGATCTCTATACATAAATACAGCATGCAGGGAACTAACAGTCTCCAAATAAGAATGTCAGAAGGGCACAAGTCAGGGTCCCAGACTCTTAAAAGTCAGGCTATGTTTAATTGTCAAGGCTTCATCTGAACCAGGGCTGTGAATAACAGTATTGAATATAAATTCCACAGCAGGTTTTCAGGGGGACTTTTTGGAACAAAGAACCCAGCTTAAATAGATGAATGGTATTTCTACAGACTGCAGCAGCTTTTATTGCTAAAGCACACATCAGAAGAAAGGTCATCAAATGACCATCAAAAGGTTCCATTAAGAACCAAATGGTAAGTCATTTTAGGAATGCTATGCAGTTTAATACTCAGTAATATTACTACTTCTCTTGCTATCATGTTTAAACAATAGAGTCAGTAAAACAGAACAGTCTGTTGAAATTACACCAACTTTAAGTTGCACGTTACTCGTAATTATATAATTGATATTTTTTCAAATCACCTGGCAGATGACTGCTCCAAACACCTCCAATAATTACTAAATTGTCTAGAATGAGCATGTACTCAGATGATGCTATCAAGATTGTTCTTTTATTTCCAAGAAACAGGCAATTAATTCCATATGCAAAAGCATCCCTGTCCTACTTTACCTTGCTAGAGGGAAAAGGCAGATAAAAAAAGGAAGGTAAATATGTCATGTTAAAGAACAAACCAGAATGGTTTGAGATATTATTTCTGTTTTTCTAAAGTAAAATAAATAAATAAATAAATAAAATTTAAAAAAAGAGAGAAAAATGTCTCTAGATAGTACAGGGACAGTTATTCTTTCCCTACAATTGAATGCATACTTACTTTCAGTTCATTCGTAAGCTGTTGTATTTTTCGTTTCATTTCATCATATTCCCCATACATTTTCTTTCTTACTTTTTCCAGAGTTGCTCTCACCTGGTGTTAGAAAAATCACATGCCTTATCAATCAAACTTGCTGATGATACTGTTTATACTGGGACACAATATTTTGCTTCTATATCTTTTATTGTTACTTTTGGTAATGGCCATTATTAATCTAACTTTTTTTTCAACAGTACTTTATACTTAAGACAAGAAGTTAAGTCTTAAGAGCTGTCTACATAGGAATGATCTATATAAAAGTCTCTGAGTAATTCTAAACTTCTCTGTACACACTTAAACACTAGTAAATTAATAATTTAAATGAATTTCAATTATCCATAAGTCATTCTAACCTAATTTGATGGCTAATGGAACTAAAACTAATTTGAACATACGCTTTCTTTCTCAAAAAAGCATCCACACGTGGATTTAATACACCTTCATTCTATTTAAAGTGTTTAATTAAGTTTTCACTGAGCGTCCTTTGAAGATAAACCCTTTGGTTTCACTGCATTTGGACTTTTAGGCTCATAATTAACTAAACAATATATTAGCATGAATTTACCAACATAATTTCAAATCTGAAGAGTATTTGATTTTATTTAAGAACTATGGATGTAAATTATGTCTTGCCTTTATAAACAAAAAGTAAAAGAAAAAAAAACGTTAGAAGCCAGCTTGAGTTTGCATGCCATTACAAACATGCAAAGAACCAATTTTCTTAAGAGCACACATTGTAAACACTAGTTAGATGTTCACCTACAGTCTACCTTCAGCTATATAATTCAGATTTCAGATTCTTTTTTTTTTTTTCTCCCTGCCCTCAATTGAACACACACTGGCTGCAGATAATCTAGGGCAGTGAGCTTACCTTACCTCTGCATAGCCGAAGTGAGACTTGGGGAAGAAAGGAGGGGAAAATATCAAGAGGAGATATTTCTGGAAGCTCTGTGGTATACACACTCCCTCCCAGAAAGAAGGGTACTGGCCACCAAACACCAAACCTATATGCAAGGAGTGGGCACAAGCCTACTCCCAACTATTTGCTCCCTTTGGGATGAGAAACACAGAAGGAAGCTGACTCCTGCACTTCTGAAGGAAACCCTCCTTGTCCTGTCCCTACACATGTGCATGCCCCCTGCAAGGTCCAAGTTTGACACTGATACAAAAGAAATGATCAGCAGTTCTGATGTGGCCCACCATTTTTGGTCTATTTAAAGTCAGCACATACGTGGCACAAGCTGAGAACTCTTATTTAAGACTCTACTTTTAAAGATTGAACTTATCTGGCAGGCCAAAGTTCACAAATTAGCGTAACTGAACATAGCCTCTTAAAAGACAGCAGTGCAAGGGTCAGCACACCTCTTCAAAGGTCTTTCCCACATTTTCTGAAAGAATCAGTATCCTGAACACAATGCAAGACATGCTGTTGAAATGCCCTGACATTTCCCACCATGCCACAAGCTGGCAGTGAACAGCAAAGGAGAGGGAGATGGTCCCAGTCCAAGCAACCTGCATCAGGTACCAGAAGCAACCTAGGAAGCTGCATCATGCTGTATGCCAAGCCACCCATCCCCTGGCAGCACTTCAGCAAGGTAGATAAACTACGTAGGCAGGAAAAGAAGAGCCAAGACAGCTCACATGCCTTGCCTGTGCAGCAGTAGCAATGTATCCTAATTGGCAAGTGCAGGAACTGGAGAGTGTAAATGCTGGGAGCTGGTAAACTGTGAGTAATAAAGGAGAAAAACAAGTCCTGATAGCTCAAGACTAGGCAGATGCTAGGAGTACACATAATTACAGTCTCTTACACTGCTGGCTTAACTCAGTGCTCCTCCCTTTTATAGCAATGCAGTTCTCTTGCACTTGAATCAGTGTAAGATGATAGCCACTGACCCACAGTAGATGGAAAGAGAAGGTCAAATTATTTGCTCTGGGCTAATTAAGGAGTTATTGCCAAAGTCTGACACACAAAGAGATGGTGAGTTTCAGGCACAGAAATGAGCAGCATCATAAATGCCTTTTTTTCTTTTCTTTCAGGAGAGCTCCTGCCAATTATGATAAATGAGCATGCGCAAAGAAAATAGTACAAAGTCATCCTTATTAGGCTGACTATTTTAAGACTGCCCCAAAACATACCCAAGTGATTTTAGTGTATCACCTAATTTAGGAGCCTTTCCAAAACTGGGATGGGGGAGGGGAAAGCAGAAGAGAAGAGAGTTTATCCTTCCAGGTTTCTGCTTACATAGATTCTCCTGTATCACATTGGAAATTATGAAGACTTCAGGTCAGGGACCCCAAGATCTGTTTGGCAGGTTGCTTGTCCAGGTGCATCCCTCACCTCAGTCACCAAGCATTAAGGACTATCATTTGTCACAGAGGACTTGAGCCTGAAACATGTAGCTCCCAAGTACCTAACAAGTGTTTTTTTTTCTTTTTTTTTTGTTTTGTTTTAACTTGAGTACCGACAAGGCAAGCATTTAACTTCAGAGTGGGTTCCTGATTCAAATTTGGGTGTTGGCCTAGACGTCGGTTGTCCCACGTACACCCACAGCTCTACATGAATAAATGGAAGGGATATTTGACAAATTTTGAAGCTGAACGAATAACTCACTTCTTTAATGTAATTCATCTCTTCTTTCAGCTGATCAGCTGACCAGCCATAAACCACCATTTCTCTCTTACGGTTGTTGTCAGTCCGGTGCACGACACCATACACCATTCCATGAGAAAGCGTCCCTGGAGACATGCCATTTGGTACATGGTAGAGCTCCTTAAAAACAAATAAATAATAAATTATTTTAAAATCAGTTCTAGAATAATTTAAAAACAAAACAAAAATACAGTAACATGGGACCAGGAGAGACAGTCAACTAGAGTGAAAGCACAGCAGCACCTAAGAATACTAGTTCCCAAATGTTTGGGGGCCAAATTGTCAACCTTCATACTTTTGGGATGATCAATAATCAGTTCATAATTGACACAGATGATACATATGTCTAATTTCCATTTACTTTAATAGAAGTGGTATATGTACAGTCAGGAGCAACAGATTGGATTAGTGCAAGAAGAGATGGAGGCATAGGAGAGAGAAAACTTATATGCTACTTTTCTGCATTCTTCTAGAGCATTATTAGCTCTCACAGTTTCCCTTTAAATTCTTGAAAAGACAGAGTTCCCTCCTGCCCTCTGCAAAGTCCCTGCTGTGCAATATATCAAAATTCACAAGTTTAATAAAATTATTTAGAGAGTTCTCAGATGAAACTGATATTGCAACTTCTGAGATCTTACACAGAGCACAGTGTTGCATTTCTCTACCGGAAATTGTAGAACTGACACTGTAAGAGCCAAAACAATGTTATGAAACACAGCATCCACATGAGTGTTTCTGTGTTATGAACTATTATAGGAGGACAGAACTTCAAGCACAGATCTTGATAGTTACTTGATTGGCAGCTTTAAAGTGCCTACATTTGTTATTTTGACAATCTGCAGAAATTTATAGAAACATACTTGTGATAAATGTTTTATTTTAAGGTGCTCTTTGCAACAGACTCCTCTTATTCATCTCATCAATACAGGTAAGAAAAATATTCATGCAAACAGTAGGAATCATTTCCCTCAGCATGTAAATAAATATCTGCAAGATGAGATGTAACCACCCATCCTGACTACTCACCTAGCCTCCCTTCTAATCAACACAGAGAAATATACTTCTGTAGCAATCACCTGAAATAAGTCAGGCTCCATAAGTACTAATTTATCTTCTTGTTTATGAAGAATTTAAACAACTAGCTCAGATGAAAACATCCATGTTATGGCTTTTTAAAAAGGGGGGAAAAATAATATCACCTAACTTTGGATGTTTGCAAATTGGGAACCTAAAATGAATGATTCTTTGTGAATATAAAGTTAGAAAGATACAATCTTGAAAAAACAAAACAAAACAAAACAAAACAAACAAACAAAAAACAGCTGTTACTATTTAATTTTGCACATTGTCTTTTAAAGTCCAGTGATAGAGATAAATTACTTGCAGGTAATTTCACTAAACTTCCTTTCTCACAAAAGATTTCGCAGGATGTGGATAAATCTGATAATATTTGCAACATTGGCATTTGAATATATTTGTTTTTGCTTTGTTGTTCAGTAATGACACAGTATGAAAACCTACAGACTTTGAGAGTCTTTAGTAAATCTAAGGAGCATCTAGATGCTGTATTTGACACCAAACAGAAGCAGGAAAAGATGAAACTCATCATCTTGTATCCACATGAAACTGCACCCCAGCTAGTCTCCAGTTCTTACTATGACAAAGACCAACGGTGGTATCTGCATTCTCAAGCAGTAGCTCCTTCAAATTTTAGCAGCCAAACCAACACAACTACAGCAGAAATGTAAGGATAAAAATTTCTTTGGGTAGGGTAAAAATGAACAGGAAAATCTATTTGGATTAAAAGAAATGGTTAAAGATGGACATCTGCTATACATGATAAAAAAGAAAGGTGTGTCCCTTCTGCATGGCACTGACTGGTTTTCTCAACATTGGAAAATCTTTACTGTATCATTGATGGCTTAACTATTTTGCTGAAACTCTGTATGTGTGCATGCGGGGCTGGGAGGGGAACAATCCTGGAGCAGACACCTGATAAAGACAGTTTCAGGCAAAGAACAACAAGGCTACAAGTAATCATCTAAAATGAATCGGTTAGAAACACCTAGTGGAAAAATATTGGGCCACCAGTCCTACAGGATATATAACAGATATAATTCCTACAGGATATATAACAGATATAATTCTGCAGTTTGAAAACACTATATGCAAAGCTTCACACCCTGATAACCAAAAGTTACATAAGTACCTCTTTTTTTCTACTTTGGATGCATACAAACAGAAAACCTAGACCTGATTTTTTGAGAGTAAAGAACACAGGAACTAGATGGGGACATGACTCAAAACTTTAGTGTCTGTTTACTTCCAGGGTTGTACAGTTTCTTTGGTAGTTTCATCTCAGCTCCTCCCATGCATCTGGATAAAGGGATTACATACAATTTTCCATCTTCCAGAGAACCAGATGAATAATCACTTTGATTGCTTAGAAGTTACTAAGGCCCCAGATATTGAATTTATAAATCCATACCCTTTACCAACTCTCATTCATTTTTTATGAGGTGAGCAGCTGAGTACCAGCAACTACTAAGATCCTTTGTGCCTCTAAAACATTAGCAGGATTGTTTAAAGTAATATTGGCAGAGTTCTGCATGAAGATTATGATCAAGTTCCTTATTTTTTGAACATCATAACACATTCCTAAGGAACGCTTTAAAGGATTTTCCCCCTCTAGCAAAGACCAGCAGATTCAGACCACTAGGTTTGCAGCCAGAGAATCACCCATGACACTTAAATATTTCACAGATGAACAGACTTAAATTTACATCATAATGGGCACACAATGAGCATCATAAGTATGCACAAAGCCAGACTGGTTTCACTTCTCCAGCAATAATAATACACTTGTCTCTAGTCTATATCTGCACAAGCCTCCCAAAATGTCTTTGTCATTTCTCTTTCAGAAGATTAAAAAGAATCTCCATCATCTGTTGAGTTTTCCAGTTCTACTATGTGCTATTTACAACACCGGATATTGCTTTAACTTCTCGTTGTTTTCCTCTGTCTCCCATACATATCCACTCTCACTACTCATATTTTTCTGACAAGGTCCTCGCCTCTCTCTACTTTGATCTGCAGTGAGGCATCTCAGTGATGATGACAGAATAAATAAATACATGCAAGTATTTAGAAGCAAGTAGATACTGTAAAGTTAACCAGAAAAGTACATAAAGCTGGAAGGTTTCTTTAGATTAGTTAACCATTGCTGTTTAAGGTCAGAATATCAGCCAACTCCAGAGTACAGGAAAGCTCTTACCCCCTACCTGCCTATGCACTTGATAGCACTGGAACAAGACCTTTTCTAAGTGCAATTTGTTGCCCCAAAATGTGCTGAAAACCCCTTCTAATATGACATGCTTATCTGAAAAGGCAGATGAATCTCAAGAAACTCATGAATATTTTTTTGTGGCTACAGTCAATTATATGACAATCCAAGTTAATAGCAACAACACATCATGTTGCTGTACATGAATACTATAGCAGCTTCCAGGAACATGCTTTGGCTAAGTTGTAGCAATAGTCATGTTGCAGTTGGCAGCATCACACAGCATGTCCTAATGAAAAGCAGACTGTGTTTACTTAATTAATAATTATTTAACACTGAAGCCGACACCCCAAGGTTGCAAAAGTTTTGATAATTGCCATGCATCCTGTTTATGTCTATGTCCAAGGAAGTAGCACAAGCAGCACGTAATGTAATATGAAGCAAAGATACTATAAAAAAGACTCATATTTAAATATGATTTGTGAGCTGCTTTTTGTACCGCCCATAGTTTTATTAGCATTATGTAAATAACACTGAGGGGTGACTTCTTCTAAATCTGTCTCCATCAACTTTTTAAATGCAAGTCAGGTATCCCCATGCTTCATACTTTCTCACTGCCCAGAAGTTGGAAGCAGAAGCATAGATGAGGTATCTTATTTTGAGGAAAAAGGACATTTCATATAATAATTTGCACAATTTCAGAGGTAGTACACACACGGTCTCGAAAATTTACTGTGATCTTCTGTTTATCAGCACCATCTGAAAACTTTTCTTTTAACCTACAACTAAATTAGTTAGGTAAGGCTTTATCTTTTCCTCATCTGCTGCATTCCAGGGGGTTCTGAAATATCCAGTTATCTTTTGTGTGTTCACTGTGTATACAAAGAAGAAGAGCATTCATATCGTTACTTAGGTTACATATTTCCTGTCGAGTAAAGTGACAAATTTACAATACTGAGTTCACCAAGCAAAGTTACTATGCTCTTACAAAACGCAGCAATGTTTTCATATTTCTTCATATTCCCCTACAGCCTATGGAACTCATGTTACATTTAGGGATGTTTCATATATAAATAGTATTAAAATATGGAAAATATGCCAAGACATAGACACGAGTGTTCTTAAACTCATTGATGCTAAATCAGAAGCATCACTGAACACATTCCAACTTTTAAACTCTTTGATTTTTTTTAGAATTTAGGTGCCTGCCTCATAAAACAGAAGTAACAGGCATTACACAAAGTCACATCTAATCAAAGAAATCTGTACCCAGAACACCAGCATTTATATGCTAAAAAAATAAGATACAACAAACACAGTAGTAATCACAGAGGTCAGTGGAACTCTTTCTGTGGTCTTCATGTAGTGCTATTTTTAATGAAGGAGTTGCTTAAACAGCATTTCCAAAAACAATGAATTTGTGCTGGAGAGGCTGAGAAGCAGCCACCTGTAACAGGTGAACCACATTTGTTATGTCACAACTCCTGCTATGCTGCTGGGAGTGGGCTGGCAGCCACAGATCAGCAGAGAAAATAGGCACTGTCCTAGATTCAAAGTGCACAACAGCCTCATGTTCATTGCACTCATGTTCTTTGATCCAGCCCTGACACAAGTTTCTGCTTGGTGTTCTGCATAATACACTGGAGCAAATTCTCCTTCTGGCTTCCTTACAGCCTACATTTTTGCTGGGAGAAAAATGTTTACTCTGCTTTTGTATTCCTACGCAAGAAGCAAAAAGGGTTTCACCTCTAGGATGTGATGATTTAAAAACGCAAATTAAAGAGTTTGAGAATATACACAGCCAAAGTACCAATTACAGTTAAGATTAAATGCTGTTCGAACTCTGTTGAAAGCCACAGAAACAGGAAAGTGAGACAAATTTTTATTTTTCATTATCTTGTCAATGTGTCCAAACAAACAAAGAAACAAACAAATCTCTCTATACATATCTCAATATTCTGCCCTCAAATATCTAACTGCAGCTTCCAATGACACTTCCAAATTTAGGCATGACAGCGAAGAAAGGGATAGATGGATAAAAATAAGCCCAGGCCCAAACAGAGACAATACAAATGTCTAGTAGCTCTTTGTTATGCAAGACAATACAGGCCTCAGGACACACAGATTTTGCATAGAATCTGACCAGCACAATATTCCATTGTACTTCATGGTGAACTAAGCAGCCTCACACCACTTCCATCCATTGTCTAACGTTAACAGAAGAAATACAACAAAATTATGATAGTTTCAGATATTCTATCTGAAGTACAACAATTCAGAGATACTTAGCAGTAAGCTTTTCACCACTAAAAAGCAAACCAACCAACAAACCTGTACTGCTGTCTTCAAATCTCACATATTTCTTTCAAGGTATCACAGCCTAAATAGGAACACAGAAATCTGGCCTGACAAATACAAGCACAAGCTCTCTCTTCCTCCATTTTTTGAGATCATCCTCTAACTGTGTACTATCTGCCAGCCTTTCACAGAAGACAGGGAGAGGCCATCCTGCTGCATTAATGCCGGCAGTAATTTTCTTGCAACACAACTGCCCAGCTCCGTCACTTCCTTTTAATCGCTTGCGCTGGTTCATTTTTATTTACTAGTAGTATAGCAATAAATAAGTCAACCTAGAAACATAATGTACTGATATAGATTTAAGGAAATACAGCATGTATCTTGGACTAAACTTGCACTACAATGAAAAAGGCCAAGTTAACATCTACTAACATAACCAATGAAGAATCAGTTCTGAACTGACAGTGAGCTCCAAAACAAGGTACTGGCAGAATCACTGCTAGCAAGACCTTCTGTACAGTTCACTAGCTGATTTTGTAACTGACACATCTCCTAATGGTATCTAGTCCCAGAAAGTATAGAAGATTAATAAATATGCACCAGTGAGCCACCACAATGTCACATCGGGGCAGCTCAAAATCACCTCCTTCCAATGAAAGATTAGAAAGAGAAGATTACAACCAAATGTCACACCATGGTATATTTATAGTTTTCTGGCATTCCCTGTGACACAGCAAGGTCTCTGCTCTCCTTCCTCATCAGCAGCAGGCTGAGTCAGGGAAGAGTCTCTCTCTCTCTCTCCAGCACTTGTCCTGCCAGAACAGGCGCGTGCCCAGCAGCCAAGCGCAAACTGCCTGATCTATCTGAGCACTCCAGCAAAGACTGGATGATCCCACAGGTTATGGAGTTTATTTGTGTAAGTCACACTAGTGCTTTGTAAATATCAAAAACGTTTTCCAAAAGTTTTTCCTTTATACTTATTTTCTTAATACCCAACATTTAAAGACAGAACAGAACTCTAGCTTCCAACAAGTCCTGCTGTTCAGTTTGAATCTTGGTGAAGCTGTATTTTTTGACATTAAATTGTAAAGCATAAAGCAGAAACTGAGCAGTTCTCTAATTTCTTTTTATTATCCTTATTTCCAAAAGAGGGACATAGTTCTCATAGAACTGTGTGAGGATTATCTAATATTTGTAAAATTCCTTATTCTCATAGTGCTTTATGGAATTTCATTAAGAGAGTCAGTTGAACATGGGTGGTATCAGCAGAGATATCTGATCACCGCTTTCAGGAGATTTTTTTTTGTTGATTTTTTTTTAATCAAGTTTGAAGTAAGATAAAACTATCACAGTATGGCTAGTCAGGAATCTCGTGTGCACTGTAAGTTACTGTGTAACTAATTCAAATACATAAAGCAATACATTGCATAGACAATAAAAATCTACAGGTAATAAATTACTCTCTTGTTTCAGAGGCATGAGAAAAAACAGTTCATAATCGTGATTTATTGTGGCTGCTTCTATACCGTATGGTTATACGGTTTATAAAATATGTAAAACATAAGTAGATGGCATAATTACTCTGTATTTTTTAGTTGCTATGACACTGAATAATTAGATCCCATCTGGTTCTGAAGGCTTTCTTTATGCACACTTTTGTATAAGTACTAAACTTCAGAAAATTACTCAGAATATGCAATAATTGAACTATATTTAACTTTTTTGTTCTCATCTAAAAGGACCCATCTCCTAAAACCCACCGTGCAGTATACTGCAATGTAGCATGAGCCAAATAATGTATTTATTATCTGTCATATCTTCTTAACATTCTTTGATATAAAACCCAGTTGGATTTATTTATATTAATAGAATAATTACAATACAGTTCTCATTAAACACAGAGTCTCACAGAGAAAAAAAATAAGTCACATAAGAAAGTGCCCAAGAATTGTCCAAGCCCTAATCAATTACATTTCTTTCTCATTATTACACTACTCAGCACAGTAAAGTGAGTAAGTCATGAGTCAATTTCTATCCTCCTCAAAAACAAACTTGTATTGCTCTTAGGGCAACAGGCGCATATGCTTAAACTAGACTAAGGGTTTCTGCAATCAGATACAAACTGACAGAGAACTCTAAGTGGTGGGCAAAGATACTCTAACTGCTGCAACTAAACACCTCTGTATATAATTAATTATCACAATTTATTGGTGGCCTAAATGTAGTTTGCATGAAGGCCTTTTTACTTCATTCTGTAAATAACAACTACAGATCCTCAAGGACCTATTACTTTGCCAGAGCACTGTATGAAGATCTGAGTGCGTACACAAATATCTGATAATGACTCTTTATTTTGACCATATTACTTTGCATTTGTTTTTATTGTTTTAAAATGTTTCTTTCTGATTCATTTTACTGTTACTTTTGCTTCTGAGTACCACTAAGAAATTATTTCAAAGAAATCCTATTGTTGTGTTACTTCTTATTGTCATATTGCTATTCAGACATTTTACTGGTTAAACAAGACAAATTAAACATCATCTATTGCTCTGAAACAGCTCTTGGAGAAAAAATTCTGTACCAAAGCAGCTGAAAGATTTTTTGTGTGTATACTACTTGCTTCTATGAAGAATTGCCCTTCTAAACTCTTCTACATAAATGACCTTCAAATCACTTTCACTTCAAAACAATCTTGAATTCTTTTTTTTATATTTCTTATTAGTACACCACTCGTTACCAAAATCAGCTGACACAGCAAAGCATCCAAGCCCCAGCTCCCCTACATGTTAAGGATCAAATCTTGTACACTGTTAAGCTTATGTGAAACAGCATTCAGTCTAGGATCAAGATCCTGCTTAACACAAGACCCTGCTTGTTGACAGCAGTTTCCTACTCTTCCTGCTATATAAATATTAAAGAATCAAGTCTTAAAAGTACCTCAGTCACACGTCACCTTCAAAGTCTGTGTTGTTAATCTACTATTGTCCTTCTATTTTATATGCAGTTTTCCTGTCCCCAACTCAGGCTCAAAGCTCACAGCTGACTTGCTCAGCTTCCGTATGTTCTTCAGTATTCCCAGATGATCTGGTTCCCAAAACAACTAAAATCAGCTTCTGTGGATGTCTATATTTACTCCCCGTTTACACAGCTTTTAACTTTGATTGTTAAAACTTACGTTTTTCTTTCTTTCGGGTTCCTTTGCTCCCTGTTCAGGCTGTGAGCCTTCATCAGGTGGCACTGTTAAGCGTAATCTACAAACATTCATCTGAAAGAAAAACAGAAGTTTGCTTTTAGTTTTAAGAGGTACAAAAAATTAATTTTAATAACTTGTTTTGCAAAATGAACTGTACTAACTTTCAGGTTTTCATTTACTATTTTCTACCTTCTGTCACATAGCTGACAAAGAAAAAAGTTATTTGTTAAAGGCTAGAGTTTTTTTTTTAGCTGGTGAGAAATAATTCAAGGGCATCCCCATAATTACATACCTGAAATAGCAAAAATCCATTTTAATCAACAACATGTTCTTATGTACTCATAAATGACATTGAGAGCTGAGATATCAGAGCACTGAACATAATTTCCTAGTTTCTCAGCTTTGTTTGAAGATTTGGCATACTTTTAATCTTCAAAAGGAATTATTTAGAAACAAAAAGTGCATTCTGGAGTGGATGCCCCTTTTTTGTTCAGTACATATAAAAATATTTGATTCTAGGATACTTCATTACTGGAATTCCACTGAATTCAAACAGAAATATTATTGAAATGTGTTACATACAAAGCTGCTTATAAATGCTAAACATAAAAATGCGTCACAGAAAATTGAATAAGTCTTGTTTCCTACCTGACTTCAGAAAAGTCATCCTATTGCTGAGGAAACAAAAATGTCCCAAACAAGATCAATGTGAAATATAACCTACTCTTTAGCAGGTTACATGTGGAGGCTACTTTTTTGTGCAGAGGGTTCCTCACTGTTAATTCATCATTCAGCTGTATGCTATCAACTCTGTAACAAGGAGCCTCATAGAAAGCAACAGAAGAAACAAAGCTTAGCATAAAAGTGGGTTGGTTATGCTTTCATATTTCCCAAAGAATTCTGAAACAAAAAAACACATTTAAAAATGATGAGTCCTTGCACACTGGCTTTAGACACTGACTGAGTGTGCTGAGAAGAGAATTCCATTCTTCCCTTAGCCACAGAAGCAGGAAGTGCTTCCTGCTTACAACTAAATTATCAAGATATATTAATAATAAACTCCTCAATATTGGAGCTCATTGACTCATATAGTAACTAATACCATGTTCTCTCACCTATTTAAATTTCCCCTTGCTCTTTCTTCCTATTAGCTTAGCAGGGCTTTTTCCTCTAAAACATGAGTGTTGACAACAAAAAGGGAGAGTCTGGCATTCTTCCATGTAGGCAAACAAAGACTAGACTCATAAATAGGAAATAGGACTGAATTTGTGCTGTGCTGTGCAGGAAGCGATAGATGAGGCCAAATTTTCCTTACAGTGATTTCAATGAAAGAAAATTGGGTTAAAAGAAATGAAAGGATTGTTAGGATAAAACATGAGAAATACCCTCAAAGAAACAGAAAAAGATAATGACTGGCAACTCAATGTGAGGAGAAATGAAGTTGTATAAGATTCTCTGAAGCTGGCAAATGGATTGCCTGTTAGTCAGTATAGGACTAATTATAGCCAACACATTTATAGATTCACAGTGCAGTGATTGTAAATAAACAATTATTCCTGTGCGTGTACACCAGTTAGTGAATCATGACTGCCTGTCACATTACAGTGATTTGTGTGTTACAGGGTTACCATGAAGGAAACCACAGAAGCCCAGTACAGAGAACAAGCAAGTTTTAACAACTAGCTTGGAAATATAAGGCAGTAGCAAGAACTTGTTGTGACTAGGAGCACCCTACAAAGGGTTATCATCATTTAAACTATTTTTCTTGCCCTTTTCTTTTCGGACTGCCTTCTTATTAACTCCCTGAAGCACACTTTTATTCCTTTTCCATTTTCTTTTTTTCCAAGATAGCTCCTAATTATTAAAACACCTCGAACAAGTATCATATTTTCAGCAGTATTTCTGGCACAGAATGAAGATTTAATGCTTCACTTTGCAGCCTGCTGCACAAAAGTGCCAAGCAGAGGGTGGCATTAGCAGACATCTGAGAATTCCAGGCTTGAAGTCACACCCAGCAGGGCTTGTGTGGCAGCGGCAAAGTACCTCCCAGTTTTGAATTCCTCCTTAGGACAACCTTATATAGGCTGTACTCTTGTCACTGTTTATAACAATAGCCCTTCCATGGCATCCCTGGGGAAAAAGCAGCAAATGTATAAATTCACTCCTCCTACTCCTGGACCACAGATGATGTACTCTACCTAAGGACAGAACTACAGACCAATCTGTTGCAATTCAACAACACTATGGAGATTAGAAGGGAACAGGCACCACTTTCCCTTCAACCTTCAGAAGCAATGGATATTGTGTCTATAGTGTTCTTGCTATATAGTGTTTCTCTACCATTTGTTGGCAAGTTTACGTGACCAAATGAATGAGCAGGTTCACATGGAAATCACAGCTAGCCCTCCCCTAACAGTAAGACATGGCTGTAGCGATGCCTTAAAATGGAAATAAAATCCTAACAGGAAGAGCCTCGACTCAGTGCCAAACAGTGGAAGAATAATGTGCAACTGAGGATGAAGCAGTAATTTACAGAGACAATTGGGTTTTGTAGGGAGAAACCCAGGAGGAGAATGAAAGAGAACTCCACTAGCAGGGAAAAAGCTGTGATTCAATTTCCTTCAACTGGTAACTGACAGTAAGAACAAGTGATGAAAAACGGAGGGACAGATGTGGCTTTCACCCTACCTTTATGTCACCAACATTGCAACTTTGTGAGCACAACTTAAAAAAAAAAAATAGAACGCGTTCAAGCATCAAGCTTTCTAGATTATCAAATTTCGCTTCGGTTTACAGCATCAGTAGCTTTGACAAGCCAACACCATGATTTTCATCGTGCTGGCATTTTACGCTCACTCCTGGCTTTTGACACCAGCAACCCACAAGCAGTATTTCCAAAGCGCATCTGACATCATTTGCAAAATGAATATGCAGACAGGAAAAAAAAGACTGGAAGGTTCACCCCATCACAACACCAGACAGCAAAAGTTTGCTGACTGCACTAGAAGTTAACAGGTGAAGACATAGTCTTTTATACAATTTCTAAGAAGCTAGTGGGACAGCATAAGTGAGAGGTGCTGCAATATGGCAGTTAAGAAAAAGCCAATCTAGGTTAGTTAAAAATGTTAAGAATTCATGGCCCAGATCCACAATCCACATTCATGTTTACCATCCTACTCAAAGCACTAGGGTGCAACTTAGGATAAATACAGATGACAGATTCAGTTTTAGCAATGTTCTTCAGACTCTTCTCCCCTTTTTCCAAAAACCAAAACACCCAGAAAGGGATTGATCATAGTTAACTATGTCCTGAAATAACTGCAAAGCTAATGTTGAAATAACGAGCATTGGTTTGATAGAATAATTAAGGTTACTAGCATAGCAATAGAAAAATAGAAGCTGCTCTATTAACAACCAGTCCCAATTTAAGATTTTTACAGTACCCCCAAAAAGGAAGATGTGGTTCAGTATTGATCTAACTTCAACTTTGGAGTTAACAAGACCAGAATCTATTTTCAATGACCAAAAATCACTTCCTTTGCCTAAAACCAGATATTAGTTTTAGAGTTTTGAAGGTGAGAGCAAAAATAAAGTAGGTTTTTAATTCCAGTCGGTCTTAAAAAGCAGAGAAGAAAGTACTTTCTCTGGGCATTTATCTGCTGATTTTAACTCTGCTTCATTTATGAAAACTCCACTGTGAGACTCCCCACATCAACGCAATTAAAGGACACTTTTCCTGTGACCACAGGCATGCAGGAATGTGACAGGCATCTTTCATTTATTCTGCAGTTATTCTAACTGTCTTCCTCCCGTCTTTCAACAACTCATTGTAAGGGGCTCACATTTCCCTACAGAAGGAACAGCAGTTTCCCTTTGGCTTTTATTTGCAAATTAGATTTTATCAGTTTACTTAAGAGAATTTATTAAATAAAGTTCATTTTACATTGTGCTTGGCAAGTACTTCCTGGGGATGAAAATAAGAAAATTAACACCTGAACACAAATTATCTTACCTTTAATTTCTTTAAGAAATACTAAAACAGAAAACTCAATGGGAGCATGGTAGATGTACTGAACATAAATATAATTTCCAAGTCATCCTAAATTTTCCACACACATGAACAATTTTACTTTATTATGAACCTGAATTTTTTTATTCCCTAAGCTTCCCTGATTTTTTTTTTTTTTTAACTTTTTATTCCCTAAATTCCCTAAATTAAGAGTTACCATATGAAGGACAGAGATGTATTTTTTTTCCTGTGGCAGAACCTACTTGCATGCTACCACATAAAACATACAGCAACATGACATTCTTCACTGTTTTTATCATCCCCGAGAAACTCAAATTTTTGGAGTGTCAAACCTATGTCTAAATATTTCAAGCTGCATCATGATCACAAAATTGGAATTCTTTGGAAGAACGAGCTTACCATTTGATTTTGTTGATTTATTTCTGCACCCATAGAACGTGCAGCCCCAGTGATAAGTGTGGCTACTGCAGCGCGAAGGGACTATTTAGAGAAGGGTGGCTGCAGAGACACTGCTGGCATATCTGCCAGAGTTTTAACAACTTTTTAGACACGTTTCCCAGCAGATCAATTCATCAGTGTTATTTATCTCAGTTACGAAACTTACAAAAAGCAAGTTAGTAAATCGTATTTCTGTATCTGGTGAACTGATTTTAACAGAAATGACCTTTACCATCTAAATCATTACAGTAAGCTTCCTCGTGATGGAAAGTCTTGGTGGGCAAGTTCTCCGCTGTAAATAGGAAGACGCATTTCAAGAGGAAAAGTGTCTCTAACACATGCCCAGCTTCCCCACAGGTTTCCAGAACGGCCAGGGACTGACTAGCGCTAACAAAAGCCCAGCAGGACGCTCTAAAGGCTCTGCCCTTCCCGGCACCTACCGCAGCCCTAGCAAAGCCGCGCAAGATGTTTCCGCGAGCTCCGCGTGAAAACCCCGCAAACGAGGAGGTGAAGAGCAAGCAAAGCGCTCCGCTGGCAACCCCAAAGGGGACGGAGCCGGGGGGCGAGACCGCCGCTTCGCCCCGCGGGACCTCCCGCCGTTCCCCCGCGCTGCCCCGCGCACCTTCCGCCGGGCGCGGCCGCTGTCCCCGCCCGGCCTCCTGGGGGTGGTGGCGGTGACGGTGAGCCCGGAGCTGTAGCGCAGCATCCCCGCGGGCCGCCGCGCTGGCGCTGACTGCGGCTGCCTTTGGCCGGCGGCGCCGCTCCGCCCCGCGCACCCCGCCGCGGGCGGCCGCAGGGGCCGGGCTGCGCAGAGGCTGCCCCGAGCGGGGCGGGCCCGGAGCGGCGGCCGCTCGGCTACCGAGCCGCACGGGCGATCCCCTCGCCTGGGACGAAGTCCCGGGGGGGCTGGCAGGGGGGTGAAGGCTCCGGTACCCGCCGCCGAGCTCTCAGCCCGCGAGGGCCGGCAGGGAGGCGAGCGTGGGGCGCCAGAAGCAGCCGGCACCGAGCGGGCGATTTACACTCCTGGGCTTGGACTTCAGCATTGGGGATGCTTCGGCTCTTCCGGGACCTGCCCCACGGGAACTCCGCGAGCCGCACGGCCCTGCGCCCCCGGGTGCACCCGCACCCCACACTCCTGCAGCTCCGGGCATCTGGCAGCAGCAGCACAGCCCCTGGGAACCAGGGGAGTCACAGCCAAAGGAGACACTTGTGGGGAACAAAACGCAGAACTAATGCATAGAACAGCAGTTTTGAGACAGATTATCCTTTCTCTCCCTGTAATTACCTTGAAATAATTAAGACCACGAAAGAGCACACTTATGGTTATGTGGTGTCCTTGCCCACTACGATGCTAAGGAGCACACTGCTGCGGCTACGTGCTGCTTCCTGATACGGAGAACGACAAAGAAAGGGAAGTTGCTACCCACTGAGCTACTGGTGCTTCACCCTCAGTATACAGTGTCCATTCACTTCCACCTCTCAGTTCCCTGTCCCTACGGCAAGATGCTGAGCCATCAACATGATATGATCTGAGGAAGAGAGGAAGAAAGTGTTGTGCAGGCCTGGAGGAGGTAATGAAGGGTCTGCACTTAGGATCCAGTCTTTTCTGTTTTCCCAGCTACTGTTCTCTTCTCCATCTGAGGGAGGTAATACAGCATCAGGCAAATGAGCTAGCACAACTGCTGGTATTTGGATTTCTCACAAGTTGGGCTGAATGTTACGTCTACTGTTTTGTGTGAAGATGTCTCATGCCCACAATCACATTTCCATATGAATCATCCATTGTCCTAACTCACAGCAGCAGTCCTGCTTTCAGAGGGGGGTTGCAGGTCGAGGATCCCTTTCAATAACAGAGATGTGCTTTTTCACAAGTATGTCACTTTCTTGCTGGGCTGTCTCTCAGCAGCGGTCACTACTTGCTCCTGGTCATTCTGGCAAGCAGAAATGTCTCACCTTAAATGCTGGTGTGCAGCCAGCCGATGGCCTTCGTGTGGTTTCAGGTGGGAAGAAGTTCACATACCTGTGAAGTTCTCCTTATTAGTGAGAAGCTGTGCCTTCAGAACTTCATTCCCCTCTGAGAAAATGTGTGTACACAGGGCTGTCTAGTCATTGCCAGGCACAGACAGGAGAACTGCTTTTCCAAGAACAGGCACAGAAACTGAACTTGCACCACACTATGGGAAAGGACCTTTCTTCCCATGTCCAACAGTATGATGAAGTGAGGTACAATAATCGGATCTCTGGGAGAACTTGCATGGTCTGCATCAGCTTTGAGAATTATGATTAATTTGATGGAAATCTTTTTGGTGCAGATGGACAGAAAAGACTTGTCCATGGATAATACAAAGACCAATACTACAAATCTAGTTTTCTTAGCTTTGTCTAATTTGCTAGCAGCTTTTCCTATTTCTTAGAAAATAGCAGCAGGCCATGTCTGCCTCATATACCAATATCTCTTTCAACTGGAGGATCTTCTGCTTTTAGGCATATCCCCAGATTAAAATCCTCTAAGAAAAAATAACCTGTATGCACAGTTAGTAGTCTGCTTTTGTTTGGATGCTCTATGAATCATCTCCTTCCCTTTCCCCAAATCAGCAAGCTGCACAAGGGTAGTAAAGAGTCTAACTCGCTTTCTACCTTGATAATTTAATTGGCTGTGTATCCCATGTACCCACCTATAGTTTCTTCAGCCATTCTGCAGGCTGTGTGGTCCTATGTGCATAGTAAACATTTGAAAATGCCTCATAATCTCTAAGCTCTGCCAAGACAGAAAAGAATCTGTAGAAGTGAGACTCAAAAACAAACAAACAAATCCAAAACAAAACAAAACAAAAAACACCAAACCATACCAAACAAACATCTCTTTGCATGGAAGCAACATTTGGAATAACTTTTTCTCCCTCCCCAAAGCTCAGATACACTACAGAGATTACGGATGGAGCTGCTGGTATTAAAACGAACACCTGGTACCCCAGGTATGAAATAAGAAGCTCAAGGGAAGATGTTGCGGAAATATGAGACATACATATAAGGGCTGCAAAAAAAGTTCAAAGTTGCAGAATTGTTTTTGAATGAAGACAGGATAAAGAAACTTGGGATCTTCAGGTTAGACAAAAACAGTAGTGGGGAGAGGGCAACAGAGACTTAGAAAGTCATGACTGGTATGCAGAAGTGAGTGGGGAATAGCTATTCATTACTTCCTACCTTTGCGAACAATGGATTTGAAATGAATCAGGCACCACATCTATGTACAAAATTAAATAATGTCAGAGGATACTCTGCTTATGAAAGGTGTAAATGCTCTCAAAAAGCAGTTGGATAAACTCACGGAAGACAAGCTACAAGGACTGTAAATCACAAATATATCTATACAACTACTGACTGACTCGGGAGGTCCTTGAATTTTAAGGTTTGCTTTCTCTCTCACCCCCCATGGAGACTTAAGTCAAGAAGTGACACACCATAGACAATCCACTCCCTCTTTCAATCTCTGAGAGATGAGGGAGAAACATCTGCTTGGTTTCAGCTTGGACCCATGACCCTACCTGGCTAGCTCTGATAAAGTCTGAAGTAGATTTGCCAGGATTTACAGCTCTTATTCCCTGCAAGGGTCATAGCACCCTTCTGCAGGCACTTCTTGCTGTCTGTGCTTTGGACATGGCACTAACTTATAGAAACAGGGTGGGGGAATGGAAAGTAAATCACCACTTGATTAGTTTGACTAAATTAACACTATTCTTTGTATTTTTTACACTTGTGCAGACTGCATAAAACGTATACACAGCCATACAGACTGCTCAGACTCTATACAATGTGGTGGCAGAAAATAATCTGACCAGGATGGATGAGCTTTTAGTTCAAAACCTTCCAGTGCTTTGTGAATGCAATGATCCAAAGGAACAGCAGGTTAATTACAAGCTGACACTATAATGTGAATATCTAGGGCAATACTTGTGAAACAGCTAATGTGATTATACAGAAACTGTATCAAATTTGAAGTGTAAGTACCTTTTTTCCACCAGCATCACTTGTCTAGGAGGTAAAAGGCCATTATGCTGCAGGAGAAATCAAACAATGTCACAGAAACAACAGGCCTTTATGTTACAAGTCACAAGATGAGCAACAGGACATACAATACATGGAGTAGGGAATAGGTCTCCTCTCACAGAACAGCAAACTGTGTCAGCAATACTGTTGGACTAGGCAGCCTGGCCTTACCTTAACAAATTGCCTCAATGTGGCCCTGTTAAAAGGCTCATTTTTTTCATCAATATCTTCCCTCTATCTTCAGACTAACAGCTGACAGAGTCCAGAGGAAAAATCCCAGTAACACTTTATCAGCTGGAGTATTAGTCCTGTGGGACTGGGGAATAATGGTGGAGTTACAAATTGTGCAAGAACTCACACAAATGGTCATTAAGGTTATAAATTCCCATTTGTATTGCCACAAAAATGAAGTGTTATAATTAACTTCTAATAGTCTTCACTTTCCAGAGGGATTAAAATCTATTCTGCCTTCTTCATCCCGAAGGCATGAAACCCACTTACAGCAAAGACTGTCAAATGGATAGATGCATATAAAATATTTCAGAACCAGACTTGTTAAGACCCGTGGGCTTGATCACCTATTTTTCTTCAGAGCTGTTCTTTTTTATTATTATTCCCCCCCGCCCCCAGCTAGCTTTCAACTTTGTATTCTATAGATACGCACTTAGCTCAGCATCGTGTAACTCTCAAACTTTTTTTTTTGGGCATTACAACTAGCATGAAAACGTTGGCCTGTTAACAGACATAAAACAGCTTGTTAGGGGATGGTCATCTGAAACTGAGCCTCCAAATTCTGTAGTCGTAGGCCTCATAATATGCAGTATACAAACCAAAGTATAATATTGTACAGTTCTGATCTTGAGCAATATTTGTATCTTGCACTGGCAAATACGCCTTTGCTACATTTTGGAGCTAGTCTGGTTTGCAGTTAGCCTTTTGAAGTGACATAGCATAGCTATCTAAGTATCCAGCTTGTTTTAGCTACAAGCATCAAATCACTTCTCAGACCTTTTGACATAACTGTTTGCTGTCACGTAACACTCTCAGTACATGGCTACTACAGGATTACTACAGAAGCTCAGAACTTCCCCTGCTGATCTCACATACACACATCTATAATTAGGAATTCTTACACCGGGAGTTTGAAATGCAGAATATACATTTTATTTTGCAAAGCCTTCAGTACCCATTTTATGTGATTATTTCAGTTACAGTTGAACTAAATCAAAAAAGAAATTGCCAGAGTTACCTGCAATAGCAGCTCAATTCCACTTTTACTGGTCATCAATCACTATCATTGCAGTGACAGTTTTTCTTTTAATGCTTTCTGTCTGTAACTGTTTTCTTACTTCCTAATTACAATCCATCTTCCTGCTGATGTTCTCAAAGTACTTTTTCAACTATGTATCAATGAACTCGCAGAATCCTAGATAGCTCAATAAATAAGTAATACAAGGCAATGGTAACTATCATTTCCTACAGAAGAGACAGAAAGGACAAAAGAGAATGGGTTTGTCACTAAATTCATATCTGGACAAGAATGCAGAACCGGCCATCAAAGCTAATTAGGTAATGGTAACAGCAACAGGATTCTGCCGTGTAGCTTTATGCACGTGTATGGATCTTGGTGTATTTCATGCTGTTTGTGCATCTAGCAGTTAGTGAGAACAATGAGAATTACAGCTAGTAACTAAGAATTGCAGACTTAGACTGTTAAAAAGCAACTTAGAGTGAAATAAAAATTATAGTTAAGATTTTCGAGAAAGGTGCAAAGCCCTAGAGGGGCATGTTTTCAGCTTTGTTTGGAAGGGGTTTTGACTGAGCATGTCTATAAGCCATAATATTTACATAGCTATAGCCATGGCCTTTGTTTTATTAAAATAAAGGCTTGCAGTTTACTGAAATCTACTGTTAAGACAGATATTAAATATATAGAGACAAAGATAGCACAGTTTCATTTATCACAAATACGTGGCTGCACATGAATGAAAGAAAACAGTTTTGTCATTTTTCAATCACTAACTCTTAGGTCTCTAGGTAGCACCACCTCCCATTTTGCTGAAGCATGTAGGGCATCGGTTCAGTTCTTATTCAGCAGAAGTACCACCCCTTGATTCATCTTCACCATTTCCTCTTTCACATGAATCTCCTATTCAGTTAGCATATGGTCACAGCCCATAGCAATGTGCCCTGAGATAAATATGCAGTTCTAGAAGCCTGTCATTCTTCCTTCAGC